>NC_064600.1:13267122-13571234 GCF_943734735.2 Anopheles gambiae | reverse complement strand
GACAAAGTTAGAATTCGGAATTGTGATTCAGGTAAACTAGAATCGAAATGGTCAAAGGAAAGTTACAAGGTCTTAAAGAAAACTGGTAACGATACCATTGTGTTAAGTGATCAGGGGATACAATACCGTAGACCAGTCGCACACCTCAGGAAGATCGAGAATATGCAACAACTTTCAAACAATAATGGCAAGGCAAGCGAACAGAATAGTAACGTAACGGTAGATCGGGAAAATTCTCAAGTCAAAACAGAAAGAGTAAAACGAACTCCTAAACTGCCTTTAAGGTATCGGTAATTGTTTTTTTCTTTCTCTCTTGTTGCTTTCTTTAAATTGGACGAGAAAAGGGATGTAGAGTTGAGTACCAGAAGAACTCAGGAGTGTAGAATGATCGTGAGCGATATGAGAGACTGAGGCAGGCGAGAGAGGAGAATGAGAGCGGAAGGAGAGATGGAACTGATGTTGAACGGCAGAAGCGAGCGAACGGTACGAGCGAACGGACGTCTTTACGCATGTAACCACTGAAGTGAAATAAAGAGACCGAACAGAGAATTCTACAGCTGGCACTTGGAGGTCGGGGCTTGCAGCGGATAAATTTCAACTTAGCAGCGGTGCCAGGAGAAGAACATCCAAGGGCAGTTACGATACCGTTTAAACAATTGCCAGTACCGGAATACGACAATGCCATCAAGCGACTGAACCACTTCTTTCTCGGGAAAAGAAATGAAAGGATAGAGTTAGAAGTGTTTCGGTCACTTAAGCAAGAGAATGAAGAGTCCGTTAATCAATATGTTCTGCGTCTTCGGGCACAAGCTTCTCGATGTGACTTTCAGGACCGAGTAACAAAAGAAATATTACATCAAATAACAATAGGAGCAAAGGACGAAAGAGTTCGGGACAAAGGCTTAAGCTGGCCCTACACGCTGCATTCAAATATGCGGCTACAAATGACAGCTACACATTTTCTTTTGTTCTATTTGTCAAATGTAGCTACACGATGTAGCTATCGTTTGGGACCTTTTCAATCCGTGTATGTTCAGCTGTCATATTGTGGTTGTCAAACATAGTTGGTTGTGTTTATATTATGCGGAGATCACCCCGTTTGTGTTTTTGCCGTGATACACAAAGTTTCTTTTTTTTACAGTGGAAAAATGGAAATAAATCAACTTCTTCCAACTTTAGCGGTTGAAGTGGCTACTCTCATGTTGATACTCATAGAAGAGGAAGACGAAGAACTGCAGCAAGAGGAAAATGCACGGCGCTGCTGGATGACCGATCTATTTCTGGAGAGGGAAAGCGTTTGGACCCGGCTGTTTAGGGCGATAGATGGCGAAGGACCAAACAACCGGCTAGAAAGTTTTCTACGTGTGAATCGCGAAGAATTTTACTATCTTTTAAATCGGATTGGTCCAAAAAATGAGCGACAAGATACAACGATGCGACCTTCGATCTGCTCGAAGCAACGATTATGCATCGGGCTTCGCTTTTTAGCTTCGGGAGACTCATATGAATCTCTTGCTTTATTGTTTAGGGTAAGTTTTATGCAATATTTGAACGATATAAAATGATAATAATATTACCATTTGTTGTAGGTTTCTAGCAGTTCCGTATCCCTTATTGTGCGTGATGTTTGTACACACATAATAAATGAATTGAAGGAATACGTTAAGGTATTATTTCACTGATTTAATATGGTAACAGTTCCATACTAATACTCTCTTCTTACTTATAAGATGACCACTTTATCTAAGCTGTTTGTATATATAGTAATTTTAACTTTGGTTTCGTTTTCTGGTGCTCGTGTTATTATAGTCTATTTTTCTAAAACTAATATATTGCCTAAAAACTGCTGTTATACTATTTAACAAATGAACTTGTTGCAATAAACAACTATTCAGGTCATGTCACTAACGCAACCACAGGTTGAGAATATTTCTTTTGGTAATAATAATAATAATAATAATAATAAATGGGCCTTTTATTGCGTCAGTGCTTGCTAAATAAATTAATAACTAATTCTAAATAAGCCACACAAGAACACCCATTATTTTAATTCATTTTTATTATATCTGATCAATTTATCAAAAACATCAAATAAATCTGATTGCTATGCTTGTTAAGGCCAACGAACAGGCGACTGTTCATTTTGAAACAAAGTGATATATCACAGTAATTTAGCGTTTACTTTAAGTTTGCCTCTTTCTACAGCTTGTAAACTGGACGTCTACTTGGTATCAATATAATAAACCTACATAATTGCAATTTCTTATTTCAACATCCCAAATGTGCTTATACATGATTTGTCGCCTACTGTATTTATTATTTTAACTTATTTCGATCCATAATCATCATCAGTAATTCAAAACAATAGACAGTCAGTTTCTATCAGTTCAATCAGTTTTTAATTGAAAGAACAAAATAATTAAAGACACCAGCGAGAAAACTAGTTTTTCAAAAAAATATGTATTCCTTACTCATGGAGTCCTAAACTAGATCTGAACTAATTGCTGACAACTTGGCTAGTCGTCGGCTGGCTGGTTCGGTCGATTATTGCTGACAACTGTGACATTGCTGACTGTTACTGCAGTGTGGCTGCGCACGTGGCGGTGGCTGAGCGTGTTGTAAGTTTGGTGTGATTGAGTTCGGGGTGACGATATTGAATGTCATGGCCAAGTAAAATGTAGATATATATTATAAGGCAGGCACATTATAAGCCGTTTTGGCAAATCATTCAACGCTAACTTTTAGTGTACTTAGGACGAGCACGCACTGCATCCGTCTAGGTCGGTGAGTTAACGAAGAGAAACGAAGATAACGATACAGAGCCCTTCGTTTAAGGGCAGCTCTAAAGATAGCCGAAGGCGTACGTCAGGCCCTTGTAACTTATACGTTAAAAACTAGCTTAGCTTACATGTGTCGAAAATAATGGGGTAAACGAGTGTTAATACTTAAATCTATATAGTCTGCGCGTGGGCTGTGTCAGATTTTTATAGAACACTAAACTATTTGCCGCAACCATGTTGCGTTTTACACAACAGCTTGTTGTTTGCGTTGCCGTAGTTACCAACAAACCCTGTATTATATATTTTTAAAGAATGAATAGTGCTTTTTCTATTGTTAAGTCTATGAATAGTTTATCCATCAATCCACACAGCCCTGACCATGTTCGATGTAAAACAAATGGCTGCAACATTAAAACCTTGTGAAAAGCTTAATTATTTAGTTTGTTTGGCGTAGGATTATGCTAGAAATGACTAAATTCATAGTATAAAAATTATATTGATGGAAATACATTTATGTCAAAACGTTTTTGAATATAAAAACTATTGCACATTGAGATTGTACCCTACTAAAAATACAAAACTCAGTAAAACGTAAGGTTCACTGGACAATCTTTTTTTTTACTAACTAACCATAAAAATAGGAACGAACTTTGTCTTATAGCACAGTTAATTTTCCCAATGTTCGTTCCAACGTGCTGGGGAACTTTCATTTAAAATTTTATCAGTCTGGATTGGATGTTTCTACTATTATTGCTAACATAACCGCATATCCCTTTATGGGCATTAATGTTGTAGGCTAACGTGGACGAGATGGTTTGATACTGGTAACTCACCATTGACGCGTAAGCGGTCATTGGTCAATGTGTTTGTGCAATCCATCCGGGTCATCGTTTGCGCGGTCAACGGGGTTGACCGGCGAACACGCCGGCATTTGACAACTGGCAAAAGCAGAAATCACACGCGAAGGGAACGGTGGGAATGTTTTGTTTTTGTATTTTAAATGTTAGAATAACGTCTAAGTTTTATTGTATAAGTTCATGAGTCGTTTATATAAGAGCGCGTGTACCTCTTTGTGTACGAAACAAATGAAAGAAAGGAACTTAACACTAATGTTTTAGGTTGTCATACAAACAGAGAGATTTAATCGTTTTAATACATAGTTTATAACAGTTTGATAATGGCTAGTATCATTGAATCTGTTCGGAGCGGGAATGTACGGTGCTCACAAGAAATTCTAGGGAAGGCAACACATTTCTCGTGCCCGTTTTTCCAATGTCGCGGTATAGCAACAATTTAAAGCAACTATCTAGTAAGTCACGAAAATGAGTGTCGGGACGTAAGCCACCGCTACAAACGTATTCAATAATATCCGCGAATATGTATGAGTTATTGTAATAATTATAACAAAACGGGGCAGTCCTGGTACAGTCGTCAACTCGAAGGACTCAATAACATATCCGCCATGGGTTCAAACCTAGAACGGACCGTCCCCCCGAAGCTAGGATTGACCGACTACGTGGTAATGAATTAAGTCCCGAAAGCCTGTATATAGGCCGGCATGTCCGCGTAGGACGTTACGCCAAATAGAAGAAGAAGAACAAAACGTTGTTTAATAATATTTTTTTCAAATAACTTTTCTTTACAGTTGCTGTCTACTGCTACAGAACGGTTGAAGATTTCAAAAGGATTCGAGGCAAAATGGAATTTTCCTCATGTAATTGGTGCCATTGATGGAAAACATGTCACCTTAAAACAACCAGCTAATAGCGGGAGCCAGTTTTTCAACTATAAAAGCACTTTCAGCATTGTTTTGCTAGGCATAGTGGATGCTAATTCAAATTTTATATTTGCTGACGTCGGTTGCCAGGGTCGAATTTCTGATGGTGGAGTGTTAGCAAACAGTGCTATATACCAGAAACTGGAGCGCCGGGAGCTAAATATACCCGCTCCTGAAATTTTACAAGTTCCTTACGAGATCGAGGTTCCCTATTTTTTTTTTGGGTGATCAAGCGTTTGCATTGAAAGAATATTGTCTCCGGCCTTTTGCTGGAATGCATACCGCAAACTCAATAGAACGCCACTTTAACTACAGGCATTCGCGAGCTCGTCGAACGGTAGAAAACGGTTTTGGCATTGATGTAAAGGTCTGGCGAGTTTTAGCAAAACCAATGGAATTAGAACCACAAGTAGCTAAAAAAATCGTTCTGGCAACAATTCATCTACACAACTTTAGACGTCGGCACTTGCTTTGGAATTATAATACAACTCGTCTTGCACCCACAAGAAATACGGCATCTAGATCCTCTTCCTCTCAAGAGTCTAACGTTGACCCTACTACAACGTTACCTCTTCGACACGTTCCGTTGAGGCCGTCTAGAGTGTTGCAAAACATGCGATAACACTTAGCACGACATTTAAAGTTTGATGATCCATTACCATTTGATTTACCGCAACCGCGCAGAGTTGTGTAATTTTCGGAAGCATATAAACCACCACGTACTAATTAGAATTATGGTATTAAGCGAAAGCAAATTTGTATTTGATTTTTGTGTGCATTGCGAAATCTTTATGAATGTTTCCTATTTTTCCTAACACGTTTTATATTTTCCTTTCGTGGAAATAAAAATCATTTATTTGTGATTTGTAGCATTCTTTATAAATAAAGGCACCGTTTACTTGAGACAAGCCTCGCAAGTTAAAAGCTAACTGTGGTGAACTATATACTAATATTATTTTTTAAAGAATAGTAGAATTCTTTACATGGCAATTAACTCAATGTGTGCATACAATCTGAAAAACCAAGGAAGAATAACTGAAACTAATAAAGTTCCTATCGTTATGCTAAACCGATGCAAACATGAAATGTAAGGCGTACATACACAATAAATGTCATTATTACTATGAATGATACGAATACGTTTTTTTTTATAAACAGGAATTATCTTAAGCAATACGGCCTTTTTGGACCGTTACTCCTGGACAGTAAAAACAGAAATTTCTGATTTTCACAGTTCATGGAAAATAATTACAATGCTCAATTCAGTAATTCATAAAATTCATTAATTCCAAAAACACTTAAACTATCTTAACAATACATAATTCACTTATTCATAAAATTCTTAAATTCCAACAAACACTTAAACTATGTTAACACTTAAATTTTAATCCTACAGATATGCATGATCATGCATCGAGAAGGCATGTTGGTCCGCATAAAATTGATCAATTTGATCATTCATGACCGTCGTTATGGACCTGATCAGTTTAGCACAGAACTCTGGATGTTTATCTTCGAAGGTGGCAACTTGTGCCTCTACAAAGTTGCCCAGAGCCCTGGCTTTTGTGCAAGGTGCAGCAGCAGTAGCAGTATTAGCAATGCTTTGAATGGCTGTCAAGCATTCGCTAATCTGACTTGATCGAATCGTTTCACTAAATTTTCTTTTGCGTCCTTTGGACGCTGTGCGACCACGAGTTGTCGTGGCTGTTGTTGAGGCAGTTGAACTGCATGAAGCGGCGGTTGCAGGAGCGGTCGAGATAACAACAGGTTCCCGAGAAGTTCCTTCAAGATTTGCCTGACATGAGAACAGAAACGCTATATTAATTTATTCCTCCACAAAACGATACATAAACAATGTCTACTTACAGTATTGATTGTACGACGTGGAGCTGTCGTTTCATGTAGAAACGACATATGCTCGTAGGCATACCAAACCTCCTTCAATAACTCGCTGGAACCTGAATATTTATACAATAGAAACGATCTTAACAAATATGAAGTAATAAAATAGCAAAATTTACTCACCGGAACCTGTTGTCTGACTCAAAGCGATCTCCTTTTTTGTCCGCCGGTAGGAATTCATTAAATTCCTCCATTTAGCATGAACGCACCGTGGATCCTCCTCCAGCACGGATGCTATCTGTTGCCAGGCTTGATGCCTTATTTCGTTATTTTTATACTGGCGATCAGTATCTAACCAGATGCACGGATAAGTTTTCACCAAATTGATCAATTCAATGACTTTTTCCTCATCTGGAATAGGCTAAAATAATAAAACAACCAATAATTTAGTGTGTCATTCTATGAGAAAAGGTGTAACTTACATTTTTATTCGATTTTTGGGCGGTTTTAGCTCCTTCCATTGTTAAGTGCTGGCTGTTGAACTTCTCAGCTTGACACGACTAGTGCCTATCAGGCAACACCGAATGATTGCCAATCGGGCAACACACACATTGAACTCTGAATAAAGACCATTCCTGCATTAAGCGTACAAGCGAACAGACGTATTTTTTCTTTTGGTAAATCAGTCCACTCGGTATTCCACTTTGCGTTTCCCTCACACTTCAACACTGGCGTGGTTGACTGCTATTCGAAAATGTCCGCCTGAAAACTTCCAAGGAATCTCCAAACACAATACCAACAAATCCCCACATAATGTATCCAACATTTTTATTTTCGTATACGTTTATTAAAGCCTCATTTTATTCTCAATATTATTATTGCCCTCAAATAAAACATTACATAAAAATATTTTTAATAATTTGTATGTATTTTATCAGTAACTTAAATAAGCACGTAATTTTAAATTTTATTTCACTCAAATTTAAAAATTTAATTCGATGATCATCCCTCCCTTCAACACTTGAAACAGTAATGTAAACATAGCAGGTGGAAGATACGTCACTAGTCGCCGCTCGTAACCCGCATACATCGGGTTACGAGCGGCGACGAGCTGACAGATCGAGAACAATGGAAATGTGTAGCTGTCATTTGTAGCCGCATACATGAATGCAGCGTGTAGGGCCAGCTTTAGAAGACATAATGGAATTAGATGAGCTTATTAGTTATGCAATTAACAGGGAAGTATTAATAAGCCAGAAAATGAAAATTAAGGAGAAAGAAATTGAACCGTCAGTTGCATACTGTTATGGTGAATATTTTGCCTTAGTGAGCCAACCTGTATGTATCACGGCTCTCACTGATGAGTGCACGCATCTCGTGAGATGCCGTTAGTTTCGGGCTTATGACGTGATCCCCGAAGGATCACTCTCTCTCCGGCGCGCCTCCACATAGGATAGTGAATAAACGTTTTTATTTGTGTTAACTTATTCGCGTGCATTCGTCCACCTCTTATTTTAAATACATGACTACAGACCTTAACACATACGTCAAACAACAACCAATGATAACAAAAAGAAAATGGCAAGATACTAGCTGCCACCGTTGTGGGTCATGGCGACATAACGGAAATTCTAATGAGTGTTATGCTAGAAAGACTCGTTGTAATGCTTGCGGGCGCAAAGGACATTTCGGTAGATGTTGCAAAACTGAAGGAGAAAATGTAACAAAGAATAGGTTTAAATGAAAAAAAAAACCAAAAACAGAATCATCAGGACATATGCAGCGAAATCAAAGACGAAACTCAGATGCAGTAGACAACCTTAATGAGGTAATATAATAATAATGAGGGCTCGTAGAATCCTTGTAGATTTGATAATTAAAATAATTAATATTATTATAGCGATTAACGACATCACGGCTTTGGGAGAACGGTATGGTCACATGTACATTGGATCATGTTCCTGTTGAATTTTTAATAGATTCAGGTGCGTCTGTGAATACCGTTACGGAGGAAGTATGGAAAACATTACAAGAATTCAAAGCAGATATTCACGATATCACGTACGACTGTAACAAGAATATAACTGCGTATGCGAGCAAACAACCCTTACAAATAATTCTTAAATTTAAATCATTAGTAACAGTTAACGAAAATAAGCCTACGGTATATGCGGAATTCTTTGTAGTGCAGAATAGCAACAAATCATTGCTAGGCAAAACTACTGCCGAGCAGTTAAAAGTGTTGAAAGTAGGTTTAGAGGTACACAATTTAGAAGAAAAAATACAACCTTTTCCAAAATGTCCAAATATTCAAATCCGATTATCCATTAATAAGGCAATACCCCAAAAAAAAATCGTATATTAGAGTTCCAATTGCGTTAGAAAAAAAAAGTAGACCGTAAAATTAAAAACATGCTTGATTCTGACATAATTGAACCAGTCTTAGGCCCTCCGGAATGGATATCCCCAATGGTAGTAGTACCAAAAGGAAAAGATGATATAAGAATTTGTATCAATATGAAATATCCAAACCAAGCTATCCAACGCGAACAATTTCCGTTACCAGTTATTGAAACTTTGTTAAACAAGTTACGTGGATGCAAAATATTTTCTAAACTAGATATTACTTCCGCATATCACCACATTGAACTTCACCCAGACTCAAGAGCAGTTACCACTTTCATGACTAGCAAAGGGCTTATGCGTTTCAAGAGATTAATGTTTGGAATTAATTGTGCCCCAGAAATATTCCAAAGAATTATGACTCAAATGTTAATAGGAATAGATGGAGTGGTAATTTACATTGACGATATAGTTGTAGCAGGTGAAAATAAAACAGAACATGATAAACGCTTAAGGCAAGTGTTAGGAGTCTTAAAACAAAATAACGCAACCTTGAATAAGGAGAAATGTGTAATTAGAGCTGACAGTTTAGAAATACTTGGGTACAAAATATGTTCGTCAGGTATTGCACCCGCTGAAGATAAAGTAGAAGCCATTAAAAATTTTAGAAAACCAGCAACAAGGGAGGAAGCTAGAAGTTTCTTAGGTTTGGTAAACTTTGTAGGGCAATTTATCCATCATCTATCGAGTAGGTCAGAACCTCGACGTAAGTTTATTAGAGGAGAAGTAGAGACATTTGGCAAAGAGCAGGAAACAGCTTTTGTTTCGCAAACTGATCACCGAATGATTGTAAAAGTAATTGTCCAAGCGTCCAACGGCGAGCGAGTTTTGTATGCTTTTTAACTATAGAAAAAAAACAGTGGTTAAAAAAAATAAACGCGAGGAGTTTTTGATACCATGCGGATAACGTTCATTATCAACTTACCTTGTTTTCCATGATCAAACATCGTTTAGTTTGATTGCGGGCATTCTTTCTTCCCTCTTTCTAACTATCGCCGGCTCAACACGGTTGCACAACAGCTGCATAGAAAATACCGCTTTAATTGATTTTATATTACAAATATTAGCTATGCTTTACTTACCCTAAACGGCTTTCTGGCGTGCGAAGTCGATTCTACCTCCATTTATAATTTTTCGGCTGTTTATTTTACACATTACACACAACATTTTCATCACCGATGTAGCCTTTTTTAATCATTCGCCGTTGTACATCGTGAGCAAGGATAATGTATTTAGAAGGTTGATTTTTATTGCTTTTGCTGGGCGACATTGTGGGGGACAACTGTCACTCTCTGCATACAAATTTCATTACCCCGCACCAGCCCTCCCCGATTTTTATACCGGAGCCAAGGTGGATTAAAAATATCAGGTGGTGGATTAGGGCCTTTGGGGGGTCGCCATAGTTGAGGGACTTTACGTCATTTTAGAACCGTTGACCATTGGTTTCCGCACACAAAGCTTAGCAAATATAACAGATTTCTTTGTTATTATGTGCATTTTAGTGTGTCTATTGATTTTATCGAAAAAACGTAATATATTAACAAAAGATTTGATGATTTGTTTATGCACGAAATTTAAAATCATGCTAGCATGAGTTCTAATCTCAAGTAAATTGTCCATGCGGCTCGTAGATAATGAGGAATTAATGTAAAAATTGAACAAAAATAATGATTTCTTAATTTTTATCATCAAAAATGTCGAAAACACAAAGAATTCTAGAACAAATTCACAGAATAACACAAAATAACACACTTTAATGTATGTTTCAATGTTAAATAAGAACTCACAAAGTCCAAAATATATTTTTAAAGAATATTTATTCGAAAAAATGGGGTAGATAAATTATATGAACAAATTTAATTAATGTAAACAAAGTTTGAATCCTGGGGACCTTACGTCAAGTGACGAATTGTCAAAATGCACTAGAGTCCACCACCTGATATTTTTAAATCCACCTTGACCGGAGCCCACGGAAGAGATATGTCAAGTCGAGAAATGTCATTTTGCTCTGAACAACTTCACCTTGTCATTTATAACACCTTGATCGTGAGAGCTATCGTTCGGTTCAAAATGTAAACAAACTTTATTTTTTGAATATTTGACAGATTACATGACCGATCAACCGCACACTATCTCGTTTTTCTTGTCAGGGCTGCTTCGATTGCCATAGAGGGGGGGGGGGGGGGGGCTTAAAAATCTTTTACCCAAGGACCGTAAAGATATCAGGTCAAGTTATAAGCCCGTTTTGACAGCTAGGTGGAAGAAGAATCGACGAAGAAAACCGACAGTTAGTTTTCCGCTTTTGGCGAACACTTCAGGTTCTCGAAGGAAAATTTCCATTTTAAATCACGGACTGTGTTCTAATAAACTAAAATATTCACCCAAATTGATCTCCACCAAATATTGACCATGCAAAACGTAAACAATCCATCAATACATATACAAGCGGAAAACCATCTGTCAAAATCGGAGCCCAGGGGGGGGATCGCCAAAAGCGCTATAACTACACCTCATTATACATTCCACCTTGCTTTTACCCTTTTTTTCAATTTGTTTCCTCAGCACGCAATGTCATCTTTGTCTTGAGCTGTCATTTCTCAATAGCACGGATAATCGGACAGCCGGATGAACGGCCCGGGGAATGATTTGTTTGCTACTTTGACCAGTCATTACTAATAAAATTGAAATGACAGAGTTATAATATTACTGATTTTTCTTAACTTACTATTAAAGTTGGTAATACAAAAATATTTTTTTATATTTCAAAATATATTTTTTTTTACTTCCGACCGTGCTTGCCCCGCTGTGCAGTGGAAAACATGACGCCGCTGTCAAACAAATAAAACGTAAATAAAAACATAGCCTCCGATGGCGTCATATATCGCGCGCCTGGTGTTAAATAGTTAAATAGAAATAAATAAAAACAGTAAAATAAAACTTCGATTTGTAGCTAATTTTACCAGGCCAGTGGACTTAAAAATTCTGGAAAAGGGTAGCATTTCCCAGGGGGAAAAGGTTTTCCTTTCGGGTCCGACTTGCCAACGGGCCAACAGTGCGACCAAGAACCGGGGAAGGGGTGGGCGAGAGTATGGCAACAAACCGGGGCGGTAGCACGGTGTACCTCGAAATGGACGGCCGGCGGGAGCAGCACGCCCTGCCGGAACAGGACGGCGAAAATGACGCCGATAGTGGTGAAGGCAAGCGAACCGACCGGTTATAGCAGCTGGGCCGCGTGTGGACACGTTTGTATAACACGGGTTTTTTTTTTGCATGTTCTCCTCCACCAACAGACACCGACGAGGCGAGCGAGAGTGAGCTGCTGACCGGCACGAACAACCAGCACAGCGTGGACGAGCGGATGGAGATCCGGGAGCAGATGTACCAGGACAAGCTGGCGAACCTGCTCGGGCAGCTGGAGCTGCTGAAGCAGGGCAAGCACCCGGAGTACCTGAAGATCGTCGACCGGCTGCAGCTCGAGCTGGATGACCGGGTGCTGCTGAACGAGGTCGAGCGGGACTACCTGCTCGCGTGCGCGGAGCGCGACTGCATCCTCGAGAAGGCGGCCGCGGAGAAGGAGTTCGACGAGAAGAAGGCGGAGCTGATCGAGAACCTGATCGCCGACCTGGAGGACCAGAAGAAGATGATCGAGCACGAGTTCGCGACGATGGAGCTGAACGGCGACTCGGTCGACGTGAAGCCGACCGTGACGCGGAAGCTGCGCCGCCGCCCGAACGAGCCGCTGCCGGTGCCGGAGAAGCGCCGCAAGCCAACGACCAACCAGCTGACGTTTCTGCTGGAGGACAAGGAGGTGGACCACGATCTGAAGCTGATCTCGCGCAGCAAGCCGATCTCGGCGAGCCGGGCGGCAGCAGCGGCGGCGGCAGCTGCGGCCGCCGCCGCAGCCTCCTCCACCGCCGCCGCCGCTCAACATTCCGTCAACGATGGGGCGAGCGGTAGCACCGGCGGCACGGGTGGAGGAACGCAAACGGGTGGTGGCGGAGGAGGAGGAGTAGGAGTAGGAGGAGGAGGAGGGGGCGGCGGCGGAGGAGCGAATGCTGCCGACCAGAACGGTGGATCTCAGCCGGCGGAGGGCTACGGTGGCAGTGGGGCAGCACCCACGGGAACGGTAAGTGTAGCTAGCGGGTGTGTGTGTATGTGTGTGTGTGGTTTTGATTCAATTTCGGCTCGCGACGCGCTTTTTTTTTTTGCAGGGCGGACAATCGAACGCGCAACCGTCGACGGAAACGCGCATCGAGGATGGGAAGCTGTGGTACGAGCGGCGCTGGTTCCACCGCGGCCAGCCGGTGCACGTCGAGGGCCGGGACATACCGCGCTTTCCGGCCAACATCTCCGCGATCGGGACCGAGGCGATCTGCGTGAAGAAAACGTCCGACGGGCAGAAGGTGCGCATCTTTCTGTCGCATCTGCGCCGCGGCAAGGTGTCGATCAAGCGGCGGGCCAACTAAACTATGCGGACAATGGGGGGGAGGGAGGGAAAGAAGGGCTTTTTCGGTAGAGAGGCATGTTGGGCGTTTTTGCCGCCCGACGAGAACGAGAAGCGTTGTTTTGTGGTTTCCGAGCGCCACTGGACAAATTTGTTTGGTTAGAGATTTATAATAATTGCGTGCGTTTTTTTTTTGTATAAGGAGATATGTGCGCTATTTGTGAGATAGGAAAAGGGCAGGGGCTGGGTGAAATAGCCAAAAACCGTACGACACTTACCCACGGGCCAAAGTCGATCTCGGATTACAGTTGAGCAATACACACACGCGCGCACACTAACAAAACCGCGGACTGCTAGGAGCTAACACGATAAAACTAAGAATTCGAGCTCGCGCTCGCTCACTCTTACCCCACGAAATACACACACGCACGCAAACACACACCAAGAGAGAAGTGTCGCCTGACTTTTTGACTGAAAAGATGTTAAAGTGTTTGAAGCCAACGGCCGGACGTGTATAGAACCAGCGCGCGGAATTCGCAAGAAATTTCACATCCTTTGTTGTGCTCTAACGGTCTGTCGCACTACCACCAACACCATCGACATCACCACCAGCACCTCTAGCTCCACCCCCTTCGCAAATGAGATCGCACCAGCGACTAGTGATGGGCATAACGGCTCCGACCGGCTCCAGACAATTTCGGAGCCGGCTCCGGAGCCGGCTCCGCACCAACGGCTCCGGAGCCGGTTTTAACACAAAGGACCAAAATAACTTTTTCAATGAAGTTTCAATCGAGAAACTCCGTAAATAGCGGAGTAGGTCATGTTTCAAAGAATTTATCAAAGAAGATATATTCGTTTTTTTATTACGCTATCATACAATGATGTCTCTATTGAACCGTTAGTTCGGAGCCGTTGATCTGGAGCCGTTGATTCGTCGCCGGCCCCGGAACGGTGGGCCTGAAGCTGGCTCCGCAGCCGTTGGAACGGAGCCGTGAGTGCAGAGCCGTTATTCCGGAGCCGACTACCGAGCCGTTGGTGCGAAGCCGGCTCCGGAGCCGTCGGAGCAGAGCCGGCTCCGGAGCCATGGGTGCAGAGCCGGCTCCGGAGGCGTTGGTGCGAAGCCGGCTCCGGAGCCGTCGGAGCGGAGCCGGCTCCGGGAAAAAGTCGGAGCCGTTAGTCCGGAGCCGGCTCCGGAGCCGTTGGTGCGCTCCGAAACGCCCATCACTACCAGCGACTGTTGCCGGGAGCCGTTGGAGACGACGAACGAGTTGAGCTTCCATTTCTGCACAGCTTCTCGAGGCAAGCGGACGTGTTTCTCCAAGCCCGTACGTGCTTTCAAGAACAAATTCGCCAGTGTCAAGAACAAGTTGGTGTTGGTGCGATTGAAAAAAATTCTTTTGATAGCGTCGCACATCTCTGTGTCCAATTATGGATCTAAGCAACAAAGGTAGGTAAAAAAGAGCACAACCTGGAAGAGTTTTCCCGCAATGATTTCTCTGCCCGGGTGGTGCGCGGTCCACTTTCCCGTCCATTTTCTAACCACACAATTTTACACAGACGACACCGGCTCGGCAAAGTCAATCTGGCCGATGGATACGAAGGACGGGCCGGCGGCTTCGGCCTCACGCATTCCGCCGATGTCGGCGTCCCCGCAGCAGCAGCAGCCGATGGAGTTGTCGGTGGGCGGCGGGCAACCGGCGCGTCCACCGACGCGCCGACCGACGCGCAGAGCGGCGATGAAGACCGGGGGAGGGCCGGTGCGGTCCTTTAAGCGCCCGGCGCCCCCGCCAATGGGTGCCGCGGGCCGCAGCGCCACATCGTCGCGGCAGGCGGGGGATGGTTTGGGCGCGATCCGGCAGCGCCGCAATAGTACGGTCGACACATCGACGGCGGCAGGCGGGCAGCTGCGGGGATCCAGGCGCACGGAGTGGGAAGACGAAACCATTGTGCGTAAGCAGCGCCAAGCGGACTCGGAGAAGGAGAACAAGCGCGAGTGAGCTCTTGTGTTCCGGAGGACTTTTTTTTTTACTTAATGCGTTGATGAACTGTTTTCTTGCATAGAAATAAACTACCAAAAAATCGTTAATTTGAATTAAGGCCTCAATCGACACACAACCATTGTAAGATGCGAAGCGAGACACCCGATGTGCCATGACGAATTACAAATAAAGATGAGTTCAACTTATTTAACTTTTTGTATTCTTTGCATCCCCGATCACATTCGAACGCAACATTAGGGAAATAACTATCATGTTAACCTTCATTTCTATAACCACCTACCCGGGTATGTTTTGCTTATTCTTTTTATGATAACTTTTTATTGGATTATCGAATCGATGCAAAAAAATTAGAATACCTAGAGAAACATGTTTTACAAAAGTGGTAAAAAATTCAGAATTTTTCAATTTTTTAAAATGTGCTTTAAAAAATAAAATCAACTTTTACCCCTTACTTCTATAACCACCTACCCGGGTAGGTAATACATACAATAAAGGATTTTGTTTTCGATTAGTCGCTAATTTTGTAATGATATGTATAGCAATGCATGTAGTTATATTTATAGAATCTATTCAAAAAGTTTTCTAGCCCTTAATATTCTTCAAAAGTCACATAGATTGAAATGATTGCCCCGACAGTCGGGAAGACATGGCGGTGTATTAGTGCCAGTTGAACTAATTGCTATGCATTCAATTTATGTAACTAAAAGCAATACTTCATAAATTTATAAACTAAAAAGAAGTTTTGTTATTATAGCTGCATAGAATAAGTTAAATAAGACATTTTTTGACTAATAAAAATACAAATTCCCTTATATAATGTATTACCTACCCGGGTAGGTGGTCATAAAGATGAGGGTGTATTTTTGGTCATAGAAACGAAGGTTAAATCGCTAATCGTTAAGTCGCACATTTTTTTTGCTTTTTCTTAAATCTCAACGGTAATAGGCACTAAGCACACGGGAGATACGATGTGGGATTAAAATGATTTTGTTTAAATTAAGTTTTCTCAAGCAAAAGCTAAATCTCCTGAAAGCATGTTGCTGCTCCATCCATCTCACATAATAAAGCTTAAAATATGTAATCTGCATGTACACGGTACTCTCCACACGCATGCCTTACCTTTAGTGATGAGTCAAGCACCACTTTTCACTGTGTGGTGCTGTGGTACCACGCACAGTCTACTGTGCTGTGTGTGCGTGGTACCACACTTAATGTGTGGTCACACAGTAGCTGTGTTCCCGCACAGTTTTTGCACAGTTACTGTGTTATCGCACAGTTAGTATGCTTTGCACACTTTTTGTGCTCCGCACAGCTACCACACAGTTTGCACAGTTTGTGTGCTCCGCACAGTTTGTGTGATCCGCACAGTTATTGTGTACAATCCGCACAGTTTGTGTGCTCAGCACAGTTTGTGTGCTCCGCACAGTTTCTGTGCTCGGCACAGTTAGTGTGCTCCGCACAGTTTGTGTACAATCCGCACAGTTGCATACAATAACTGTGCGGAGCACAGAAACTGTGCGGAGCACACAAACTGTGCGGATTGTACACAATAACTGTGCGGAGCACAGTAACTGTGCGGAGCACACAAACTGTGCGGAGCACACAAACTGTGCGGAGCACATAAATTGTGCTAAGTGTGGCACCACAATTTTATAAAATGTGCAATTGTGCTCGCACATTTTACTGTGCTGTGTGTGCGTGGTGGCACAGTGCTACTTGACTCATCACTACTTACCTTCGGGTCGTGATGAAAAGCAATTGGATAAGGTGTGTAACAGTTTATTTGAAATCCTATAGGTGATCCACGTGTTTTATCTCACCTGTCGAAAGCATGAGCACAAGACACGCTGAACAATGGCGCAAAGTAAGAACGGTGCCAACAGAGATACACACCTGTGGTAGTGACGATGAGAGGAGACTGGAATTGTATCGGAGACATACCCGCACCAGGTCCGAATGCCGTTCCGAATCCGGAACAGTTCCTGGTACTGTTCCAGAAAATAAATGTAACCTATTTCTAAAAAAATAAATGGAGCTATTTCTGGATCTCTGGATCTGTGTGGATCTGTGGTTCATGATCGATTCCAGGATCGGTATGGGTTCAGAATCAGTTCCAGGTCTTTTATAGGTTTACTTTCAGTTCCAGGACCGGTATAGGACCAGTGTCAGTTCCAAATCCGATATGAACCGGAACCGGTATGGGTTCATAATCGAATCCAGGACCAGTATGGATGTAATGTGATCGAACGTACGCGGGTTGCCGTCGTGCACCGTTTTTGCGGGGAGTCAGTCTTTACTGACATGAGCTGAGGTGGAACGAACTATTCGAAGCGGACTGATTTGATCGTCCAGGCGATCATGGAAACCCGAAAGGAGTTTCCCTTACTGGAAATGTTGGAGTTTAGAAGCCTTACCTTGTGTAGGGGGACATAACTAAACTCTTGAAATAAGTTGGTACACGAAGTTTTTAGGAAGCGTAACGTCCTATCTTGGCAGTCCGAACGAATCTGACTTGCCACGGTCGGAATTGGTTTTATTTATACTCAATGGGTTTCGAAATATTGGTTTTGGAATGTGTTTTTGTCCTAATTAAAGGTTATTGATATGAGGTGCAATTTATTCATTCTATCGGAGTGAGGTGTCTGTCAATTTGTGCTTATGCTGTGCTTTTAGTGTTTTTACAAAGGTTCTGGAAAGTTTCAACTGTTCTAGCCAAATAACGAGTGCGTTCGTCGATCATTGCCTACACTGCGCTTTTAGCAATAAGTTGCTGCAGTAACGCTTGAATTGCTTATGTTGCGCGTTTCGGTTGTTTTCGATAAATGTCTCAATGGTTTTTTCTATGGATGGTATGGTCTAGGTATGTTGCTATGGTGTGGATTGATTTGCTGATGTAATATAATGAATGTGTTGCAATAGTGTTTGTGAGAAAACCTCACGAATGTTCGGCTACGTGGTACAACTCGTTTTCTTTCCCGATAATTCCAAAAACTTGTGCCGGTTAGAAAAATGAATGCGACTCGTTCAAATGTCCGTTTGCTACTGTATATTCAATTGTCAAGAGTTCATTACATAATTCATTCTGAGTTCATTCTGTTATCCTTATCTATGCCTATGAGTTCATTTCCTATCCTATCTCTAAATTTAGTTCGAATTTCGAATTCGAACTAATAAATTCAAATGATCAATCTCCAACATTCCAGCCACCAAAGAAAGTATTTCTTTACAACATTCAGCAAATACAATTGAAAAAAAAATAAGAAAATGAAGAAGTATCTCGATCTAACTTCGCCTCAGAGATAGCAAATGTTGTGCAAGTGTGGTGTTGTGTTGTACAAGTTGCAAGTGTCGATCTGTCACTTCGTGTATCGTGTCGTGTGTATGTGCGGTGTGGTTGTTTACATTACGCATGTGCTTCGCGCTGATCGCCTCCTAACTTTGGTGTTCGAGGTTAATTGTCTTCACATACGTTTGGATTTGGAAGGATTGCCAATCTAGCTGCTGCGCGTACTATCTCCTTTCCTGCAGCTGTACGAAGTGTTACGACTCCAACAACGCCGTCCTTTCCTGGGTGCAATCGTGTTATTCTACCCATTGGCCACAAGGTAGGTGGTATATTGTCTTCCTTTATGATTACCAATTGCCCTTCTTCTAGCGGTACTGGTGGAACTATTAAACGTTTGGCCCGGGCCTGAAGCTGCTGCAAGTATTCCGGATACTAACGCGACCATATATGCTGCATATGCTTTGCACCAAATCAAACTCCTTCAATCTATTGGCTGCTACCTGACTCCTATCAACAAGTGGCAACGCCAGCATGTTCGACCCTACCAAAAAATGACCCGGAGTGAGCGGTTGCGTGTCCGATGGCTCACTAGAAAGCGGAATCAGGGGTCTTGAATTTAAGCATTGTTCGACCTGCGCTAGCAATGTTACCATTCCCTCCTGAGTGAGGCTCGTACTTCCTATCGTGCGAATTAGGTGCTGTTTAGCGGATCGTACAGCAGCCTCCCACAGTCCTCCGAAGTGCGGCGCACGAGGCGGAATAAACTTCCACTGAATTTCTTCATTGGCACACCAGTTGAAGATTTCGATGCGTTCGCTATTGCTGTACTTCAACATCTCGTAGAGGCGATGAAGTTCGTGTGCAGCCCCCTTAAACGTAGTAGCATTATCCGAATGCAGTTCCGCGATTTTGCCTCTGCGAGCCACAAAGCGCCTTAGTGCTGCCAAAAATGCCGCCGTGGTGAGATCATTCACCAACTCAATGTGGACCGCTCGTGTTGCAAAGCGATGTATGGCTTGGTGGGACTTCTATTGCGAACAGGCGATTTCAGCAATACCGGACCGCAATAGTCCACACCACTCACAGCAAACGGTCTCGTGGGTGTAACCCTTGAAGTCGGAAGATCTGCAACGGATTGTTGCACCAGTGTAGGTTTGGCCTTGAAACACTTGTGACACCGATGGAAAACCAACTTCGTCAAATTACGGCCACCGATTATCCAGAAGCGTTCACGAAGTATGGATAACAAGTGTTCCGGACCGGTGTGCATATACTTCTGGTGATACGCGACTGCTAACAATGCAGCGAGTGGGTGTTTTGCAGAAAGAAGTATAGGATGCTTCGCGTATTCTGCTATTTGTGCGTTGTGAAGCCGGCCACCAACACGCAGGATTCCCGCCTCATCAATAAAGGGGGACAACCATTTCAGCTTCGAATTGCGTGGTATATCCTTGCCGTTTTTAACCGTTTTTAACTCGTCCGCAAATGAATCTTGCTGAGCTAACCGACACAACTGCAGCTCAGCTTGGATGAGTTCGTCTCGAGATGGAGGTGCAATCAATATAATCATGTCCTGAATCGAAGCATGACCCTTGGCTGTCGGTGACGTAATTGCGGGTTTCGGTGTCCTCATGCATTGCACGAAACGTAAACAATACGCCATGGTTCGACGAAGTTTGAGGTAGGTTGAAAACCGTGCAAATAGCTTATTGTTGAAATCGTCCTCCATCGACATTGCAGCTATTCGTGATTGTGTAACACGTTCTTCTTCTATTGATGCCGTTTCTTCAATTGCAGGTTCTCTTATAGGCCATTCTTCCTGTTTGCTGCTCAACCAATGTGGCCCATGCCACCATCGTTCACAGGATTGCAATTTGTCTGGTAGTAGACCTCGCGATGCATCGTCTGCTGGGTTGTCTACACCAGGAACATGCCTCCAGCACTTGATCCGGGTTTCTCCTTGAATTTGTGCCACCCTGTTGGCAACGAAAGGCTTCCACCTCCGTGGTGCTGAATTGAGCCAATGTAGCACGGTCATGGAATCAGTCCAAGCGAAAGCATCGTATTCACCGTTGAGGGACTGACTGACCTTCCGGAACAGTTGCGTTGCCAACCGCGCTGCACAAAGCTCGAGTCTCGCTATAGAATGTGTGTTCGACAACGATACTACTTTAGACTTAGCTGCCAACAGCTGCACCGATGTTGTCGAATCGTTTTCTGCCCTGACGTAACAGCAAGCACCATATGCCACCTGAGAAGCATCCGCGAAAATGTGTAGCTGCACGTTTGTTGCTTGCCGAATTGAAGTGTAATGCGGAATGGGCACTTCCCGAAGTGAATGCAGCTTGGAATGAAATGCCGTCCATTCCTTTTGGAGATGTGATGGTAGCTCACGATCCCAATCCCACGGCTTCCCGTTTTCCTGCAACTTCCACAGCTGTTGCATAAAGAGCTTAGCGATGATAATGGTTGGACTAAGCAAGCCCAGCGGGTCAAAGGTTTTGGCGATGTAGGACAAAGCTAGCCTCTTTGTCAACATCGTCGCAGCAGTTGGTAGATCGATCCGATATCGCAGCATATCAACTGCTGGCTCCCAAACCAGACCAAGCGTCGATACAAATTGGGGATCTTGCCATTCATGAGTAGGAAGGATGGCAAGGACTTCTGAAGGAATGCTGATTAGTGCTTCGGGTATGTTCGATACCCACTTCTTCAACACGAATTCAGCCTGCTTGAGCATCTCGGAAATCTGCCTTTGCATTTCAATTGCATCTGCCAACTCGTCTGTTCCCGTTAGCAGGTCATCCACATAAAAATCGTGCAATACAGGATCCACTGCTCGGGGGTATTGCATCTTGTGATCGAGAGCGATCTGCTTTAGCGTTCTTGTTGCTGGGAAGGGTGCGCAAGACGTGCCATATGTTACCGTTTGTAGTTGGAACGTCTGAATCGGCTCTGTGGTGTTTCCTCTATACCGAATGCGCAGGTATTCAGTGTCGCGAGAATCGTGGAGAATTTGGCGATACATTTTCTCAACATCTGCTGAGAGTGCGACTGCGTGAGACCGGAAACGAACGATGATGGTGAACAGATCGTCTTGGATCACCGGCCCAACCAGGAGTTTGTCGTTCAAGGAGTTGCCAGAAGATGTCTTGCACGACGCGTCAAAGACTACCCAGACCTTGGTGGTTGTGCTCGACTCCTTAAGCACCGCGTGATGAGGGAGATAGTAGTGTTCACACGAATCGTCCACCGGCTCGGTGAGTTGTTTCATGTGCCCTAAGCGCTCATACTCCGACATGAATTTACTATACTCCTCCTTCATTGCAGGGTTAGACTTAAGCCGCCGTTCCACCGCTAGGAGACGACAATCAGCGATTGCTTTCGATTCTCCTAAAACGATATTCGTATTAGGAATTTGTGGTAAATGTACGACATACCTGCCAGATGGGTCTCTGGTTGTAGTAGAGATGAAATGACGTTCACACATGTCTTCCTCCAGAGGTAGAGCGGGCTCGTCGAAGATGGTCTCGCTCTCCCAGAACCGCGTCAATATGGCTTCCAACGGACTGTCGCTCGTTGCCATATTACATACCCGATGTTGTTGAGACGAATGCGTTGTGTTTCCTGCTACCGCCCATCCAAACTGCGTTTCTACCAACCATGGCAGACCCGAACCGAGAGATTGCTTGCGTCCGGTATGCAGCTCCCAGAACGTATCGCCACCTATGACCACATCGACCTTGCCTGGGATGTGATACGTGGGGCCTGCTAGCGTTACATCCGGGATGTTCCACGAAGACACGTTGATTGGTGAGGTGGGAATGTCCGCCGAGGGTGTATCCAGGATCAGAAACTCCAATGGGGTGGTGAATTGAAGGTTTCTTGAACGAACGATCGCCGTGGTCGAACCCTTTATCTGCTGCCTTGAAGTTCCGATGCCAGACACTGATACATTAACTCTCGCTCGAGGTGTCATGAGCTTCCGAGCTAACGTATCCGAAATGAAGTTAGACATAGAGCCCGAATCCAGAAGCGCCCGTGCCTCATGCTTCTCTCCATAATCGTCTACGATAAACACGGCACGAACGGCAAGAATACTCGGATTTGCACGATCTCACTTGATGGGAACAACTGAGACAATTCCAGCACAATCCCTTTGATCGTGCGATTTCCCGCCGCTCCTGAGTATTTTTGGCTAAAAATACCGGGCAATTTCGAACCAGGTGATGATCTGCACACTGCAATGGACAGGTCATTTGTTGAATGGTCGATGAAACGGGAGTATTCCTTTGCACAGAAGCAGCGTTGGTTACCGACCGCCGTGGTGCGGTGGGCCGATGTGCCCCGGCCACCTTGATCGGAGCCACAATCCGATCGCACGAGATACTCTGGCTCGATTTTAGGATTCGAATTCGGTCTTGCAGGAATTCGATCAAGTCGCTGTACTTGTCCTTCTTCTTATGCACAGAATGCCTTTCCCACGCCAGAATGGTCTCATTGTCCAGCTTCATCAGCAACATGTTGGACAAAGGCGTGTCCCATGAGCCGACAGGTTCATGTAGCTTCTTTTTACGTTCGCCGTGTGATATGTGGCCGAATAAGTGTTTACGACACAACGTAAATTAGATAAACTACAATAAATAAACTTAATTTATTTCCGCCTTGTAATGACACCACACCACATTCGTTGCTAGCTGTATCCCGACTGCCGCTCGCATCCCGATCGTGTAACGAGTAACAATCGGGATCGCGGATCGGGACGAATCTCTCGCTAGGACACTCGTGCCCATCAACCGACGAGAGAAAACATCTCGCAGAGAGGGCGCGTGAGTACCCTGCACGTACGCACCCAACATCTCCCCTCTTTTAAAAACGCCTGTACGGGTCGAACCTACTGGGCAGTCTTCTATGCCTAGAAGAGCGACGTGGTTCTCGGATTGGAGCTTGTACCGGAATTGGGGAATTCGTTGGATGCAGCGGTTCCGCGTTTGAGGCCGTACGCGGATCGATGACTGCTGACGTTTGTGGGTGTGATGCAGACGATACGCTCGTGTGTGTAGATGTAGTATGCTGTAGCGATGCTGATGATGGTTCGGCTGTTGATGTCGTCGGTTGCGGAGTAAGGTGGTAGGAATCCTAAAGAATATCTAGCGATAAACCGTCAGACTCGGATGATTCACGATGACGATGATGATGACGTTCACGGCGCTCGCGCAGCTGGTTCACGTGGCTTCTTATGGTCTTTCTATCGACTGTCCTGACGGTGTACATTACGTTTCCAATGCGGCTAACAATGGTCCCAGCTGTCCAACTCCAACCGTTGCGAGAGTAACACTTAACATATACCAGGTCGGACGGGCGAAATTCCCTGCGTTTAACTGCTGGACTGTCTGTTAACCCTCCTGCGAGTGGTGGACGTAATAGGTCTAAGGTTGTACGCATTGGTCTGCCAAACATTATCTCCGCTGGTGATTTTAGCCCTTCTAACACGGAGCTCGGAGTACTTCGGTAGGGCAGTAGGAATGCATCCAGCGCCTCTTGCATCGTTCTCCCATCGGCTGATATTTTCTTAACGGTCCGCTTGAAAGTATCAACGAACCTTTCAGCCTGCCCGTTAGACTGCGGATGATAGGGTGCCGTCGTTATGTGCTCGATGCCGTTCTGGAAGCAAAAAAAACTTAAAATCTTCGCTCGTAAACTGCGTACCGTTATCAGATACTAGAGTGGTTGGAACACCGAACCGGGCGAATATTCCGCGTAAGATGCCGATGGTTGCTGCGGATGTAGTGCTGCTCGTTCGAAATACTTCAGGCCATTTCGTGAACGAATCTACTACGATGAGGTAGAAATCTCCATCTAGTGGACCAGCATAGTCCACATGAATGCGCTGCCATTGACCTGCAGCTTTTGGCCAAGGAACGGGACTTGAGTGAGGGGGTGATCGTGCAACTGCTTGGCACGCGTTACATGTTTTGACCCATTCCGTGATGTCAGCGTCCAAGGATGGCCAATAAAGGTAGCTTCTGGCCAATGCTTTCATCCGTTGTATGCCAGGATGACCGTGGTGTATTTGTTGCAGACATTGCTGTTGTAGAACTCGAGGAATCTCCACCCTCTCCCCGAACAAAATACAACCATCAACGGTTGATAAAGCATCCTTACGTGCGAAGAAACGAGACAATTTCCCTGTGTAGGTTGCATTACTGGGCCATCCTTCACGTATGTAATGCACGAGCTTTTGCAGTAGGGGGTCTTTCCGTGTTTCTCTGATAAGGTCTGCAAAATGAAGTGGAGTGTTATGAAACGCACTTACCACCATTGCTTTGATGTCTGTTCCTATGCATGCGATCACGGTGTCTTCTTCAGGTTTGGCTTGTGTGTTGATCAGGCGCGAAAGCAAGTTAGCTTTTCCGAAGTCATCGGTGCGTACATACTCTATGGTGAAATCATACGCTAGAAGAGTGAGTGCGAAACGCTGCAAACGGTTTGCGGTGACGGTCGGGATACCCTTCTTCGAGCCGAAAATATGAAGAAGAGGTCGATGGTCCGTTTGAAGAACAAAACGCCTGCCGAAGATCATTTTATGAAACTTTTTTACAGCGAAGATGATAGCCAAGCCTTCGCGATCGATTTGGCTGTAATGACGCTCTGCTTCACTGAGGGCGCGGGAAGCATGTTGAATTACGCGCATTGCACCTCCAGGATACACGTGGCTAATCGTTGCGCCAAGGCCGATGGACGAAGCGTCTGCAGAAACGATTATCTTCTGCCGTGGATCATAGTGCGTTAGAAGTAGGTCGGACGATAGGAGAGACTTGCACGTTGCGAACGACTTTTTGCATTCTGGCGTCCAGCAGAATGAATTATTTGCCTTAAGCAAATTGTCTAACGGATATCGCAGCTTCCTCATATTCGGGATGAACTTCCCGTAATAGTTAATTGCTCCCAGAAATGATCTCACACCGGATATGTCTTTCGGTTCAGGGAGCTTCTTTATAAGCTCGATTTTTTGACGGATCTGGTCGTAACCCGTGGCTATCGATCACGTGTCCAAGGTACGTGATTTAGCACCTGAGGCGGTTCTAGCGATTACGGATGGTGCTGCTAACTGGGGACTGCCAATGAGCTTGTGTGATCTATCACAGTAATGTCGGAAGCCGTGTCCAACTGCATACGAACCGATGTACCATTCATCGTAAGTGACACGAATCTGCACCGTTGCTGTACACTCTGGACGTTCACTGTCACCATCCTTAATTGTGTTTTACGCTGCTTCCAGGGGCGTTTGCCGGGCTTACGGGATCTTATGGTGTTGCAATAGCCTTCTTTGTGGCCCGTCCGGGAACAAGTTGTGCATCGGTGTTGTTTGTACGGGCAATCGCGGCTCCAATGCAGCCCTCCGCACGACCAACACGGGGTAGTAGGATTGTCGCGCTTGGGTTGGAACTGACGTGGTGCGCGATGCATTTTTGTGTTTACTACTAGAACACGCTCTGGTACCGGTGCCTCGATCATTGCGCTATCCTTTTTCAGGTTGATTAACCGATGGCACTCTGAAGAAAGCTGTTGCAAGGTCACGCAGGCCTTATCCTCAATGCGGGCTAGCAGTCGCGTCCTGATGTCTGCGTCGATCTGCACTGCACTTGCTTCTGGCTGTTCTTTCACCGTTATTATTTATAACATATGGGTCACTTGTGCCAGCAGCGTTGTTGAATGTTTCGTTAAAAAAATGCACATTTGACACTTTTTTCTCACGTTCCGTCGAATGACGGTTATGGTCACAATACTTTTGGTTCGTCACACGACACTTACGTTTTACGTTACCGTTGTACTTATCACATTTTACTTGAAAATAATTTGCTTATACTTCTGCCTGTCGATTGCAGATTAAGGTCACGGTCGCCATGTAATGTGATCGAACGTACGCGGGGCCGTCGTGCACCGTTTTTGCGGGGAGTCAGTCTTTACTGACATGAGCTGAGGTGGAACGAACTATTCGAAGCGGACTGATTTGATCGTCCAGGCGATCATGGAAACCCGGAAGGAGTTTCCCTTATTGGAAATGTTGGAGTTTAGAAGCCTTACCTTGGGTAGGGGGACATAACTAAACTCTTGAAATAAGTTGGTACACGAAGTTTTTAGGAAGCGTAACGTCCTATCTTGGCAGTCCGAACGAATCTGACTTGCCACGGTCGGAATTGGTTTTATTTATACTCAATGGGTTTCGAAATATTGGTTTTGGAATGTGTTTTTGTCCTAATTAAAGGTTATTGATATGAGGTGCAATTTATTCATTCTATCGGAGTGAGGTGTCTGTCAATTTGTGCTTATGCTGCGCTTTTAGTGTTTTTACAAAGGTTCTGGAAAGTTTCAACTGTTCTAGCCAAATAACGAGTGCGTTCGTCGATCATTGCCTACACTGCGCTTTTAGCAATAAGTTGCTATGCGTTCTCTGTTTGTCCACTTTGCTACAGTAACGCTTGAATTGCTTATGTTGCGCGTTTCGGTTGTTTTCGATAAATGTCTCAATGGTTTTTTCTATGGATGGTATGGTCTAGGTATGTTGCTATGGTGTGGATTGATTTGCTGACCCAAGCTCCCGACCACGCTGGTTTTCGCTGGTCTTTTCGGGGATAATTCGTTAACGAATTTTCCCCGAAAAGACCAGCGAAATACAGATCATTTTCGGGGATAGTGAACACACGTGAAGGATGAACCCATGCAAAAAAGAGCTAAAAATAGAAATGAACATTCGGATTCATTACCTTCCCTCATATTCCAATTCATGCTCATGCTTCATCCTTGATGCTACCAACCACATCGCTAATTCTACTTCGAATCACTTTGCCAGTGAGACCATATTATTATTCATGATCGTGCTATTTGCTTGTTTTGTTGTATGAAGGGGTACTGATACTAAATGAATTAAAAGAAATAAATAAAACAATAAAAATAATAGATTGACTATTAAACACGCATTTCTAACAATGAGTAAAGGGGTCTGAAGTTACTGGAGCTGCATGTTTTAAAAAGAAATCAAAACTTTAAATCATCGATGAAAACAATAAAAATGGAATTGAACTCATGTCGACCATGGTGCAAACATTACACCATTACCATTTGACCACTACTAGTTCATGAACATGAATCGTCATCTATCAGTTTTAAACTCTTCAAATATAGCACAATGAACAAAGAGATGTGTAAAAGTTCATCGATGCGTGTGAGAGAGTAGAGCTGATGAATAGAAAGAGATGGCATGAGTTTATGTTCATTATCCCCGAAAAATTTCGCTTGGGGATGTAATATAATGAATGTGTTGCAATAGTGTGATTTGGCTTTCCGAAGTGCGTTACAATGTGTCTATAGCTGATAGTGTGTATTATAATAAGTTCTGTATAGCAGATATGCTACATGGATTCATGATAAGTTCTCGGACCGGTATGGGTTCATCATCGAATCCAGGACCAGTATGGGTTGATGATAGGTTCCAAGACCAGTATGGGTTAATGATAGGTTCCAGGGCATGAATGGGTTCAGTTTCAGTTCCAGGACCGATATGGGTTGATGAAAGGTTCCAGGACCAGTATTGGTTCATGATAGGTTCTAGGGCAGGTATGGGTTCATGATAGGTTCCACGACCGGTATGAGTTCATGATAGGTTCCAGGGCAGGTATGGATTCATGATAGGTTTCAGGGCAGGTATGGGTTCATGATAGGTTCCAGGGCAAGTTTGGATTGATGATAGGTTCTAGGACCGGTTTGGGTTCACGATTGGCTTTAAGACCGGTATGGATTAATGATCTGTTCATCTGAGCTAATATGAGTTCAGGATAGGATTTAGGGCAGGCGTTGATTCATAATTTGTTCCTGGACTGGAAGGAATAATGATAGGTTCCAAGACCAGTATGGGTTCATAATAGGTTCTAGGGCAATACTGATGATAGGTTCCACGAGAACGTAGCGCATAGCACGAGAGCGATGAGAGCGACAATTTCTCGTACGACTGTTATCACTCTTTTGTTTCATTGCGATAAGCGGCGTAGCACATGTCGTTCTCGTTCTCTCTTTCCTTCATTCATTCGATCTCAAGTGAATCACTGACCCAAGCTCCCGACCACGCTGGTTTTCGCTGGTCTTTTCGGGGATAATTCGTTAACGAATTTTCCCCGAAAAGACCAGCGAAATACGGATCATTTTCGGGGATAGTGAACACACGTGAAGGATGAACCCATGCAAAAAAGAGCTAAAAATAGAAATGAACATTTGGATTCACTCCCTTCCCTCATATTCCAATTCATGCTCATGCTTCATCCTTGATGCTACCAACCACATCGCTAATTCTACTTCGAATCACTTTGCCAGTGAGACCATATTATTATTCATGATCGTGCTATTTGCTTGTTTTGTTGTATGAAGGGGTACTGATACTAAATGAATTAAAAGAAATAAATAAAACAATAAAAATAATAGATTGACTATTAAACACGCATTTCTAACAATGAGTAAAGGGGTCTGAAGTTACTGGAGCTGCATGTTTTAAAAAGAAATCAAAACTTAAAATCATCAATGAAAACAATAAAAATGGAATTGAACTCATGTCGACCATGGTACAAACATTACACCATTACCATTTGACCATTACTAGTTCATGAACATAAATCGTTATCTATCAGTTTTAAACCCTTCAAATATAGCACAATGAACAAAGAGATGTGTAAAAGTTCATCGATGCGTGTGAGAGAGTAGAGCTGATGAATAGAAAGAGATGGCATGAGTTTATGTTCATTATCCCCGAAAAATTTCGCCTGGGAAGCGTTTGACAGCACGTCCGATAAAATCGCATACAATGGAGCACAGACACGGGCCTAAGGCCCGTGTCTGCACTTCATGAAGTCGAACGCACTGATAAAATTGTATATGCAATTTGACAGATAATGTATCACATCGAACATGTAAAATCCCATATATTTTTCATGTTCGATGTCGCTTTCGATTGTTGCTAGAGCGTCCCAATCATTTGTTGGGTTAAATTCCTAGTACAATTTTCAGATCGACACTTCAGAAAGGCCTCATGTGACCGCTATGAACCAAATCTAAACTATCTCCTTTAAATAAATGAAAGATGTTATTATCTCCGGCTGCTCTTCATGGGACAGATTAGCTTCCATCTCCAACACCCCCCCCCCCCCCGCCCAACACTTCAAAGCCTACCGAAAACTACCGAAAAATCTTAAACTCCTACCGAAAACTACCGATAAAATTTTGATGCGCCTACCGAAAACCGCAAAAATAATCTGGCCACTCTGCCTAGTTGTTTCAAAATCACGCACGTTGACATTTCCCTATCCTCAATTTGACAGTTGTAGGGTATGTCAAGCGAAGCAATCCAACCGCTCGGGAACCCTCTGCTACGGAACAGCAACACACAGCACAGTGCTTGAAGGGAAGGTAAATAAATGCAATTCCATACTCGCGACACCAGCTAACCGTCGGTGCAGGAAAATTAACCTTCCCACCTGGTCGTCTTGCCCTCGCGTGGAGTGACGGTGCTCCGCAATCAAAGTGGCCACGGAACATTTTTCCAACAAACCTCTCAACAGAAAAAAAAACGATCAACCGTCTCAACCCTCAACACACACGGTGGGAGGAGGAACAGTGGCAACAGATTGTTACCACTACCTACCGACCCCACCCTCAACCATCCCTCCTCCTCCACCTCCGAAAGTGCAGAGCTGCGCGGATGTAAGTCGATGCGGGATCGATAACATGTGGCCGCCGTATGGTGCCGGCTGCTTGGCGTCCTGGAGACGGGATTGCCCATGCATCGTTGTAACTTTTGTTGTTGTTGCTGCTTGAGGTGTGTTTTAACCGGCCACTTTCTTTCCGTCACAGGGTGGATGATCTCTATCTGAGCGCAAGACTGACCCGCTGCTAGTTGTGTGTGTTTGTGCGCGCGATGGATTTTCGCGAACTGATTAATGTGGCCAAACAAAACGCGCTCGAGCAACAGAATGGCACCAAAACGGTAAGTAAAAACAATATCGCGGGAATATGCGGTGGGCCAGCAAAGCGAAGGGAGGACCAAGGCATATGATTTCCTGGGCGGAGGGGGAGTTTGGAAAGTTTCTAGAACAATCGCATCACACAAAACGCTTAACACGCTTCTCTTCTTTGCTTTGGTTTCCGTTTCATGCCGCCGGTGCGAACAACAAACGAACCACTCTTCCCACTACCAACCCTTCCCCCCCCTCTCCCCCCCCCCCCACCGAACAGAACCGCACAGGGTACAGTGCCAAGTATTCGCCACCGAAGAAGGTCACCAAAGAGAAGAAGGACCTGTCGGAAAACATAAAGCGCTTTCTGGCGAAGCGCGAGGAGGAGGAGCGGCAGAAGGCGCTGGAAAAGCACCAGAAGGCCCAGGAGCTGATGGCGCGCCGGGGCGGCAAGGGGAAGAAAAAGATCGAAAAGATGCTGAAGGTGATCAAGTCGGCGAACAAGTCGGTGCTAGAGGACGCGGCCGACGCGGCGGAGTGTGCGCTCGGTACGGAGAGCCTCGAGGACGACTACGGCTACACGTCGGCGGTCGCGAGCCAGTTCTTCAACAAGCTGGTGGACAAGTACAAGAACGCACCGGACGAGTCGCTGTTTACCGAGGCGAAGAAGCGTAGCATGTCGAGCGAGGAGCTGGCGCGGGCCCGGGCCCGCGTCAAGGACGCGATCATGAAGGAGCAGGAGGAGCAGAGCGCACCGCGCACCCGCAAGCCCCGCACTGCCCGGACGGAGGTGGAAGACACGCGGAGCGGTGTGGGGGAGGCGCGGACGGTGTCGTCTGTATCGGTGGGCGGGCGGCGGGAGGAGCCGGTGGCCGCGAAGCCGGCGGAGGAGAAGCCCCGGCCGGTGCGCAGGGCGAATGTGCCGCCGCCGCCCGACTTCACCACGCTGCTGAAGCTGGCCGAGGCGAAGCAGCACGAGGCGGTCAAGATCGAGGTGCCGGCCGAGGGCCGCAAACGCGAACCGGAGCGGCCGATGACCAGCAAGGAGAAGCAGGAGTACGAGGAGCAGCAGGCCTTCCTGGCGATGAAGCGGCTGCGGGACAAGGTGAAGCAGGACCCGAACCTGTCCGACAAGGAGAAGCAGGCGAAGCTGGCCCGGCTGGACGAGCTGCGGGCGGCCGGCAAGCTGCCGAACATTCCACCGCTGCCGGTCGGGAAGGGTGGAGGAAGGGGGGGACCGGCGGCGGCAAAGCCGTCGCCGTCGGTAGCGGCTGCACCCCCCGCCCGTGCCCCGGGCTTTAAAATTCCAAAGCGCAACGAAGCGGGCGAGCCGACCAAACCGGGCGAGAAGGGTTTGGCCGGCCCCCCGCCCGCAGCGACGGGCGAGCCGAAGGCGAAACTTTCCAGCAGCACAAAGACTACCAGCAGCGCCAGCGGGTTGACCAATGGTAAGGTGGCCTCCTCCGGTGTGCCACGAGCCAGCCCGGCCACACCTGCCGCCCCCGCCGCACGCACCAGCAAACCGGGCGCTCCTTCCACGGCCGGTGCGGCACCCACGCCCAAAGCTTCCGCACCGGCCCCGGCAGTGAACGGGAAGTCGTCCGCGGCGCACAGCAAACCTTCTTCCATGTCTTCCACGGCGGTCAAAAGCAAACCGACCACCATCACAGCGTCCGCCAGGCCGCAGTCCTCGTCGGCGGGCTCGAAATCGAGCGCCTCTGCCACCCCCCGGCAGCCATCGGCAGCCACCAGTAGTGCCAGCAGCGCAGCGGCGCGTCCGGCTGCGCAGCAGCAGCAGCCGGCGAAGCGTCCGCCGGAACCGGTCGCCAAAACGCGCCAGTTCCCGCCGCCCGACGTGCGACGGGGCCCGCCGGTGGTGAAGCGGCCCGGCGCCGGTCCGCCCTCGATGGTGGGCGGCCGGCCGTACCCGGGTGCGGGTGGTGGCCCCGGCAAGAAGCGGCGCATCATCGACAGCGACAGCGAGTACGACAGCGAGATGGACGACTTCATCGACGATGGCGACTGCGAGGAGGACTACTCGTCCGCGATCAAGGAGATCTTCGGCTACGACAAGTCCCGGTACCGGCACGAGGCGTACGACGACGAGGACGACAACATGGAGTCGTCGTACGCGCAGCAGATGCGGGAGGAGTACATCAGCAAGAAGATCGGCCTGATGGAGGACCTGGAGGACATGCGCATGGAGGAGGAGGAGAAGCGCCGCAAGACGGTGAAGAAGAAGGGCGGGCCGCCGAAGCGGAAATAGTGGACAGTGGTTCTGTTTTTCTGTTCGCTTCCATTTGCACTTATTTAATCAAACGCGGGCCAGGACAAACAAGGAAGGTGGCCGGGCAGAAAGAGGAAAGCGTAAACGGGGCCAATCTCCTCAATTCTCTCAAAAACCACCCGCTGGGTATGGCGGCGGCGGAGGCGGTTTTCTAACGATTCGTTTTATTTAAATTAAAGCGTTCATGTAGATTTATATTTGTTTTTATTTGACAGTTAAGGATAACATGTATTGTTTGGGGGATTTTTAACTTCACCCCAAACTCTCTTCCCTCTCTTTTTCCCTCTCTCTCTCTCTTTCGCTTGCTTCATTATCCCATAATTTAGATGATGAACTCTGGTGCAACACCAACATTTGCATCGTTTTTTTGTTTGTTTGTTTTATTTCGCCCATGTGCGTTCCGTTGCGAAAGTAGAAAGCAATAGCACGTGTTGCGCGCGCAGCTGTTAACAAAATTTGAATTAGGGCTTTTTTTTATATTGACATCCTCTCAACACACACACACATGCCAGTAAAGTAGGCTGTTCATTGCAAAAGAGTGGAAAGCACGGAGAAAGCACACAGAATGCCGTTAGAAAAAAGAAAGAGTCTGATAGCTTAAAACTGAAGAAATATATGGATTTTTGTCACAAATCGGGTTTTCCTGTTCCTTTATCCCTCTCGCGTTACATTCTTCATTTAAATCGTGGTACGTTTCGTGAATATACTAGTGGTGGGAGCTCTGAATCACACCTACCCGATTCCGATTCCGGAGTTGGCTTCGGAATCGATTCCAGAATCAGGTTCGGCGTCAACTCCGGAATTGGCTTCGGAATCAGAAACGGTTCCGGAATCAAAATCAGAATCGGAATTGACACCAGAAGTTGAATTAGCTCCGGAATGAGCATCAGTTCTTGAAATATGAAGTTTCAGAAGCGAAATCAATCCGAGAATCTCTATGAGAATGGATCGTTTACAAGTAAATTTGGATTCTTTGCGGCTATCAATATCTAGCATCATTGAACCCAAACGGCTTCGATTCCTGGACCGATTCCAGAGCTGATTCCTATTCCGCAGTCGATTCCGATTTCGGAGCCTATTCCGATTCTCATCCCAGAGCCGACTCTGATTCTGGAACCGATTTTGATTTCGGAGCCAATTTCAATTTTGGGGGCAATTTCGATTCCTGAACCGATTCCAGAGCAGCAGAGCAGAGCAGAGCCTATTCCGGAGACGATTCCGATTCTGGAGCCGATCCCGATTCCGGAACCAATTTGGGAGCCAATTCCGATTCCAGAGCCGTTTTCGATGCCGGACCCGATTCCGATTCTGAAACTAATTCTGATTCTAGAGCTGATACCTGCTATCCGAAATCGATTCCAGAAAACTTTGGAGCTAGCCGGAATGGATTCTGCCGAAAAAATCCTTTTTCCCCAGCGCTAGAATGTACAGTAATAAAGCTGTGGGAGGGCCGCGCTTTTCCGGCTTTTCAAAAGCTGCACGCGTGCCCAAGTGCCGACGGATGCTTATGCTTATCGGGCAACTGTAAGCGGTTTGCGAAAAGAGTGCTCTGCGGTCCAAATTAGGTCGTCGGAAGTGTTAAGCATTATGGAGGGAAAATATATATGCATGCTTTTCAGTTCAGAACGATTGAAAGGGACACAAAAAATGTATTCCATTGAAAACTAAAAGGGTTTTTAGCAACTTCCGGCGACAAACATGCTATCCGCAAAGGGTAATTCGTCCTCACGTAATGTTAAAAACTGGAAATTACTGATGGTTATAATAATTTAATTTTCTAAATAAATTTAAAAAGGTATTTGATCAACCCTTTTACAAAACGGAACTCCCTTTACAGTGGATCGGTAACCTGCAACTCTTCAGAATTCGTCTTCCGGAGGTAACCAGAGCTTTCCTATGTGAACTAGCAAGAACAATGCCCGGTCAACATAATCAAAGACAATTTGACATATTAAAGAATAATGCCAGAAGATTTTCCGGAAAGCTGTCGGACTGAAATGATGAAAAATATTTAAACCAAAGATGTCAAACTGATGGCCTACGGGGTCTTTCGGTGTGGCCAGCGAAGGCTTGAGCCAACATTTATTTGTAGTAGCATTTCTGCCTCTACAGTACAAGTAAGTAAACTCCGCACACCCGAAATATCAAGAGATGTTACAAACGATCGCAAGCTTTTCATGAGGCAGCCTACCAAGACCAATATGATTAGATATACTACTGGTGAATTGGTTCTGATGTTGGTGGCCATAGCAAATAGGGATTGCTATGGAGATTAGCAGGAGAAGAGTAATGGTAACTAAAGACTTGAATGACACATTGCACTCTCCAACTGTCAAATGAAGATTTGTCTACGTCTAGACTGGACTAGACAAACCAACCTGTAGTAATTCATGGACTTTGCACAGCATCAATCGATCTCGGCTCAAAAATATTGATAATCAAAATGACACCAATTTCAACATAAAATTTAGTACACCTGTATTGGATAAACCAACGTAATTAGTCATGCCCAGGTTGTTGGCATTATTTTTGCGCATAAAATCTTGTTAGTTGCCACAAAACTATGCAAATTATGAAAATATCAGAGGCCTTTGGCCAATTGAAAATAATCTGCTACAACATTTATTTTTTTGTACCTTATTTAACAACAAAGTTTAAACTATTGTAACGTAACAGTTATCCCAAAATGGAATGAAAAGAACTGCCAACGATCTGATGTTTGTATCATATAATGTAATACAAAAACTAGGCTGCGGCCCGTGCTACTATTTTCGGCGGCATTTTGGCCCGCGGGGTCAAAAAAGTTTGACATCGCTTATTTAAGCAAATATTCACAAATATTCAAGAGAAAGAAACCGCGAACCCTGTATAGAAGCAGAATTGCAACGAAGCCTCCGTTCATTATCAAAGCGAGCAACGTGGATTGCCGATACGTCTAAAATTCATGCAAACGACAATAAGCGTTTGCAGGTAGTTTATGATAAGCTCCTTCATCTAAGCGGGGAATAACACCTTTTATGGATAGCTTCTTGTATTTCCACTTCTTTGTTTGGCACTTCCGATTTTTCATCTGGAGATGCCGCATTCAACAGTATCTTCCTTTTCTCGCATCGCACGACCGAGCCCGCAATTATTAAAGTAAATTTTGGTACTCATAGCACTTGTACGGTATCTTGCCAAACGTTCATTTGAATTACAGTGGCGGTCACCTAAAGTCGGACACCGCTTATTTTCACCTATCATCTGACTTTGCGACATCCTGGAAAGTTCTGTAGACTGACAGTTCTCTAGATGGCCTAGGTTATTTAATACGCCGATGACCACTCAACATAGTCGATGAATTTTCCAGGAGTTCTCCTAGCTGTGGGACTCCTTCCTACGTGAAATGAACTTAATGTTGTTTGGGAATTGGACTCTATAGCATCCTTGTTGGACAAAACCAATAGGAATATCGAAGGCGCCTGAACAAAACGCGTGCCATAGAGTTCAATTTCCAACGTTATGAAGTTCACTTCCTATAAGATAAAGTCAAGGAAGTGTCTCACAACTATGAGAACCCCTGGGAACCCCTGTAATAATTGGTAGCAAATGATTTAAGAACTTGGTATGCTGATAACTGATAGCAAAGGTATGAAATTTGGTATGCGGTCCACTGGAAGACTGGTCATTTCATTTCAATCATTTCAGCAGCAAAATGACCACGAAAATAAGCGGTGCCCGACTTTAGGTGGCCGCCACTGTATAAGAAATAAAAACATAATTTTCATCACAATATCAAACGTGGCGGCGTTGGTGCAATTTTTAATGCATCCCAATATTATTAATTGATTGATATTTTGGCATCGTGAAGCATAATAATATCTAAAAAGGGACCGCACATGTTTTCGATGCAAAAAGGTTCTCATACGATTTTGATTATTGCGCCCTACGAGTAACTCGCCGTAATGGGATATTTGCTGTTAATTGTAAAAGAAAAAAAAAGTCAAGAAAATATTAACCTAACTCTAACATATATCGATTGTTGTCGGCTTTAAAGAGCCGTAAATAGAGGGAAAAGCGATTAATAGTGTTATAACATTAGGATGGCTTTGCAAAACTGGTTAACAAGATGTTGAAGGAGGCGTGATTTAAGGCCTTTTAGAAAATCGATAGTATATGGAACAGTCTAAAGGAAGAAACGAAAATATTAAATAGGAAGGGCTTGACGTAATTCATTGAGCAAGCACATTACCGATCACTTTGCTCTAGATTCGAAAATCCCTCAGCAGCGCTTAATAGTGAGCAAATAAAACATTTGATTTTAGAGTTGAAAAAAAAGAAGTAAAAGTACAGTGGCCAACAAACACTCTCCCCTCTCTCTCTCCCCCCCCCCCCACCCTACCCTATCCCTTCTTCTCCCCTCCCAAAGGCCAAATCACAAGTCCAGCATCCGGCGCAGCCAGTTCCGGTCGCCGTCGTCGTCGTCGTCCGCGACCGGCTCGTTCGACAGCTTCAGCAGCGTGGCGCAGATCTCCTCGCTCACCTCGTTCGCTTCCGGCATCTCGGACAGGACCCAGGTGTCGTCCGTGCTGGCGAGCGCCTCGTCGCAGATCGGGCACGTCTTCTGGTGGATGTTCCACTGCTCGATGCACGGCATGCAGTAGCTGTGGGCGCACGGCAGCGACACCTCCGGCCGGCGCTCGAGACAGATGCAGCACTCGTCGGCGTGGTCGGTCGCGTCCGCTGGGCCGGCCGCGATCGCATCGACCTGCGCCATCAGGATCGAGGCGGTGGTGCAGTCGGGAAAGACGAACGTGCCGCCGCCCGACGACGAGCAGGTCGAGGCCGAGCTGGACAGCGGGACGGTGGTGGGCGTGGCGGTGCGAGCAGGACTCTCCGGCGGTGGCCGGGCGGCGCCAGCAGCAGCAGCGGACGGGCCGGCCCCGTCCACCTTAGCCGACGGCGGCGTGTCCGGCGGCCCGGTGGCGGAGCTGCCGGTGCTCGACCGGGACGGGCTCGCGCCCGGACTGTGTATCCGCTGGCTCTCGACCGTCACCATCGCGTGCAGGTTCGTCTGGAAGGTGCGGAACACCTGCAGGAACTGCTGCAGCGTCAGCAGCTTGAAGCAGTCAATCTTGCGCGTCTCCGGGTCGATCTTGACGCAGGCGATGCGCACCGTCCGCTTCCAGAGGATGGAGTTGTCCGTGCCCTTCTTCACCGCAAAGACCAGCTGCTTCCCGTTCGGGTCGAGACACTTCCGGGAGCTGGGGAAGGGAGGAAAGAAGCAGATTGAGCCGAACGATGAGTCATCGAGGCGAAGAGAGACGGGCAAGGGGAATACCTACAGTCGGTTCAGATCGGCCAGACACTTCTGGAAGTCTTCGTACCCGAGGTTGTTGATCTCGGAGAAGATGTGGACCTGCTTTTTGATCTCGAACTGCAGCGAGTCGACCGCATCGGCCGGCAAAATGCGCTGCGAAATGCTGGACGCCTGGCTGCCCATCTTCTTGCCCCCCTCTTTGTCTTGGCACACACACTCACACACACACACACACTGGTTGTTTTTGCTACTTTTGGTTGTGCTCGCACTGGCAAGCTCACTCACATCGTCGGCGTGCAGACGCGAAAAGCTCGCAATTGTTGCTGTTTGTACAGCGATTACATTTCGGTTTGATTGCAGCTTGGACTGGCGGCGGTTGATTGTATCCGGTGCGGGGTGGTGGTGATGACTCACCGACACACACACACACTCCGTGTTTTAGATGGGAGATTGCGGGGTGAAAAAAAAATGAGAAAAACAACTGGATTGAGCACGGGAATGGCGTCTCAGGAAAATGTGCCCACTGTCGCTCTGCCCTTGTGTCATCTAAACAACTGCTTCTGTTCTTTTTTTTTATCCCACTTTTGCTATCGAACAGCTGTGGGTAGGACGGGAAAAACGGGTCCAGTTTCGCTGGAAAATGTCACCCAACAGGATGGAATGTTTATGTTGTCTTTTGGCGGAATTCCATCACACACTTTCACAGAACTGGGTACGAGGGGGACTTTCTCGGGTACCGCGAGGTATGAGAAATTTTAAATTCTTCTCGTTAATTATTACTTTCCTTTATTTCTAGAAACTGGTGGTACTATTCTGCGTTATAAAATGTTGCATTTGTTTTGGATGTTGTTACAGTGGAATTTGAATCCGTTTGACAGGCATGAAGTGCCCTCTACACCACGCGCAAAGATTTGCCCGGATGTGTATCGAACATTTGCGCAATAATTGCAGCTTCATCGATTGAACGAACTGGTTTTTTTTTTGACAAAAAAAGAGCGAATCGTTAAATGTATTTGCTCGAACCTCTTGGAAGAAGGTACACAAATGACCTAATTTGTTTTATTTCGAAATTTATACTGAGACAGAACTCAAGCGCGATAGATAAAACTTACACGGTTTCTCTAGCCAACCCAAGCGCCACAATTAAGCTTAAACGACTGTAACATCAAATTTCCATAGGAAAAAAACGAAAGCTCCATAGCTTCATTGGTTTGCTCAATACACAAGCAAAATTACTCAAGCTTTCAACCTAAACAGAATATAAAAAGACTTCGTTTAGCAGACGGTAAACGACTTACAGGGTTTTCAATGATATTATTGACATGTTCAGCGAGTTGTTGATTCGTTCGGGCATATAATTGACAATTTCAGCGAGATATTGAATTGTTCGTAAGCAGGCGTTGACAAGTTCAGCAATTCTGTAGTGTTGTCATTTGTTTTGTTTACACACTGTGCCGCAGGGTTCAATTTTTCATTCTGAAAAGTCCTAAAAGTAGCTAATAATCATTCCCCAAGCTGTTTAATTCATGAATTAGTTAAAACAAACATATTTTTACGAAAACCGTTTGTTTACCTTCTGATGAGAATGATCCAAGCTGCAGTCCAAGGGGTACGAAAGTGACAGCTCTATAGTATCGCCGAACTTGTCAACGCCTGCTTCCGAACAATTCAATATCTCGCTGAAAGTGTCAATTATATGCCCGAACGAATCAACAACTCGCTGAACACGTCAATAATATCATTGAAAACCCTGTATGCATTCTAAAAAATATCAAAAAACTAGTGGCGCCATTTGTTTGTGGGATACCTAGCCACCCAAATAGCCAGAATTGCTTAAGCAGCTCATTTTGGCACGCTAAAGATCGCTGCTCTAATTCGCCTTTTGCAGTAGATAAACAGCATCAAAGTTCTATGTGGGTCTTTCAAACAGCGCCTAAGCAGCTTCCTTATGCCACGATGCCAGGGATTATTTTTCTTTGTGTTTTATTTTCAAGCAAGCGTCATCGATGAAATAAACAACAAGATTTCTTTCGTTTAAACACATTTGTATATTTTTAAATCCTTTGTATTGATGAATTACACAAAATTTTACACAATCTACTGATAATTCACAATCGCTTCACTCAATATTCATTCTTCAAGTAACGAATCTAACTTGTGCAGCAGCAATGAGATTATTGCCGGCGTCCGTCTTTGACACTTTGACAAGAGCCACCTTGAACCGATGTCATGCATTAAAAAGCTATAAAGTTCCACCAAGTTCAGTACCCTTTCTTAACAAGCCTTCAAGTTCCATCATGAACCCTACGCATAGTGCTAATCAGCCGCAAAGTTCCAAAGAGTACCATGTGCCTGTTAAAAAGCTCCATAGTTCCGCAAAGTACCGTCTATCTCTTAATCAGCCACAAAGTACGACATCGGAACGATTTTTCGTTAAACAGCCCTAAATCAGCTATAAAGTACGAGCTGGCTATTTGGGCAGTGTAGCTGCCATGCTTGGAGCGCTTTCTCATTCCCTCTGTACTGTTGTATGGTTTCGCATTGAAGTTAACCTACCCTACCCATTGAAATTTCCGTTAAATGCCTTGTAATCGCCTTGTAATCGCCGGCGAACTGAAGGCGATCAGCAGTGTATTTAGCAGTAATTAAATGCCTTTGAAATGTGTCAATGAAAAATTTCGCTTTTAATTTGAAATTTGAAATTGCAACTGTCAAAAGAAAACCTTACAAGCGTCTTCAGCTCTGCACTGTTGTAGTGTTCCCAGATATGAGCGTGAGATTCGATAGCACGATTTACGAGTTATGTTCTCTTGCGTTAAGCTCTGAGCTATTTCACTTTATTAAAGATGGTCTGCATTATTCGATTGTTAAAGACCAACCCGTTGAAAGGTGTTAATATATCAAACTCATTTAGATAACTCTAAGGGCTTGGTACTTGTTTCGACGCAGCGTATCGCAACGCATTGCGTGACGCACGCTGGTATCTGTTCGCTGCGTTCTGCATGGATATGTCGAAACATTTTACAAAGAAAAACATCTTTCAACTTTTTGATTCAAGGAGAACAGATAGCTTGTCGCCATCTTAGCTTGTTTATATACTGGTTTTGCACCCTTACTATTGTAACTGCCAAATAGAGCAGTGACAACGCCTTTTGTTCCGACCCGAGTAAGCGTGTGTTCATATCCTGATTTTTATGATATTTTTTCTGTGCTTGTTTCTTTTTAAATTATTATTTTCTTGTTATAATTAATACAAACAAAATGTATGCGAAGCAAAATTAAAATAATACCTTTTTAAAAAACATAATAATTACACTATGTTTACCCTTCATTATCAGGATGGGAGAACCCAAGTGCCACAAATCCACTAAACGACCACTAAACGGCTTCTAAACGACTCAAGCACTCTACCTAAACGGAATATAGAAAGACTTCGTTTAGCAGACGGCAAACGACTCATGCATTCTAAAAATAGCAAAAAAGCTGGTGGCGCCATCTGTTTGTGGGATACCCAACCAGTTGAGCTTCCTCGCTTGGAGGAGAGCTTTCTCATTTCCTCTGTACTGTTGTATGGTTTCGCATTGAAGTTATGCATCGCTAGAACTAGAACGGCGATACGATTGTTTAAATACTAAACTCCAATGGAAAACACCAGCACTAAAGCAAGTGAGATTTGAGTAATGGTCGTTGGTGTTGATACCCACGTATCTGACCACACGACCATTCAAATAGATTTTTGCTTGGAAAGTTAGAAGGCTATATAGGTCATGATAAGATGAAACTTGTCGAAACCACATTGCAAGAAAAGGATAGCAATATAATGATGAGTTGTAATACGCCATCTATTGATCAAACCAATGAAGCTGTGGAGCTTTCGTTTTTTTTCTATGGATATTCAATTTTCCAGTCGTTTAAGCTTAATCTGTGGCGCTTGGGGTGTATCTGACCACACGACCATTCATATAGATTTTTGCTCGGAAAGTTAGAAGGTTGTATAGGTCATGATAAGATGAAACTTGCCGAAACACATTGCAAGAAAAGGATAGCAATATAATAATCAATTTTAATACGCCATCTATTGATAAAACCAATGAAGCTGTGGAGCTTTCATTTTTTTTCTATGGATATTCAATTTTCCAGTCGTTTAAGCTTAATCTGTGGCGCTTGGGAAATGCCTTCTGAATGCCTTCAAAGCCGTTTAATGCAGGTAGGGTGGTTATATGGGACCGTATACATTTATGAGAATGCAAATTCAACATCCAGAGAAAAGTATAAAAAAATTCTAAACAATTAAAAAAACGCAGGAAGCACAGTAAATGATAATTCCTACATTGTTCTAGAGTTTTTGTAATTGTTGCGCCGCAAACGTTCTCGCTTGGTGTAGAAGGGTGCTTAATCGCAACGCTGACAGCCTGCGCCAGAGCGAAACGTCAACAATTGCACGGTGTGCAACTGTCAGCCGGGGCTGCGGGTCTGTTTTGCTGGCCGCTCGTCGGGGATACCGCTCGTGTAGGTCTGCAACGTGTAAATACGCTTTCCACCGTTTTGTGGCAGGGGTGTGCACGAGGTGGTTTGGTCAGGCAAGCGGGGAAGCGGGTTGGTAGAAAGGCGGAAGGGACAGTTCGGCGAGTGCAGTACAGCCATCAGCGTCGGCAGCAGCGGTAGTACGTCCGCACACAACGCGCTTTCCTTCCACACGCACACGCACACTCTCACTCACACACAGTCCGGTGCCGGGTCGTGTTGCGCGGTCGCTGTGCCCTTGCCCCAGGGTCGCACTTCTTTCCCATTTCCCATCGGTGCCACATTTCGGTAGTTTTGGTTTCCCCCGTGTGGCCACGCGCGTGGTCGACAAGGTAGAAAGTGTGCAGCAGCGATGACGGCAAAGGATACGCTCGAGGCTGCCATCACCGCCCAGGGAGACGTGGTGCGGAAGCTGAAGTCGGCCGCCACGAAGGATAAGGCGAAGGTAAATTGCGACCAGCCGGACACCCCAGGGGTCCACAGGCGACTAAGAAGGCATGAAGCACGTGGGGGTGGGGTGGGAGGGGAGCCACAATTTGGTACATTTTAACCCCAAATTTTAGTACTTTTCTGGGGGCCAATTTTCATGTGTACAGTTTCTTTTTCCTCTTCCAACAATTATTTTTTTTTTTGCTGAGAGTGCAAAAATCGAACAGTGCCGCAACGCGATCGAGTTTCACCGCGGAAATCCGCAGCAAATTATGCGGTCTGCAATCAAGCCACTACTACCATCCCCGCTCGCCCAATAAACCACCCACCACAAGCAAATCACAAATGGGGAAAGCAGTTCCAATTGTTGGAAAGAAGGCCAGCAAAAACTCAATTCCATTCCATCTTACCATTTACGCTAGGTGCGAGCGCGAGAGAAAGAGAGTACAATTGCGTCAGCAGCAGCACGAACGCGAGTGACGAAACGAAAGTGAAAGGAAAATCAGCAGAAAAGTGTGGCTCGAAAGTGCACTCCCGCCCGCGTTACAAAGCATAGGGTTCTTGGGAGTGGGGCGGGAAGGGCATTGCACAATGCTGGCGAGACAATTGCTGCTCGGAGCCGGCTGCTCGCTGCGCCGGTTTTCCTCCGCCAGTCGGGGTGCGGTGGTGGCCAGCACGATGCAGGCAATACGGGCGGGCGAGGAGGACGTCCGGCAACGGCTCGCTCAGGTCAGGCGATAGAGAAATGGGGGGAAACCCCCTCGAATCGATTGAAGGGATTGAAGGGATTTTTATTGCTTCGCTTCTCGCCTATGAATTGGAAACTAATGACTATTTCGTCTGTTTTTTCGCATCATACGCAGATCAACGAGGAGGTCCAGAAGCTGCTGGCGCTGAAGGAACAGCTCAAGCAGCTCACCGTCGACGACGATGGCAGCGGCGAGACAGCAGCAGCAACACCAGCGCCGGGCAAACCAGCGGCGGCCAGTGAACCCGGCAACCGCAACCTGTCGCTGAAAACGCCGAAGGGCACGCGCGACTACGGCCCGGAAGCGATGGCGCTGCGGCAGCGCGTGCTCGACCAGGTGGTGCGCGTGTTCCGCCGGCACGGCGCGGAAACGATCGACACGCCCGTGTTCGAGCTGAAGGAGGTGCTGACCGGGAAGTACGGCGAGGACTCGAAGCTGATCTACGACCTGAAGGACCAGGGCGGCGAGATACTGGCGCTCCGATACGACCTGACCGTGCCGTTCGCGCGCTACGTCGGCATGGGCAACGTGTTCAACATCAAGCGGTACCACATCGCGAAGGTGTACCGGCGGGACAATCCGCAGATAACGCGCGGCCGGTACCGGGAGTTCTACCAGTGCGACTTCGACATTGCCGGCACGTACGACCCGATGCTGCCGGACGCGGAGTGCGTGAAGGTGGTGTGCGAAATCCTCGCCGAGGTGGGGGTGGGCGACTTTGTGGTGAAGCTGAACCACCGCAAGCTGCTCGACGGCATCTTCGAGGCGTGCGGCGTGCCGGCGGACAAGTTCCGCACCGCCTGCTCCTCGGTCGACAAGCTGGACAAGACGCCCTGGGAGGAGGTGCGGCGCGAGATGGTGGAGGAGAAGGGGCTGTCGGAGGAGGCGGTCGGGCGGATCGGGCAGTTCGTGACGCTGCACGGCGGCACCGAGCTGATCGAGCGGCTGGCGGCGGACGAGACGCTGCGCGGCATCAAGGTGGCGATGGAGGGGCTGGAGGACATGCGGCTGCTGCTGCAGTACTGCGAGATATTCCAGGTGGCGGACCGGGTGTCGTTCGATCTGAGCCTGGCCCGCGGGCTGGACTACTACACCGGCGTGATATACGAGGCGGTCCTGCTCGGGGGCGGTGGCGCAGGAGGCGGCAGCAGCGCGGACGAGGAGATTACGGTCGGGTCGGTGGCGGGCGGCGGCCGGTACGACAATCTGGTCGGCATGTTCAACCCAAAGCGCAAGCAGGTGCCGTGCGTCGGCGTGTCGATCGGGGTGGAGCGGCTGTTTTCCATCCTGGAGGCGCGGGCCGGCGGCAAAACGCGCACCAACGAGACGGAGGTGTACGTCGCGTCCGCCCACAAGGGTCTGCACCTGAAGCGGCTCGAAATACTCAACAAGCTGTGGTCGGCCGGCCTCAAGGTAGGTCCATTCTGTGGAGCGGAGTTTGTAACACAGTAATTTAGCTTCTGGTTATTTGTCACTAACGTGACTCTAGTGTATTTGAAACAGGACTAACTATAATGAACATTTTCCAAAAACTATTATGATGTGCTCTTTGGAGTGCACTTACTACTCCGATCAAAATCTGGGTATTGTTAGTCCGATTACGACTCCGGCAAAATAGGAATCACTAGTTCCACCCGAAGTCAGAGTCATCCCGAAGTTCTAGCATTTCAGTTTTTTTTTGCTTTGCCAGTTACTTCGTTAGCATGGCAGTAACATATCTTCTTGCTGGTAACACCACATCCAAAGTTCCGTTTCAAATCATATGATGTTATCACACTTTTAATTGTCGATACCCATTTTTCACGTGCTTCACAGACGAGAACTTCTTTAAAATTCCTGGGTTCTTCATTTCGTTCAGCAGATCCCACCACATAAGTTTCTTCCCTGAATCGGGAACAGGTGCGATACCTTTCATAGTTCGCTTGGACCTACGTAGACTTCGCTCATTTCAATAACGCCTAACGTTCATTTGATAGTTCGCCAGCTGAAATCCGCCAGCTTCCGACACCGGTTGACTTGGTGGAATCTTAGTTTGCTAATGCTGACGTACTAATCTTCAAAATAGACGTATTGTTCGTCGTAAGAGAAGTTGCCTGGGAGAATCGAAACACCATGGAACCACCATCCTGCTTACTTCTCTTGTCTTCAGCCCATGGATCAATGGCACTGTTTTTCCTTGTTGGTTGTTAGTTTCTTGGCGTTCCTAAATGTCGTGTTGTATTTTATTCCTCCCAATAGTAATGCTTTATCTTCGTCTGCACCATCAGCTCGACGTCTTCCTACATCCAACAGTTTGCCTTTAACATAATCCGCCGATGGATCCTCATCAGCCCTGCTTTCTAAAGCCATGATCAAAACATCATAGGATTTTTGGCAAATTTGATAACATTAGCGCGACAAAGGACGGATCTTTCATTTCTTCTCCCAGCGCAATCAATGGGAGTCGAAGGTGGCATAGTTCCTCAGCACATCTCATATGTATTTCGCTAAACTTTTGCACGACTTGGATGAGTTGGCTGTCGTCCAACCACAGACCGATCAATGCCCTAGTTCGTTCATCATTCGCAGTCCATGCAGCGTCAAGGACTTGCTGGTTTAGAATTTTTCCCGGCAGTCCTTTGCCTGCAAATGCTTCATTTTCCTTGAGAGTTTCTTCAAGATTAAATTTGTCGAGAATTTCTTTTTATATCACACAACCTTGTTCGTCAGTACTTCTGGGCCCATTGCCTGTTGAGGGGAGTTATACCACAGCATTTTTATAGGGAAAATAATCAAACACTAAATTACCCACGTGACTCTACTGTATGCGAAACAGGACTAACTATAATGAACGTTTACCAAAAACTACTATGATGTGCCTACATCATCTACTTCATCTACTACATCATTTCCTCCTCTCTCAACACAGGCGGAACACTCGTACAAGCTCAACCCGAAGCTGCTGGCCCAGCTGCAGCACTGCGAGGAGTACCAGATCCCGTACGCGGTCATACTCGGCGATGGCGAGCTGTCGCGCGGTGTCGTCAAGCTACGCGAGATTGCCACCCGCAAGGAGGAAGAGGTCGCCCTAGACACGTTCATCGAGGAGCTGCGCCGTCGGCTATTATCCGCCGCCTAACGTGCGAAGGCAACGATTGTCCGCGCTTTTTTGTTTCGGTCTACCAACCCATCCCAACCAATCATCCATCAATTGTGTTTTGCAATTATGCCAGGTCAAAAGAGAGAAGAACTTAACAGCACACGCAAACTTTAAGAGGTGCGCATAACGTATCATTTGTTTCTTAAAAACCACAAACGCGCGCGCTTGTTGTGCAAAAGACAACGTTTTTATGTTTGATGCTTTCCATCTCTCATTCGAATCATTATTATGTTTGTTTGTGGTTTACGCGCTACGCATTTGTGCTTTTCATGTGCACGTGCCCCGGGCAAGGTGCACTAAATGAACATGAAAAATAAATTAGTTACACCTAGATATGATGGTTGTGTGTTGCGCGTTCGTTGAGCTGCTGATTGGTGAGTTTTGCCGTCGAGTTGAGAAACAAAAAAAAACACGCACATACACAATCAGGCTTGTTCTATTCTCATACTCAATTCGAGTCGAGAAATTTGGCATTCAACTCGAGGCAGGAAATTTAATTCTTATAAAGGGCACACGATGAAGTTATTTTTCGAAAATTTTAGTTTTAAATCTTTCTTTTCATACCCCTTATCTTTACGACCTGGCATATCCGGGTATCCCATACGTTTAGTATGGGTTGTGAAACTTTTTGATTTTAAAGCTTTAATATCTTTTGGTGGTATTAATTTTCTAAATTTCAGATTTTGTTTTAAGATAAAGGTTTATTTTTAATTTTTTTTTATATGTGACACCGCTTTTTTCAAAGGCAGCTTTCAATACTGCACAATATTAAATGCATTAATAGTTATGTCATTCATGGATTCATGGCACTTTCAATGTATTTTAGATAAAATAGCAATAAAAACTTCTAAGAGCTGTCAACCTTAAAAATATTTTAAAAAAATAGGGAAGGAGACTTACAATTCCTCTTTCTTCGCTAAAATAAATAAGACTAATGTCCGTACCTTTGTACCAAATTATAAATTTTAATTTTCAATACAACAATAGTTATTACATTTTCAGTATGAAAAAGTATAACTTCCCATACAAAATGTATTAAATACCTGGGTATACCAGCCGTAGAAATCAGGGCGTAAATTTGGTAATTGAGACAAAGGTTAATGCATTCGAATTGCCGGGAAAGTAAATGCATATTTTGGAATGTTTCTATTGAAATACGTTTAATATATCGAAACAATCATTTATACAAGCACAAACAAATTTATGAAAAACAAACCAAGTAACCGCGAAAAAGCTTATTACAATTCCCACAATCAGGATTAAATTTTCAACGAGTATGGTTAGAATAATTTAAAACATATTTTTGACCGAAAAGCTTTGAATTTAGTCTACTAAAAATATGTTACCGTTTCATACATGTGGGCTGCGGCAAATGTATTTTCAAACACAAGTGGTCCGTAATCCTAAAAAGGTTGGAGAGCACTGCTATAGGGTAAATGTAAAGTTATTTATGATAATACGATATGATCTGATATTTTTCAATATATTTTTCTTTAATCTCTGATATTTTACAAAAGGTTTAAAAGTTAAAGTGAGCCACTCTGGTACGTAATTGTCGAGCAATCGATTATTTTAACTCAAATTCAATGCCTTTTGGTATGATTGTGTTTGATGAAACTTATTGAAAGTAGCACTGAGTAACGATTATAGTCAACCAATGGTGTGTTTGATTTGACGTCGATTTCTCAATCAGCTAAGTATGCAAATGTTGAGCGAATGTTTCGTAAATGATCAACATGCAATTATTTTCTTTGCATTTTCAAACATATCCTCAAAAGATTTTCCGTATGAACTATTTTTACTCATTCCATGACTATAACCACTATATGAACATGCCTATTTTCCGTGGACATAGAAGACTTACAGGAAGCGAGCATGATGGCGAAAATCATATCTTAATCATTTGCATAACTTATTCTACCCATTTTTGAAGGTTACAAAACATGTTCTTCATTTGATCAGCGTTTGGCGTAACTCATCGAGATCATGCGGCCGCCGTCTAGTATAGGCGAGAACAGTCGACTAAGATGCAGCAGCAAAATCTCGTGTAACGTTAGCACCATGGTGTCATGATACAAGGGCCCGGTGAGGAAAAGTGAGCAAGAAAAATGATTCAAATTGATAGAAAACTAGATGGGGAAATATATTCTGGCAGTTTTTAAGTTCTTTAAGTCCCAGTGCTGAACAATTGTACTTAAAAAGTACCGCATGTTTCCAGGTCAGTCGAGCGAGAGCAATGTCATTTGCCCAAAACACCAAACCAGCTGAAACCGAAGGGATGAAAACGATTCAGTAGACTCCCAATAAGATATCCGTTGGCAATTTTTCAATTGAATTTGGCCACGTGGCCCAGAAATGCAATACGCCCGTTTTAAGGTTCAAATGAGTTATCGTGTTGGTCAAGTAGTCACTAATAGTTAAAAATGCAAGAAGAACCAAGAACAAGACATTTTTTTATTGCAATAACCTTTGTTTTCTTGCGCATGTTACGCCGCATACTTTTTGCGCGCCAAACAAACGACTTTTTTTTAGTTTTTTTTTTAAATTTAGTTGTTATTGCACTATGTTAATGCTTATTTTTTGGTTTCTTTATCATACCTCATCATTACTTTTACCACCCCATGCCTATTGCGGCCATAGTTCGCCTTTTCCTGTAAAATATTCAGCTAGACGAATACTTTTTGGGACAGACTGTACATAGAATATAAGTCTCTTTATGCCATTTGATCGCTTCCGGAACGATGTTGACACGTTTCACAAAATAATGGAATGTTCGACCGAACGGCATCATATTACTTTTAAATAATTTTTGTAGAAGGTGTGAAAATCAAATCAATAACTTAATTAGTTCTAATTCATCGTATCGAACGAATTTTAGTGCCCTACAACCACTAGGCTCGTTTTCTGGATTCAATTCCTACGAGAATTCCCGCGATGTCGAGAACGCATCGAACTTCGTATCGATTGAAACACGAAGACGAATTCATGGGTAAGGATATGCATTTTCTGCTCCTTATATAGTTTAACTTACACATTTTCATGTGTGTTCCGTCTCAGGCGAATGCTTGTTTTTTATTGAAACTCAGGTTTAGACACATTAACGTTTGCTATTCTGCTGCGAGAAAGTTGCAAGCTGAGCACTATTTATTTAGCAAAAATGCACACAACTATTAGATTTTAAATATGTATTTAGTTGCGTATAATGTTTAATCCAGAAATTGTACATTCAGTCGTGATAAAAGCACTTCCATTGTGGATACTTAAACAAATAATTTTACAATTCTATATCGTTCAACCCGGTCAATGAAAACGATTCGATACATAGTTACGATAAAGCTTCTGCGATGTATCGCCAAAGCATCTTTTTATTGTTTTATTTCGTGTCAGAACGCCAACTATGGCCAGCGTCCTGGCAATCGAATCGAATCCGACCTACAGGCGAAATATTACACAGCTAAAATCAATACTTTACCGTCGCGACACAGGTTGGAAATGGTTGGAAATCTTACGTGTGTTCCAATACTCACAAAGTCGCTCGACGCTTGCTAAACCTAAAAAAAATGGGATTGCCCCCGCTGGGCGAAGTTGTTCAGTAGCGGCCGTAACCGCCGTTCAGCAACGGTGCGGCTGCGGCCACCGGACTCGGCCGGTAGATGAGTCGGCGCCGCTGCCCGAACGAACCACCGCCGGCAGCGGCCGGGTCCTGGTGCAGGCGATGGTGGTGATGGTGGTAGCTGCTCTCGTCCCGGCTCAGCACGGCCGATCCGTCCCTGATTTCGCGCGCCGGATAGGGCGAGGCCAGTGCCGCCGGGTACGGGGCGTAGTCGCGGGGATCCTCGTAGATCGTAATGGGGGCGGGTGCTAGGGGAGCGGTGGCGAAGGCGGGCCGCGGATCGTAGTACGAGCGGCGCCGGTACAGATCGTCGTAGTGGTAGTTGGCGGCCGGCTGATAGTGATCGTACCCACCGTACGACTGCGTGCCGTAGTGCTGGTCGCTGTGGTCGTTGTGAGCATAGCCGTCCCGATGTCCGTATGCGTTGCCTGGAGGATTGGTTTGTTTTTTAAGGGAAAGAGAACATTTTGTTATTATTCTTAATAGGTGTTGGGATTACTGGTGGGAGCTCCTGACCTGAAGGACCTATCCGATTCCGATTCTTTGTTCGGAATTAATTCCGGAGTCTATTTTGATGTTGGAATCGTTCCGATTCCGGAGCCGATTCCGATTTCGTTACAGAATTGGCTCCGGAATCAATTCCAGAATGGGAATCGGCTCCAGAATCGAAATCGACCTGGGAATCGCTACTTGCTCCAAAAAAATCAGAATTGACTCCAGAATTGAAATTGGAAATTCCGCAACGAGAATTAGTTCTTGAATTGATGTATGAAGTTTCAGAAGCGAAATCAGTCTGGGAATCTCCATGAGAATCGATCGTTTACCAGTATATTTGGATTCTTCGATGCAATCAATACGCATTGGACCTAAACATCTATTCTTTATGGAGATGCCGGAACCGACTCCGATTTCGAAGCCGATTCTAATTTTGAAGCCAATTCCGATTCCGGAGCCAAATTCAATTCCGGAACCGGTTCATATTCTGGATCCGATTCCGGTTCCGATTCCGGAGCCGATTCTGGTTTCGATTTCGGTTCCGATTCCGGTTCCAATTCCGGAGCCGATTCTGGTTCCGATTCCAGCTCCAATTCCGGAGCCGATTCTGGTTCCGATTCCGGTGCAGATTCTGGAGCCTATTTCGGTTCAGATTCTGGAGCCTGTTTCGGTTCCGATTCCGGAGCCGATTCCGGACCCACTTTTAGGAATCGATTCCAGAAAACTTTATTCTTCCTTGTCATCCCGACTAGTGATGGGAAAAATGGACACAACAAGGACATTAGGTAGCATTAACTTAGCGACTACAGGGTAATCAACTCCAACAACCAACGAAAAGAATTCCGAAATATTCTAGAATCAATCATTAAAACTCATGCTATCTCTTTTGCGAAATCAAAGTCCTTCCCATGTCCCACAGACTGGCCTGTTCAAGCAAACCACTTACCACGGTCGAGCGCCCCGACCCGCCGGTACTGGTGACCACCGAGCAGCTCGCTGCCCGACGCCCGATCATCGTAATGGTCGCGCAGGTAGTCGTTGCGCCGGTCCTGGCTGTACAGCTTGTCCGCGTAGTCGTTGCGCAGGTTGTGCCGGTTGTCGTACACCTGCTTGCCGCCGTGGTCGTCCGAGTCCTCGTAGTACGAACTCTTGCTGCCGCTCTCGTCCTTGTGGTACGAGTTGCTGAAGCCGGACTTGATATGCTTCCGGTTGTGCGACTTGTCCGCCTCGAAGTTCTCGCCCGCCAGATGCTTCACCTTGTCGACCGTGCTGCCCTTGCTAGCGTCCACCACCCGGTGCCCGTCCAGTTGATTGTCGAGTTGATGGTAGCGGACCGCGTCCGAGGCCGACCCGATGCTGCCCGCCTCGTCGAACGCGTGCTCCTTCCGGTGGTCGCGCGCATCGCTGCCACCCTCGCCGCGCGCATCCTGCGAGCTGCCGGCGACGAGCTTCTTCACGCCGGCCGAACTAGAGCCGCCCGACACGGTGGCGATGGGCCGACCGTGCACCTGGTACGGGAAATCGTCCGCGTACGGGTAGGCGTACGCGATTGCCAGCCTGCACACCAAACCCAGGGCCAGCAGGGCCACCGAGCACGGACACTTGCACCGATTGTTTAGCAACATTCTTTTTTTCTTTTTTGGTTCACAAACAACTGCACACCACACCACGCGGGAAGACACTCGTGCGCACACTGACCGTGGCGAGCGTCGGTCGGTAGGCTTAAATAGAACCACCGGCCCCTGGGCGTCCCGCTGCTGGTTCACCAGGGCCAGGGCCAGGGTAGTGGCAATCTTCGCAACGCCATCCATTGACTATTCGTTCCACCACCCCACTCTTTCGTTCGGCGACAAAAAGCGTCTTCCCCCTTTGTGCTAACGCCCGCCGGCTCGGCTCCAAAAATCGCAAAGTTCAACTTTCGTGTCCCGTTCTGTGTTCGAGATTCTACTCCAGACATGTCAAACATACGGCCCGCGAAGGCTTTTAATTCGGCCCACGATGAAGTTCGGCAGTTATTTCGGCATGAAGCAGGAATAGTTTTTTTTTTATTGCTTAGCAGGAATAGTTTTTGGATCATAAAAAAAGGAATTAGGTTGTGCTAATTTTGTTTCGCTTTGGATGAAGGTTTCAACATTGAGTCTTATTAGTTCAACTAATTTACTCATAGTGGCTTATTTGGTATGGCAACCGCAGAGCGTTCCCATAGAAAAAAAGTTTCTTTTCGTTAACAGAATGACCTCATACAGTTATCTAATATTTACCGATGTAGTGAGTTATCGTTATTAGTCATTGGCGCTGCCATAAGGTTGCATTTGAAATTCATGTTTTGAGATACTGGCCTGTTTTTTTCTCGCTCACGCTCAACCGAAGCGTTTGAAAAACTGCTCAGGAAGGCTTAAATGTTTATCACATATGTGGTTTATCCATAAATTTTTTGATTTAGGACGACTACCACTGAAGATGTACAGAGGTTTCCAGGGGTTCTCTTAGTTGTCGGACACTTCCTTGACTCTTTCTTATTAGAAGTGAACTCCATATGTTGGAAATTGGACTCCAAGGAACCGTTTTTGGACAGGCCCCTTGGAAATTCCTATTGCTTTCGTACAACAAGGGTGCTATAGAGTCTAATTCCCATTACATTAAGTTCATTTCACCTAAGAAAGATTCAATAAAGTGTCCCACAGCTATGATAACTCCTGGAAACCCCTGTAAGTAAATATTATGAACTGGTTGGCGTAGTAAAGTGTTATTTTCCTGTTCGTTATTTAAACATTATCAACGATTTATGAGATATTATTTGCCATGAATTGATTCGTTGAAGCCTATCAAAATAAGTAGATATGATTCTAGGTCCAAGGATATGTCTTTAATGATTTTCACCGATGGAAAGCAACGGCTAAGGAAAAATTAACAATTGAACAACAACTAAAATTTATTATTATTTAAAAATGCTTCCAAAACAGTGGCAAAATTATGCATATGCCCTTTACGCCTTTCCTTGATTAGAATCTTAAAAAAAAAAGTAAAAGAAACCTCCACAACCTACTCATTCTATCTGCCTATTTTTAGATTTTAATGCGGATTTAAAACTGGAATATGAAATCAGCGCAACCTCCCCGTTTCCGCTGAACTGCGGCCCGTGGGAATATTTTTAACTGCATACCGGCCAGCGACCCAAAGCGAGTTTGACATCACTGTTCTGCTCCAAAACGGCAAGAAAAAAAGAGGGGGATGCTAGGAGGTAACATTCATGAATCTCTGGCCCGCGCTGAATTGTCACCACCGTGTACCGCCGCAAAGCCGCATTTTTCAAGACCACGGCACGCATGAGCGCACTTCGGCTCTTCTTTTGCGGCCGCGCGCCGGAAGAACATGATCGAGCAGTATTTATTTTCGCTTCCTCATTCCACCCATTCATCCCAAATACGACGTGTGTGTGTGTGTGTGTGAGTGGAAGAAAGACACCGGCTGCTGTTTGCGAGAAACGGAAAAATCCGATCCCCAAACACACACCTTTGGTGGACACGCAAAACACGAATGCGCAGCGAATGGTCAATGCGTGGCCGTTGCCGCGCTTTACGCGTTGCGACACGCTCAATTCAGCGCAAGACGTTGATCGTGGCCCTGCTCAGCTATACTTACGCCCCAAAAGCTGATTACTTCCGGCAGACGCGGAACAGCGACAGCTTCCCCGGGGCGCGTTCCGTGTTGACGACCTAAAAAAATACAAGAGATGAAAAAAAAAATTGCATTCGATACGAGTTTTTGCTGAAACTGTCGAAGATCTCTTACCAATCTGGGCAGCACACAGTAGACAGTGTCGCAGCGGCAGTGTCACCGACCGGTCACTGGTCAGCAGTTCAGCGGGAAACATTTAAATACGCGCGACTTCGGCAGACTGCGTCGACGTTCCTCTGCCGTCCTACTTGAAGATGTTCTTCTAGCTGCCTCGGGACTGAAGCCGTCTACGGCGTGTGGTCCGGACAGCATACCAGGTATTGTTGTAGCTAACTAAGTGCATCCGATCCCTGGCTCCACCTCTTACTTATTTGTACAACAAGTCACTTCGTTCGGGGTATTTTCTTGCTGTATGCTTTGCGCAGACAGCAAGCTTTTTGAAATTGTACCTGCCATCGTACCTTGATCGTCAGGATAGGAGATAGCATCTTGCAAGATTATTCCAATGTTGCAGGTGTCCCTCAAGGAAGCGTACTAGCTCCGTTACTGTTTAACATCTTTGTCAACTACGTAGTTTTGGCAATACCGAAATCTTCAACGTTATTATATGCTGACAATTTAAAAATGTACTCTGCGATTAGAAATAGTAGTGACTGTTTAAATAGTGCAGTACTCTGTCTCCCTGTTCCAATTTTGTTGTTTTGCGAATATGTTATCTGCCAACGACAGTACTGTTATATCCTTCTCTCGCAGTAAGCACTCTTTAAAACACAATTACAAACTTATTGTCGTCACACTTCCTCGTTCTGAGTGGATTAAGGTATTCTATTGGACTGTAATGTAAGCCTAGATCAACATTTTGACGCTATTATTACCAGAGCAAACAGCACCATAGGCTTTATACTTAGATCTAGCCGTAGGCTTCATGATCCTTTGTGTCTAAAAGCGTTGTATTGTTGTTTAGTCCGTCCGATCATTGAGTAAGCGTCTGTTGCTTGGACCCCGATTCACATTACTACAATCGATAGGATAGAAACAATTATTGAAACAAATGTACTAGAGTTGCCATTTGTAGGCTGCCTTGGAGACATCGATCTGAGCTTCCATCGTACAGCTCGCGCTGTTGACTGTTAGGGCTTGATACTTTGGTGAATCGTGGGTTATTCGTGTTTAAATTGTTGACTGGACTCATTCATGCTCCTTACTAGTTGTCCTCGTAAAATTTTTACGGAACAGAGTTTAAGACCCTCACAAATTTTAGCCATTGACCACCGCTCTCGTCTGTGCTAACGATCCGTTGCTTAGTATAACTCAACTGTTCAATGATTGCTATATTACTGTCGAACTGTCCTTTAGTTTACCCAAGTGTTCAAACATTTCGCGTGATTTTGGATGCTCTTCCGGATGGTCTAGGCTTAAGCATTGTATGAGGGCTGCGGAAGCCAGATGCAATTAATGGAGTAAATAAATAAATAAGCGACAAAAGCGTACGAAAACGAGTTGCTTCTTGGACGAACCAGAATTCAGAGCTTTTATTTTAAACATAAACTCCCGGGGAAATTGGGGCAAAATGCGTAAGTAGTGCAATTTCTTGGTTTGTTTTTTTGTTGTTGTTGCCGTTATAAGGAGAGAGAGAGAGAGAAATTTGGTTTTTTAGATTGTGTATTTTGTTGTTGTTGGGAATATTTGTGGTACAAACCAACGAGAAGGGGGAAAAAAAAAACAAAAAGAAAGAACCGTAATGTTTGGTGCCCATCCGTTTCGCGCTAACATCGTTTAATCGCTTCGTTTTTCCATGGGTCCAGATGGTCTTAGATAAACCTCTAATCGGCCCCGTTTTGCCCATCGTTGTGTTTTTTCTTCTCCCGCGCTCTCTCCCTTTCTTCGCAAAAGCTGTGTTTTTCTTAGCTGCTGAGAAAAGGAGGGAGAGGAGGGGACGATTTTCCCAATCGCAAGACGTCTGTCGTCTCAGTCATTAAACAGAGGGGGCGCTGCGCTAGTTTTTGTTTTTTGTTTCCATTTGAATCTGTTTTCCTGCCTGCCCGGATGGGGTTACAAATAAATGAATTAAAAATGTAAGTGATGATACACAAAGGGTTGCAAAAATTTGAAACATCGTCAACACACACACACGCGCCCCCCGCATACATGGGCACAAAAACACACACACATACGCCCACACACATATCCGGGTACGCCCTTCTTGGTGAATAATTACAAAATCCAAAATATATTTTTCCGTGCATCACGTGGAATTTAAAAAAAAACCGTTGAACGATGGCCCCACCCCGTCTCCCGTCATTCTCTTCTCTCGCGTAAACGGGAGCTGTTCGTTCGTGTGCGTGTGTGTGTGTGTGTGTCCATGCTGCCGGGCTGCCCGTCTATCTCAAGCCGCCCGTCCGCCCTACTCCTCCTCGTCGAGCGTTTGCGTCACCAGAAACATGGCCGCATCGTACTCGTCCCGCTCGCACGCAATGTACGCCTGGATGACGAGGTGCTCCGGGTAGCCGAGCGCCTTCAGCCGCTCGATCGCGTCCATGTCCGACGGCGTCAGGCTGTTGACCATCGCCGCCGCAATGCTCTCCAGCTCGCGCGACATCGGCTGGCCGGCCGGCTGGCCGCCCGCATTGCTGCCCTCGTTGATCAGCGCCAGAAACTCGTCCTGATACTCGGCTATGATGTTCAGCAGGTCCGGGTTGCTCGCCTGCATCCGGCGCATCAGGTACGGCAGCATCGACGGATCGTCCCGCAGGATGCGGCGCATGTCCTCGAACACGGGATTGTCGCGCAGGAAGGCGAGCGGGTTGGCGTCGCCCGACTGGGCCACCGCCGCACCATCGATACCGGCACCCTGTCCCTGCTGCTGCTGCTGCTGCTGCTGCAGCTGGGCGGCGGCTGTCAGCGCGAACGACATGTCGCTGCCGCCGCCCATCTCCGACAGCAGGTACTCGACGGCCCGGTCCGGAATGTTGGCGCAAATTTCCAGCGCAAGCCGGGCGCTCTGTTCCGGGTAGCCCATCTCTGGCGAGAACAAAAGGTGAACAAAGAGAAAAGATGACATCAGCAAGCACACACAAAGACGGATGACGGATGGAAGGTCAGAAAACCCGGTCTAGGCCAATGCGAGATATTTCCCTCCGAGGAGACAAAGGAACCCCCTCTCCCCCTCCCCACACCTCCTGCCCTGTGTTTTGTTTTACCTGTTAGCCTCTGAATGTTGATACGCATCTCCTCCGGCACGGCATCGGTTGATGGGTTGGTCGGGTTGCTGCTGTCCGCCGCCGGGCTGGCGGCGGCCGCTGTCTTTTGATCGCTGGCGGTTGATGGGGCACCGGCTGCTGCTGCTGGTGCTGGTGATGGGGTGGCGGTGCTGCTGGCTGTGGCGGTGACGGCGGAGCCTGTGGACGGTTTGGACGCGCTGGTGGCCGGTTCGCCCGTGCCCTCGCCCCTGCCAGCGGCTGTGTCTTTGTCGGCCGGCTTGCCATCGCCCGACTCCTTCTGCTCCGGCGCCGGTTCGTCCGCCGGGGGCTTTTTGCTCATCACCACGATGAACTTCTTGTCGTCCAGCTTGTACTGGCTGAGCAGATGGTCGTCCTCCATGATCTTGCCGAGATAGATCAGCCGCTGCCGGTCGACCGGGTATGCCAGCCCGCTCTCCGCGTGCAGCTTCTCCTTCAGTGTCCGCACTGTGTCCTGCTCCACGTCCACCTCGACGAAGAACGTCTGCTGCTTCAGTGTTTTCAGTGTGATCTTCATGTTGGGCGCGTGGCTGTTCCCGGACTTTTCTTGTTTGCTAACGCGCTGCTGTTTTGGCCGTGGCCTTTACACGCCTTCCCAGAAGCCCCCTGGTGTTTCACCACAGAACCACACACACACGCGGGCGCACGCACGCAATCAGACACAACGGCACGATGCGTGCACACACACACACACATACACAAAGAACGGGCTCGACGGGCTGTTGCCACGAATGTAAAGGAAAGTTCTGCTTGTCGCCGTCGCCGTCCAGCTGGCTCCCGTTCTGGCTCGTTCTGGCAAGGGTTTTCGGAAGTAAAATGCCCTCTGCCGCCTGCGCTCGCTCGTCTTTTACCTCACACACGCACGTACCCACGTACGGGTTTGCTCCTTTTTTTTTGCTTCGCTTTCGGGATGACTCTGCACGAACACCGTGTGCACTGTGCACTGCGAAAACGCGTTCTCGCACTATTTGCCCTTTACTGCGAGGAGGAAGAAGAAGCACAAGAGGTAGAAAATGATTTTCAGAAATTCCCTCTGACAGTTCGCCCGTCCATGTACAGGCGTGCCCCGAGTTACGACCGCCCCTCGAGTTACGACGATTCGCAGATACGACGAATTTGATTTTGACGGTTAAAAGTTGTCATTGACAAGAAATTGATGTATTTTTTTGAATTTCTGGGCTGATAACCGTTATACAGGCGGTCCCCGAGATACACGGTTAATGGGGACCAAAAACGGCCGCAAAATACCGCGTATCTCGAATTTCCGCGTAAGTCGAATCTCGTGATTTTCAGCTAAAATTTCACTAATTTTCGTGTAATTTTGCAAGTAGGGGGCGGTTTTAGTCACTTTATGAGTTATTTGATATGATTCTGACTGAATATAACAGTTTTAAACTTTTTTGAAATAGTTTTTAACATTCGATCGAAATGGAAATTATTTGGCAATATACAATTTATGTGTCAAATCAGTACAATTTGCTCAAAGAACTGTCAAATTTAGAAAACCGCGTATCTCCGAATCCGCGTATAAGAGGTACCGTGTATCTCGGGGACCGCCTGTACACACATTTCCAAAGATTCCAAAACAACCCGATCTTGAATATCTATATTGTGTACGGCTTTTGGAATATAATTATTACATTATCGAACATTATTGTAAATAATATCCACGATATCATAAATTCAAACTCTTCAACTTCGGTTATAAACTTTATATTCATAGATATTCGACATACGACTTTTTCGACTTACGCCTTGCTTTGGGCCATTTTTTCGGTCCCAAATACAGTCGTATCTCGGGGGACACCTGTATTGTGTGCTTTTTTTTGTAGGTTCAATCTTTCTTTCCTTTTCCTGTTTCTTTCCTTTTTTTCTGCGTCGCTCGCTGTCAACTGTCAATTTGCAGTATTCGGGCGCGACGCCACTCGAACAGCCGTTCGAGCAGTGCGTTCAAATTCGAACCTACAAAAAGCCGTTACGGACAGTAGAGGGCAGTTGGCGCGACAGGAAATGCGTGTTTTTTAAATGCTTTAAACCGGAAAATAGACGAAAGCTGTTTGTTAATGAGTTTGTATGACATGCATTATATAGAGGCCCTATTTTTCATTGATTTTATGTCTCATAATTATAAAGGAAAGATACGGAAATATTTCAATGTTAACGGAAAGGAACTGTACCCGTTTGTTTTCTATAAGAAAGCGAACGAATAATTTTGTTTGGAAATGTAGAAGATAATGATTGGAACGGTTGAAACAATCAGAACGGACATTACAGGGTTTATTGGTTGGTTCCCATAATTGTTTGGGCCTGTCTCACGATTTATTCATGCATAATGCATTGGTATCGTTCGATTAGATATCATTACAATTAGACCAACCAATTCTGGTAAGCAATTAATAAATCGTGGGAACATACCAAATAATATGGGGAGCAACCAAAAAATGAGGGGAACCAACCAATAAATCGTGGCAAACCCTGTATGGTTAGCTCGGAATCGGAACCATCGGAATTAGGTTCGACATTTCAAACCTACAAGATTCGGTCGGAACGTTTGGAACGAATCGTACGATTTGAACAGTCGGAACTAGAGCTGGGCAAATATCATGAAAAATTGGAACGTACTCCGTACGGTTCCAACACATTTCGGACCCAGTTCTAAACGGTAGGTTAAATCTGACCAGCCGGAATCGCCTGGAATTGTCCGGAATCGTTGGAATCGTCGGAATTGCCTGGAAACGTAATCGGCTAATATTGGTGCATGTGAGAAGACACATTTGATATATCTTTCACTTTATGCATCATTGCGTTGCGCCTCTGGCAAGTATACCCTCTTAGTACACCGGCAATATAAGTGTGCCGGCAAAGGCCAGCATGGCTGCGTGGATCGTTAAGCAAAAATAAGATTTGCTTTGATCTAAAGGCTAAAGGCGATTTGATCTAGAGCTACGCACTGCCATTATTAAGAACATAGTTGTAGTTCTGAAGCCGTACGACTTTAACAACATGCCCGTTCGATTACTGAATGGACAAAGCAAACATATCTGCAAAGGCTACAGCAATAAGTCACAGTTAGGTAAATCACAATTAGATAAATCGAACATATGTCGGAGTCGTTCGGAGTCGCCCAGAGTCATTCAGAGACGCCCGGAGTCGTCCGGAGTAGTGATGGGAAAAATGTAGTTTTTTGTCGGAATCGATTCCGGCTAGCTCCGCAGTTTTCTGGAATCGATTCCGGATAGTAGGTCCGGTATCAATTTCCGGAATCGATTCCGGAATCGCCTCCGGAATCGGAATCGACTCCGGAATCGGAATCGGCTCCAGAATTGATTCCGGAATCGGCTCCAGAATTGATTCCGGAATCGGCTCCGGAATCGGAATCGGCTCCGGAATCGGAATCGGCTCCGGAATCGGAATCGGCTTCGGAATCGGAATCGGCTCCGGAATCAGAATCGCTTCCGGAATCGGAATCGCCTCCGGAATCGGCTCCAGAATTGATTCCGGAATCGGCTCCGGAATCGGATTTGGTTCCGGAATCGACTCCGGAATCGGTTCCGGAATCGAAGTCGGCTCTCGAGTCGAAAATGGCTCATAAATTAGAATCGGTTACCAAACGGAGTCAGTTTCGGCATCGCCATAAAAATAGGCGTTTGGGTCCAATCATACTACGTATTGATAACCGCAAAAATCCAAATTTACTTGTAAAAGATCCATTCTCATGGAGATTCCCGAACTGATTTCGCTCCGGAGTCCGCTCGGCTCCGAAGCCAACTCCGGAATCGCCTCTGGAATCGGCTCCGGAATCAGCTCCGGAATCGGATCCGGAATCGGCTCCCGAATCGGCTCCGGAATCGGCTCCGGAATCGATTCCGAAATTGACTCCGGAATCGGCTCCGGAATCGACTCCGGAATCGGAATCGGCTCCGGAATTGATTCCGAACACGGAATCGGAATCGGGTAGGTCCGATTCCGAGCTCCCACCACTAGTCCGGAGTCGCCCGTAGTCGTCCGGAGTCATTCGGAGTCGGAGTCGTCCGGAGTCGTTAGGAGTTGGTCGGAGTCGGTCGGAATCGGATCGGAGTCGTGGGTGCGCTCCAGAGAGCACATCACTAGTAGGTACTACTACTTCTTGACTTCAATGGTTCTTTTTGTATAACTGTACTGTGCCTTAGTTCGTATAATTTTAGAATATGATGCTTTTCTTTTTCTTGTCCATAAAACGAACAACGAAAACAACGGAAAAAATGTTTAAAATAATGATAAGTTTTGCATTTCAGAATCTTGAGAACTGGAGTTTACTGCCGAATGCCCTACCGAACACCTCAAAACACTTGAACACCGTCAAAAGGACAAACACCCTTTTGTTACCGGTATACAAAGAGGTTCCACCAATGCTTCAAACATTTTGTGGAGGGCATATTTGACAGAAGTGTGACTACGATTCCGGACGATTCCAGTCAACTTCATACGATTCCGAATGGTTCTGAACGATTCCATGTCTCTGGAGATGGAATCGGAATCAACCTAGCCAGAACAGAAACGGAACCGTGGGTGCGATCCGGAGAACCCATCTATAGTCGGAACGAACGAAACGAGTTGAGATATTAGAATCGTCTCTAGAATCACTTTTAAAACGGGTGGAACTTAGTAGTAAATATGAGGTTTTCGATGGTTTTTTCAATATTATTGGCACATGCCGCTCGTTGGATTCCGGTTCGGCGAGTGTATTAGCGAGTATTTGAGGTGAATGATTCGCCCTGAATTGGAAAAGGTCCAGCGTGTAAGCAATGAAGTGGATATACTTGAACCCCGTCACTGCATAAAGTGGACATTAGCAAATACCCGGTAACTGGCATTGTCAGAACGATCGAAAAAGGAAAGAAGGAATCGAATGCTCGGATCAATGAGAACGATCGGAATTGTTTGATGTATCAGGTTGGTGTGATCAATTGAAATTGCCCGAACGCTGGCGCAGTTCACTTGAAACATTCTATTATGTAACCCTCAACTAAGCCAAATAAAAGTACAAGTAATTAAGCTTACCCTCCCACCAGGTACTCATTGGTTCATATCAGACGAACGTACTAAATCATACCTCGCCTCATGCGTCTCATTAGCAATCACACAACTCAAACTAAGTATAAAGGTTCAATGAGAACCTGATTTTCTCAGCGTTCTTTTCGATTCGATATAGAACGTCAGTCGTACTTCTTCCCTTTCTTTCTAGTATGGATTCACATACGTATACTACCTATGTGATTGACCTTCCAGGCCTGGGTTGACTACAGCCATATATTTATTGTCACTCCGATTAGCTACACATTTCATTCAATCTATTGATTGACGCTAATGTTCGAGATTTGATTTATAGAAACGATAGCCAACACTCTTTGGAATGTATGATCAACGCTTTCAAAAATATTCAAATTGAAAGTGGCCTAGCAGGTTTTGCAGAGGACTCAAGGAAAAATTACGCAGAGGTCAATTTACTACAAATATTCGTGAACACTAGGGGAATGTTGCGAATATATTTACTTTCGGTCAGTTGAGGTATACATTTCATTGAATCGATTGATTGATGCTGGCATTGAAAAAATGATTACCTGAAATAAAAGTCTGTTGTATGTTGAATGTATGACCAACGCTTTCCAAATCCAAACAAAAAATAAGCGCAACAGGTTTCACACACGACGCAAGTCAATTAAAGGTCAATAAAAGGGCGGCGACTGCAAATATTATGATGCGCTATTGCACGGGTCGCCAAACTACGGCCCGCGGGCCGCATGCGGCCCTCGAGAGCCTATTATGCGGCCTGTGGCAGCTTAGTAAAGATCTAAATAAATAGCTAATTTTTGTGACTATTTTTGAAGAAAATGAAATTGTTGCTTTTCAGAGACGTAGACAATGCTTCATTAATAGAAAGCTATATAAGTTTTGTATATTATGGTCGTGTTTTCTTATAAAGACGAAATTTAAACGTTCACAATAACTACAGGCAACGAAAAAATGGCCCTTAACTCAATGATATGTGAAGTAATGCGGCCCGCGAACTGAAAAGTTTGGAGACCTCTGCGCTATTGCAACCTATTTTAATGAAAAATGGTATAAGAAGACAATACGACGACTGTATGAACCATATCACTATTTTACGTACCCCTATTTTGCATAGTTAGAAAAATATGGAATGTTTTTCGTAAATTTGTTATGTTTAATGGTGAGAATTGTTGTGTTTGGGAAGATAAAGCTAAATAAATTAATTTGATTTATGGTAAATCATTAATCTACGAGAATGAGATGGAAATTTTAAAACAGAAGCGAATATTTAACAAAATTTGATTCTAGTTTTTACAAGTAACAAGATTAAATAAGTCACAAGAACACACTGTTGTTTTTACGGGTACAGGCAGTCCCCGAGATACACGGTACCTCTTATACGCGGATTCGGAGATACGCGGTTTTCTAAATTTGACAATTCTTTGAACAAATTGTACTGATTTGACACATCAATTGTAAATTGCCAAATAATTTCCGTTTTGATCGAATGTTAAAAACTATTTCAAAAGGTTTAAAACTGTTATATTCAGTCAGAATCATATCAGATAATTCATATAGTGACTAAAACCGCCCCCTACTTGCAACATTACACGAGAATTAGTGATATTTTAGCTGAAAATCGCGAGATTCGACTTACGCGGAAATTCGAGAAACGCGGTATTTTGCGGTCGTTTTCGGTCCCCATTAACCGTGTATCTCGGAGACCTCCTGTACAACGGTTGTCAAGGAGCTTTTTCTTAAGAAATCAGTTATCAATTTGCCGGACATGGCATTACTTGTTCGTAAAGCTTATTGATAGTTACTACATGTATGTTTGTGTCGATAATTGTTTAGTCTTTAAGGCTTTTGTACTATCTGAAAATATCTTCAGTAATTTTTGAATCATGAGAGAAGTAATGAAGAAGCGCCACATAGACAGATATTCAACTGTCGCTACGGAGGGACGGACAGATTCTAGACTTGAACCCACGATGGGCTTGTAGTTAAGTCGTGCGTTTTCATGACTGTACCACGGGACCCCTTGGAATTGTGCGCCTGGTTAACATCTTCTCACAAAATACATATCTTTGTCGTCAAGCGTGTACAAAGTGTTAACTTGATACAATCAGCAGAAGCTGTAAAGATGGTAGTACATTTTTCAGAATTTGTTTGGAGCACCACCATCACTCAATACATGACACCAAGGCGCCCCTCAGTCTGCACGTGTTCTTTATTGGCTTCGTTTGCTAGCGAGAATCTCCCGACACTATGCCTAGGCTCTTGTATATACAGTGGTCTACTAGCAACGGCATTGTGGAGCTTGTACCATTCTCGGTATCCCATATCGCCATACGCACACAGCTACACCACACACAATCTATGCGATCATGATAGGAGGATGAACCATGAGTCTGCCTGCCCGACAGGGAATAGTTGGGATTAGACCATCGTGGTCGTAGCTGGAAGTCTGTTCCCTTCGTACTTCGTGCAAAAGGTATATCCGTAACACCGTAGTTGTTGTTAAGTCAACTGGGCAGACAATCTTGTAGTTGGTATCTTACTCAGCTGGTGTGGCGTTCGCTCACCGGTGTAATCTACGACGCTTTATCCATGCACAGCTGATGGAGAAGGAACTAGGTGAAGATTTACAACAACTGTTCGCTTTTTTATTGAACCCGAGCACGGGCGACGGCGTGGACATCTCGGATATAAAGAGGTGACTTCAACAAAATCAAGTCAGTGTTATTTGGCTCGCAAAAAAGTCGACATACATTCATTGGACAATAGCGTCATCTATCACATTCTAGAGGCGATATAATGGACACTAAACCGACAGGTACGCAAGGCTAGACATGTTAGAGTGTGCGATATGTTTACAATTGTGAATATCTTTATTGTTTAGAATCGAAGACACTGCCCTCTGCCCAGGCACGTCCCGTAAAGCTGGAGGAGGCATTCCTAATGACTAGTAAGACTTCAACGAGCGTTGAGAGATACCCTAGCATCGCACTGAGCCAATCTAATGTTGAACCTTTTCTTCAGAGTTTGGGCTGTACAATCTGTGTCTGATCGCCATTTCCGGGATCATCTTGGCTGCCGTGCTGCTCGAAACGCTTGGCATCAGTTACGTGCTGCCAGTGGCCGAGTGCGACCTGCTGCTGACCACCAGGGAGAAGGGCGTGCTGAGTGCCATCTCGTTCGCGGGCATCATTTGCAGCTCGCATCTTTGGGGCTTTCTGGCGGATACACGTGGTCGGCGGGCAATCATTTTGCCAACGCTGTTTCTTGCCTTTGCCTCATCGGCTCTCTCTAGCCTTACCACCAACTTCTGGTTGATCACCGTGATGCGGTTCTTGACGGGATTTTTGTAAGTAGCATGACTGTAGACGACCTTATCTGCCTGCAGCAAGCTGCGCACGTGCTGGGCGGGCTCTCCAAATGCTACCCTACCCTAGCCCCATTAAGATTTGTTGTTTTCAAATGAGTGCCATACATGCATGCAGATAAGTGCGCATTTTTAGCAGTAAGCATACACTACTGTTTGTGTATAGCTTTTACGGATAGCCCTATTTACCCTATTTGCAGCCCTATTTACACCGGTTACACTTTGTCTCGCACACAGCATTTCCGGCCCATCCGCCACTATCTACGCGTACCTGGGCGAATTTCATGGCAAGCGCAACTGCTCCCGTGCGATAATGGGGGCGTCGTTTGTGTTCGGTCTCGGCTCGATCCTGCTGCCGCTGATCGCCTGGTCCATCATTAACCAGGAGTGGGAGCTTGCCATCCCGCTGCTCGGCATCGTCTACCGGCCCTGGCGATTGTTTCTGGTCGTTTGCGCACTGCCCAGCTTTGTGGCCGCCCTGGTACTGCTCGGACTGCCCGAGAGTCCGAAGTATCTGCTGTCCCGCGGACGGGAGCAGGAAACGATAGCCGTACTACGCAGCATGTACCGGTGGAACGCCGGTAGGAAGGTTCCGCCGCTCGCGCTGACCGGCGTACTCCAGGAAACGGAAGCGCAGCAGACCAAGGTGAGGCGTGAGGAGGCGGCCAGCGGTAAGAGCATGATGGGCCTGCTGAAACGGATGTGGCACCAGACGGCACCACTGTTCATGGGCTCGTACCTGAAGCGGACGGCGATCCTCTGTGTGCTCCAGTTCGGCATCTATCTCACCTCGAGCGGGATGTACATGTTCTTCCCGGACATACTGAACCGGATAGCCGAGCAGCAGGGCAAGGGTGTCGAGCGGACGACCGTGTGCAATGCGGTGTACGCCACCAGGTTCGACATCCAGGAGCTGGCGGGCCTGGGCGGCAATGGGACGGCACGGTCCGACCTGTGCCACCAGAAGCTGGACATTTCCGCCTACGAGCATTCGTTCGTGCTGGAAGCGATCTATGCGCTCGGGTTTGCCGTCATCGGGCTCATCATCAATGCGGTTGGCCGGCTGCCGATTCTGGTGTTTATTTTCGCGCTCTGCGGCACCTGCGGCGTGCTGATCGTGTTCATCGATCTGCCCCTGCTGGCCATCTGGTTCTATCTCATCCTGCTCACGTGCGGCTTCTGCATCAGTGTGGTGAACGCTTGCACCATTGACCTGTACCCAACGAATTTACGGTAAGCTAGCTAGTTCGGGGCAGTTGGTTGGCTCGAGGAATACGGGTTGATGATACGTTTTTGCTTTCTCTTTGCAACACAGAGCGATGGCAGTTTGCATCTCGCTGATGTTCGGACGGCTCGGTAGCATCGTTGGCTCGAATCTGGTCGGCTTTCTGCTCGACACGCACTGTGAGCTTACGTTCTGGATCTCCGGTCTGCTGCTGGTCGGGTGCGGAGTGCTATCCTTCTTCATACCCAACATTTACAAACGGAACGTGTCGGAAGATCGGCTCAGTGTATCGTCACGGTGAGAGAAGCACAGTTTGGGACATTCTCACGGTTAGGACATGTGCTTTTTTGCATATACAACTATACGACTATTGCAAAGAACCTAAACTCAGGAATCTGAAAAGGGTGCCAACTTGATCAGATAGCCATATAGTTAACGTTGGCTCATGAATCTTGATATCCAACACTCTCCGAATAGTTTTTGAAAACCAAGTTGGACATCATGTGAATGATTCATTCACTTTTTTTTAAATCCATAACTCTTCCAAGATTCAGATTCATGATTTCATTCGTAATTTTAATGATGCTCGCTTGAAAATGCACAAAACTGTCTTGAAAAGATTCATAAAGTTTCGCGCAATCTATGCCGCTTACAGTTAGTGTGAGTGGTTTTTTAGCTTGTGTATAATATAGAGACTGATACCTTAAACTCATCGTAATGGAAAACAAAGCGTTTATTTCTAAGCTTGTTCGTAGCAACTCACGTCTGTAGCGATATTAAATCACAGCAATATGTTGGCTGGTTGTCCTTACCCTATACCGATCCCTAATAGTTGTCCAAAAATGTTGAAAAGGTGTGCAAAATCTTACATTCATAATTTTGGCACTGTTTTGCTTCAAGTAACATTTTCCAACTCACAAAACATCCGCGTTTTACAAAAAAAAATAAATAGAAATCTTTGTAAAACGTTAATAATACCCGTGATTCATTCATGGTCGTTAAAACTTCTGAGATCACACTGCGTCACGTGTCACTAGCCCGTCGGAGGGTTGGGTAGGGTAAATGGCAGGGCAAATGTCAACCAAAGCCAACCTTCCCTCCTTCCCTTTGCAATTGACGGGGAAGGTCCGGTGTGTCACATTCATTTGAATAAAAAATCAATTAATCCAAACGCGAAACCACGGACCCCGCGGCCCGGGGTGAATCTAGACGAGTGGCCTCATTTACGGCACATCAAACACTGACCAACGGTAGGCAGGCAGGCAGGGGCAGGCAAAGGGGGCAATGACGGGGACTCGGGATCTGTGCCGGCGTCGCTAAACAGTGACCGGCCCTTGCCGCCTCTCGAGCCAGTCCCGATGCGTCCCAAGGGCTCTCCATCATCGGTTAACACCGCGGGTCTTCCCATTCTCTGTCAGCACCCTTCACTAGGTACACAAAACAGATCCGTTCCCCTTTCATATTCGGCGTGTGTCTTTCGCCGTGTCGCTGGCGCCGTCTCAATTGCTAGTAAAAGGTTGTTTTCATTTTTTCCCCTTCGTTTCTAGGACTTCACTTTTTTTTGTTCGCCTTTCTCTCGGTTCTGCTTTCCCTCGCACGTCGTGATATGGCAGCGTTTGATTTGACACTTTTCCCATCAACTCATCTGTGTTGCCGGGTTGCCTTCGGGTTCGTCCTTCGGGTTTGTCGGGTAGCTGGGCCCCCCTCGCTGACTATATTTTATTTATGTCTCATTCAATTATCCGTCATCTATATTCATAACTCACCAGCCGAGGTGTGTCGATTGCAAAAATGGGACAGTGTCAACGGAGTGCCACTCTGCTTCCGCTGGTTTTGGTTTTGTTGGAATATGTTTTAAACCTTTTCGTTAATGCTACCAACTGCTGGAAGAATTGATGGAGAACCCAGCAAGGAGCACACCGTGGAAGATAATAATTGCTTGCCGGATTGGTTGCGGTCTACTCTACCCGGTGTAACGTCTTCTGGTGCTACTGCTCGTGGAAATCTCGCTGTGGGCGCCAGAGCAAGTCATCTATTACCCACGCAATTCCGCAATTCAGGACGCGAGATAATCAAGATGGGACCAAAGCAATGCCACAAACAATGCAATACCTTCGTTAGGTTTCTTTGTTACGAATAGTAGAAAAAAAGTCAATCACTCCCTTTCGCCCGAATAATATTCTCCTTTTTATGCGATGTTTGGGCGGCGAGGGCGGTGAAGTACTCGCATCATCTAAAAAACAGAACTCCAAAAAAGAAACCCCACACAGAAACATAAATAATGATGATAAAGTCAGGCGCGCTAAGAATCGGCAATAAATCATCGAACTGTTTTATTGTCCTGGTGCCGGTTTGTAGATCGATTCCATTTCGCCGGCAGAATCCGGCCGAAGGACTTTCTTGCCAAAGAAACAAGAAAACGAAACGAAGAAAAAAAACGACACAAATGTTCCCGTCACGGGAGCCTGGGAGTGGAATTGAAAAGCGGAAGCACCAGTCAATGCGGCCAATTTTTAGAGCGACACAATCCCTCTGCGTAGGACACTTTCGTTCGTTCAAGCCTTGTGTGTGTGTGTGGCAGTAATAAACGCGCCACTTCAGCACACTCCCGCAGGACCGTTCGATGCGTCGTCTTCTTAATGTGTATTTTTTTTTTACTTTCGGGGATTTTTCGGGACCGATAACGAGATTGTCGGTAGCGACACACACACACACACACACAGTGGGACACGTGGCGCACGCGAAACGCGACCGAAGGTAGGTGCAAACGTTATGTGTACAGATCCCACCCAACCGCAACTGTCCTTAAGCTAATGTAATTATTTCCCTACTGTATGGCGATGCACGGTCCGCGAACGGTCGCACTGAGCAGTTGTGGGTTGTGGATTTGAATGATTTTTGACGCGTGCCGTCGATCTTGATATCCCTTGTGCCGTATCCGCCGCAGGAGCTGAAGCGCTCTTAAAAAGGGAGGGCAGCAGCTAGCTTCAGAAAAAAAAAGAAAATAAAAAAGGACAATTCCTTCCAAATGAGCAGCGAGTGACGGGCTAGGAGGCTAGGGCGAGGCAAGTTTAAACAGTTTTTAACTGCACCCATTTGCGCAGCAGCGTTCGGTTCGTGCGCATTCAGCAGAGTGCCTCGGCGGTGCGCTGTGCTGTCCGGGTTGGCACGCCTTTTTAGCATTTTTGTTGTTGTGTTGTTGCTGTTGTTGTTCGGGAAGGGTCGCGTGCGTGTGAAAAAGTGCACCGGAGGACGCAGCTAGCAACCTTTGCCAGTGCGCGGCTGTTCGGTCGGCCGATTATCCTGGAAATTAAATTTTATGCGGTTCCATAAGCGGGTCCGCCAGAAGTCCGTTTTGGCGTCCGGGGTGGTCCGGGAGCAGGGGCACAGCGGATTTGCTACATGGCAGTATGTCTGGGTTTGTGCCGGTTTCATGTCACAGCTGATCTGCTAATGAAGCTTGTCGGCACGTTCGCCGGGTCATTGCTGGTAGCTGGATGCCATTTGCCGGGAGTGGTCGCGTTTTCCCAGGCTTTTACACCAGATATTGCAAAGGGGGAAAGCGGACAAGCAAAGCAGAAGAGTCTGGAATGGTTTTTGATCTAAAAAACTGAAGAAAAAAAAAATAGTTGAAATTGAGCTTACTCACCACGATTCGTCGTTTCGAAAGATGAACAAGATGTCCGGAATAGGAACTTTTTCAACTGTAGGAGATCACGTAGATGAGATCTCTTTTCTTCTTTTGGCTCCGCTAGACATCATGTAACTATGTCTTGGGCTGATTCCAAAAAATGTCAATCTCAATTATTTGATTCGGCTAAGATGTCAACACGATTATCGCCCAGCGCCTAGACCACCGCGAAGTTACTGTAGCTCCATAGAGTTTAGATGCTCACTCCGTAATCAAAACCTTTCGTGATCTTTCACAACATAAAATATCGCGAATTACATCGTGAATATCTGGAAATAACACATCAATCGATTAATTTTGCGATCATCAGTTCTGCTGATCCATCGCTTTATTACATTCTGCACAATCTCCAAAAGTGAAATCCGAAAGCGAACGTCACCATAGAAGCTAATTCCAGCTAATTCCAGGGAATTTATAACGCCAATAATATGCACTTTGCAATTAAAAAAAGCAAAACACCACACACACACACAAACGGAACGAAAGGACAATACGAGAAAAAAAACTACACCAACAAAAGCGCCAGCGCCCTCGATTGCCGTGCGCTGCGCTGGGATAGAGCGAGACGAGGCAGCATCGTTCGACTCGCTCTGGTCAGAATCTGGAGGGCGGACGGGCTTGCGCTGTCGGTGGTGCGTGCGAGCGAGCACGAACGAGCGCGGACTGAGCACGTGCCACCGCATCGGTGTGCCTTGGTGCGACCGAACACGCCAGTCCATTGCGCTACGCTGGCGGGGAAATTCCAGATACATCTCGCCTGACACTCGCGCCCAAGCTGCTGCTTGGTTAGCTCCGTTAGTGTCAAGCGAGAGCGAAAGAGAGCAGTGCTTATCAAGCACAGTTTGAAGGGAAAGAAGAAGGCACAGTGTGTGCCAGTGTGCCGTGGACCGGAGTACCGGGCCCGTTTGCCGACGCAGCCAGCGCAAGTTCTGTGCCGATTGTCGCGCGAACCGGACGTGCCTGCCCCGTTTGAATAGCCCCAGAAGTAGCCGGAATTTTGAGCGAAGAAGTTATTGTCGTGTGGTGCGCGATTAGTGTAAGTGTGCTAGCGTGTGTTGCCTGGTGGTAGCAGTTGCAGTTGCGGTGTGTGAATTTCCGTGAATTCCCTCAGCAAAAGCAAAACAAAACGAGAACGAGTGGGAATGCGAATTTCCAACGTGTTGCGAAAGCTTTGGCACGCCGGACAGCAGCTTCTACCATCAAACTGATTGCGAGGCGAAAAACATGATCATCAAACGCTCTAACGTCAATCAACCTACGAATCTACGAATCTTCTAACAGTGCCTTCTGACGTTAAAATTTGGCGCCACTGGGCCTGAACAAAAAGGGATCAACATTAGTGTGTGCACAGTCCCAATTGTCATCCAGTCTGGTGGGATGATATTGGAGGAAATGTGATTTTTGTTGTCCATGGACTTTTCATCGAATTTCATCGAATTAGCTGCTTTCTGGCGGTTTGTCTAAACGCACTGCAATGGAGAAGCTTTGGAACTTCCTAATTTCTGCTTCTTGTAGCGATATTAGCCCTACAGCTTAGTTCAGGCTTAAACTCCGCATCAGCAGTGGATGTCAAGTAACGATCATCCTGTACAGAAAGTTTGTTCGTAAACCGTATTCCACGTGTTGGTTGTGATATTCGTTAGAATGAAACAATTCATTTCCCTCTTTTTCATCCATCAACAGCTATAACAGAAAGTGTATAACGTGAGTGGTAGTGGTGTGTGTGTGTGTGGTGATACGAAGCGTCTACTCTAGGAAGTGATCCTGCACAGCACGTGTTTAGGTTGGAATCCGTGCAGGATTCTTGGGTTGTTGAAGAGATCGTGCTAAAACTAGAACGTACACGGGAGCGTACGTAACCCAGCCGCAAGATAGTTGCCAACAGTCAGCAGTTATATGTAAGTTTCCATCGTCATATTTCTGTCGGTGCCTTTAATTATCTACTTGAATACTTTACTGGATGAGTTTATTGCTTGAGTTCAAGAAGGATCTGATGTATTTTTTTTATTCAGGAGGAACGGTCCGAAAAGGCCGTATTGCTTAAGAGTAGAGTAGGATCTGATGTAAAATGTAAGAAAGTATAATTGATATTTTAGAGGAAATAAGACGATCCTATGTTCGGAAGTGGTGATCTTCTCAAATAGTGCTTCAGGTAACTTGCATTCTCAGGCATTTGCCGCTCCGTTCCTGTCCTGTGCCGGCTTGCAAATCTTTCTACCATGAAGCGGAAAGGAAAGAGGAAGGCAACAAAAAACATCCCGGAAGCATTGACATTTCGGGTCCATTTAAAGGTGTGCTTGAAGAGTCGGGGGATGGTTGGGAAGAGTCGGGAAAACACTTTAGTGAGATTGAAACTCTCCGAAACAACTCTCAACACTACCGCAAAGGTTGACAGCAAGGAAGCAAAAAAAAAACAAAAGAAAAAACCCCGAAAAGGACATGGTCCACTCGCCAACGGACACACAAACACACCGATCCATCATCCATGGTGTATTAAAATTCAATTAAAACTCCAGCGCTTCCCGCTTGGTGTGGGTCATTTCGGTAGCGAACAATTTTTGGGTCGATTTCCTCCCGCCTAAAATGCAATTTATATTCCCAAAGGAGAGAAAGGGGACTGCTTTGCTCCTGGGCTGGTTTTGCACCGCTGCCGGTACGGGGAGATCCAGAGGTGTCCCTTCAGCGTTCGGTAGTGGCCATTTTTACGGCGGTTTAATTTTTGAATTACGTTCAATTATCCACGCCGTTCCGTGTGTTCGTCCCATGCCTTTGGCGCTGTTATGCAAGATACGGTAGAGTTGCAAAGGAACCGTCACCCACTCACAGCTCCTCGAGTTCATGTGTGTGTGTGTGTGTGCGTGTTGTTTGAATTATCCTTCCCCTTCCTAAGTCCACTCTGGACTCTAGGGGGAAGCAAGAAGCGTAGGGATCCTGATTGATGGGTTTTCCTCCGGTTTGAATGAGCTAATGCGTGCGCCCAGACAAGAGGGATGGGAAGGGCGACACGTGCCTTGGAAGAAAAAAGTTTGCCTACTAGCAGCAGGTACGGGGTTGAACTCGGACAAGGGTAAGGACACTCAAGGGGAAGGAAATCCTGAAGAGAGTTAACTTTTTGCGTGACACAAGTCGTGTTTTTCATAAAATTGTACAAATACGTTATAAATAATATCTTTGACAAGCTGCCTGGATTGCCCTGTTCTCCTCCTTTTAGCGGTTGAACCAAAGAACCAAGCGCGAATTGCACTAATCAACAGTGCAAAAATTGAACAAAAATTTAATTCACCCTAAAAATCAGAATTATCCAGAAATGGAGCTGGTTCTAGTTACGTTCAGTTCAAAGCTGGAAATGTTCACCCTCTTTTTACGAGGGTTGCGATGACGTTGCCGCCCCCCCCTCCCCCTCCTTTTTGTCTGGCCAGTTCGATAGAAGTCGGAGTCGAATTTTAATTGGATTTGCTAGATTTCATCAATCTCGGAGTGGAAAGCGAGACGCTGCTTTTCTTTTTGCCATTATCAACTGATTGTTTTTTTTGTTAATTATTGCGGCTGAAAGTATTGAAGTGTTATGTTTTTTTTGCAAAAAGAGGATTATGCTTCCTTTCGAGAGAAGAGACAAAGAGAGTGGCAGATTTTTGGCGTTTAGTGCACGTGCATTGCAGAAGTTTCTCGCAGCTCCAATTGGTCCTTCGAACAGGATTTTTTTTTTATTTTTTATTCCCTCAATTTGAAGACAATTGTTCATGGGTCCATATTGTTGACACATTGTGTTCTCCACCAAAACTATTGCATAATTGTTACGTAGGCTTCGTGGAGATGAAGTTTCTTGGCATCCAATGTCCAAACGGTAATGACATGTGTGAAGGTATGGAATTAGAAATCGCAGTCCCGGGGCACACAAACATCAAACCCCCGTATGAACGATGTCCGACGTCAATTTGTCCCGCTTGGTCCAGACGAGGCATGATAAAGTGAGCCGGGACCTCGAAAGTCTTGTCGGTGCGTCATCCGTCGGTGTGGAATTTCAAACTTCAACCCGCGCCATAAACTGGGGACCATCCCCTTTCGGTTGGCACCAGATCGCACGATTGACAATGATCCAACCCCTGTGGCCGGGCCGGAACGGGCTCTACCTGTAGAAAAGCTGGTAAAATGCATCTGGACACTCTCTTGGTGGTATGAAAGCGTTTTCCCGCTTCGCATTAGCCTGTGTGTTGCATTAGTTTTTGTGGAGTATCCTGTTTGGTGCATCCTACCATCCTACCTGGTTGCAATTCGAGATGCGCTACCGTGAGTCAGAGTGCGTATGTTCCCCCGGTGCGAGAGTTTGCCGAGCTGGGCGGCTGTGGTTTCCAGCATGCAAACGCATGCAAACAATGCCCCGTGTCATATTGCCCGACGTGACGGATCCAAAAAGTGGTCCTACCGCTGCTCCCCCAGGAAGATAAAATGGTCCGCGATAACCGACTCGCTTTTATTTGCGGGACTTAACTACGGCCCTGTCGTGTGCGGACCCTTTGTTTTTTTTTGTTACCACCCATACCAACCTCCTTCCCCAACCTACTCTAACCCTTTGCCAGCCGGTACAACCGGGCCGGTGCGTTGTGGGTTTTGCTGAGTTTGGCTCCTCCGGGCTCTAATTTCCACCGGACTGACGACGACGGCGGCGACAACGACGACCGTTAAGTGGCCTGTCAGTGTTGTCAGCGTGGGCTTGGTCACCATTTTAGAATGCAGATTGTGCACTGCCGTTCAGGTGGTGCCAAAACTAACTTAAAAAAAAAACGAGCTAACACGTAAGGGGAAAGTTTGGGAGCTGCGGGTAAGCAAAAAAAAAAAAAAGAAAAATACTGGTAGGTTTATCGACCACGCTGTTCCAAAAGTTTGTCTCTGTATGTCGATGACGATGGGTGTTTCGCCGGGAGAGATTTGTAACTGTCCAGGATTAATAAATCGGTAAAATCATGTTAGCGGTTTTATTTTTTTTTATGGCTTCACTTTGAGCTGGTATGGAATAAAAGAAGACAAGTCTTGTTAATATTTCAATCAAAGTAAACTGAGAGCATTTCAACAAATCTATTCTAGTTTGACTGCTATACTTCATGTATATTATATTTATTTCCTCGCAAGTGGCAATGTTGTTATTCTCTTGCTAATTCGAATATAAATTAAAATGCACAGGAACATCTTTCAGATAATAATACATAAATACTACAAAATATAAGCCAAATAAAAAGTGTGTTTCTAATAAAAAGATCCTAAGACTGTGCAGCGTCAAACAATATATGTTTTGAATCTAGAAATGTGGCTTTGTGGAATGTGCGGTGCATCACTCTCTTTGATGATTCATTGATTTTTCTATAAATAAAAATAAACGTTTGTATTTACGTCTGTATGTACAGTTATGCATCGCACTATAACTACTCCTCAGGCGTATAAAAAGTAATTTTTAACATCTTTTTTTATAGATTCTATTGTTAATTAGGCTCTTTTCTGGGTTGTACAAGACTTGTATAGTTGTATACTGGGTTGTACAAGACTTGTTGTTGTATAAGCCTATGAACTTAACGTTCCGGTAACTACTGCCACAATGTTGCGGTTAAAACGGAAAAACAGCTGTACGTCAAGAAGAAGAAGATACTTAACATGCCAAATTCGTTTAAAAAAAATTATGGTGCACTGCAAAATAAAATTAATGCAATAAATGACTGCAGAAATAAAGGCAATAAAAATTCAAATGCATCATTAACCCTGGAAAGCTATATCCAATGAAACTAAACAGTTTAGTGTATTTTACAAGCTGATAATTGAAGAGTGCTTTTTGTGTCAGAGTCACTCAATTAGCCATCTTGTTGTTGTTTTCGTTGCGTTTGATTTTTTTCTATCTTAAAGGCTTCATTATTGCTTAAATTTTAGGCAAAATATTACATGTCAAGTGTAAAAATGATATCTAGCACAAATACTAAAGAAAATAGTAAAATCGCTTAATAATATCTGTTTACTTTGCGCATGACATTTTATACGCTGTGGGCTGCTACAGTATCTTTTAACCTCAGTGAGATAAACTCGTTTCATGATATTCCGTTGAAGCTGTACATTTTTTTACGAAGACGACTACGTATATTTTGTGTCGGTGGAAAATTAAATCGAAATCATCGGAAGTTAAGTCTGAAGGAATAAAATTGATAACTACGAATCCTACCAAAACTTAACGAATATAGGCATATTGCAACCGATGCACAAAATATATTTGTTTGAAGTCGCAGTGCTTTTTCACTATCACAATTATGAAAATAATTTATGAATTGATTTTTGGTGAGAAAATAACCAGAAAAACGTGATTTTTAAATGATTTCCGTATTTGATAATCTATATCCCCAGCGTATGAATTTTCATACGTCAAGTATCTCAATATCTAAAGAATTCCAAACCAAAAAAAAAAAAATTGTTCCGCCCACCGTGTTGACACCCGTGTGTAATATAATGTTTCATAACATTTGGATCAATTTTTTGTACAATCGAGATGAAACTATTCTTTAACATCCTATGCGAGTAACTTATCTAAATCGATACATTTTAAAGATTGCTAGATCAGAGGTTTTGTTTACTCTGACTGGAGTTTCTCATCACAAAAAATAGGAAAATCGAGGTTCATCAATTTTCCTTTTTTTACATGCAGCGTACAGGAATGGCTCAAACGTACTAGCAAAGCTCGAACTAAAATTATTCCATTGATTCTTGAATGATTCAATGATTAAAACTGAAACATGCCTCTCATGGGCTGAAACCTTGAATGGATCGAGTGCCTTATACTCAAGACTGTTTGTCCAGTTCTATGAGTAAACCAATCAACTTATAGGCTAATGAGTAGCTATGGCAGATCTAGACGACTATTACGCCAAATAAGAAGTAACCACGCTATGGGATAACATTTTGGAACAGGTTTTGTACTCCTTTTTTATGTAAAATAATATAAATTAGTAGATCGTAAGTTTGCTTTTCAACTGTTCCCTAATATTCAACTGTTTATAATATTCAAAAAAATCTTCATACTTTTTTAACTTCATTATTTTCTTGCAATTCAATGTAGTTTATGGATTTAGTGCCATTTTTATTATTTATGTCATTCAGTTCTGGTTTGATAACATCAATGAATGCAGCAAGGTTTATATCGTACGATTCAATTATTTCTAACCACATTTTCTAATAAGCTTCAATGTTTTTGCAGTTTTTAAATTTGTTTTCCATTGCTTTTGTAATTCCATATTAAAAGTAATTAGGATTGATAACCAATTTGTAATTATGTTTGAATTTTTGTTCTTTGGTACTGATTTTCTCGTTTATTAGTAAATACAGGTGTCCCCCGAGATACGACTGTGTTTGGGATCGAAAAATTGTCCCAAAGCAAGGTGTAAGTCGAAATAGTCGTATGACAAATATCTGTGAACATAAAGTTTATAACCGAAATTGTGGAGCCCAATCTATGATATCGTGTATTTTATTTAAAATAATAGGGCCCTTTCCGTTTTAAGTTCGGAGGCTGAAATTTCAGCCTGTCAGCTGTTTGCATTGTATAGCAGTTTTCGAGCAGCTATCTAAGTGGGTATAATATACAGGTGGGCTTATCCCAAGGTGTATGGATTTAGAAGGCTGATTTTTATCGCTTCTGTTTAGGAGTGAAGATTTTAAGAGTGTTTTGAGTATTCGTCAAACCTCAAGAATGCTTGTTTGAACAAAAGTTTTCACCCATTGCTGTGATTCTGGATTCTATCACCTGATCTCTTTAATGCACCTTGGGATAAGTGTAAACACCACCTTGTTTTGCCATTTTTCGAGGAGGTACTCGAATCTAATTCTAGCTTTAAGGCTAGAATATTATAGACTGAAAATTGCAGGCTAGTTTTGTGTGTGATTTTGTGTGGAGTGTTTGTATGATTTCAGCCTCCAACTGTCAAACTCCTTACAAAAAATTGACTAGAATCGTGAAGGGCCCCTATGTTGGATAATGTATTAATTTTCCTCCAAAAGCCGTTTACACGATATAGATATTTAAGATCGGGTAGTTGTGGAATCTTTGGAAATGTGTGTGTAACGGTTTACAGCACAGAAATTAAAGAAATATACATGCATTTCTTCTCAATGACAACTTTTAACTGTCAAAATCAAAATCGTCGTATCTGCGAATCGTCGTATCTGCGAATCGTCGTATCTGCGAATCGTCGTAACTCGAGGGGACGCCTGTAGTTCAAGGTTCTTTGTTATGAGCTGAGTTGACTAGAATTAATATTTTGCCATACTGTGTTCCATTTCAATGCTGAACTTTTTTTTTTGTAATTGATGGAGATGGATGAATGTTTATGTGTATCATTTAATGTATTTCATTTGCTGTTGGGTTTTCTACCATGCGTTCTGTTAGATATGTACATTCTATTGTTACAGTTTCGGGACATGGATAGTTTTTGGGGACTAATTAAATATTAGGGGAATTTTATCTTTTGATTATAATTCTGGATATGACAGGCGTACACTGTTGTTCTTTTAAATATCTGTTCGTTATCAATGATGGTAGCTTTGATTTTGGTATCAGTAAATTTAATCCCCCTCTAGATCAGGGAAGGACAAACTGATTCATGCTTACTCTTAACTACTCGGATTGCATATTATTTTCTTTTTTTTTTTGTTTTTTTTTGTTTTAATTTATTAAAGCTACACAACAAATACTATTTTCACAATTACAACACGGCATTAAACGTCAATCGGCACAATACTTAAGCGTCAATTTATGTGTTTTTCTTTGTATATTTACCGATTTTTACCAGTAACGTTATTGTGTCCGATCGCGTCTAGAACTAGTGCCACTGTAGAGCGTGCCCTTTACTCTAACCACTGCACCGTCGAGGCCGGCTCGATTTGTTGCGTTAAAATTTGATACGCTTTTCGCTTGTGCTCCATCAATTGTAGATTAGCACTCACAGCAAAGGCAAAGGTAAAAACGATCAAAAGGCTTCCTCAAATGTGAGTTATTCAGGGATATGTGTGTTTTGTGAGTATGTGAGTGTGTGTGTCTGTATCCTAGGATAGGTTTTCCTAATTGTCTAATCCATCCATGCCTCACAGCCGGTTGTGGTCGGCGATGGTCCCATGGTATCGCATATCGTTCTCGCTCGCCCTCCAGAATTTCGCAGCTAATGAAGGCAATGTAAGTGCAATTAGTGAGGCTCCTCGTGTGTGTGTGTGTTTGTGTGCGGGGGAAAACAGCATCCGGTAATGATAATCCTCCCGCTGGGATGCGTGGAGATCCTTGTACGGGCGCATTTCTCACGGCGAGGAGAGGACGTCGATTAACCGATATGCTCGCCCGGGGGCCACAAAAAAGGAGGCAAACCCTGGCGGTGGTACATCTCGCGGCACGCGCGTTGTATTGGGGGATAATTAATGTTTAATGGTGTAACCTCGAGCACTCCTTTGGCTCTCGCGCTGGGGGTAGCGCTGCGTGCGGGCGTCTTCCAGCAATTCACCCGCACACACACGCGCACCCTCTGCACACTAAAAAAGTGATGGCCGCACGGTTTCTAAATGAAAAGGTATCCTTAATTCACCCACAGGATGGTAAGCGTAACTGTGGGGATCGTTTTGCTGCTTGCTGATGGCGTGTGTGTTGAAGCCCACCGCAAAGTAAAAGCGCAATCAGAATTCATCAAGGCGACCGAAAAACACAAATGAAACCCTCCATCTCGCCATCCCGCCGCGTATCGCAATTATCCTGTTTTGATGTGCTTTGCGAGAGGGTGAATTTGGCACCGTTTGCAGCGAGGGAGCAGAAATGGTCGAGCAGAAGAATGTATCCCTTCCACCAAGGGGGGGGGGGGGGGGGGGGGCATGGCTTGCTGGTTCTGGGTCTTACGTCGCTTGCCAAAGCTCTGGCTCCCGTGCTCTCCAAACAAGCGGTTTGGTTCGGTCGCGTGTTCGACGGCAATTATGTCCGCACAGTCCCGTGAACGTCCGAGCAGGGAGCGGATTCTTCCACCTGCAAGACGCGCACACATACACACACACACACACACACACACTTACATATCCGAAAGGGCAAATATTTATCCGTGCGATCTCTCACAGTGCTCTTCGCCCTCCCCGTCTCGTTGGCGCTTAAGACTTGGCCCCGTAACGAGCCCGATTAGTGCACATGTCCTGGGGAAAGGTCCTTTCAAAATGCTGCGCCAATCTTCTGCGGCCCTCCCCCCAGACAGCGTTGCGTGCCGGCAGCCAAACGTGTCACATTATCGGTTCGTCGCCCGGGCACCTAACGCGGCCTGGCGCGAGGGTGCTCGAAGCCTCCGGAACAAGGCGTCCCAGGTAAGCAACAGTCGTAAAACAATCGTCGTCGTACGCGCTTACCGTCCGGGCGGTTTTGTTGTGGAATGGTTGACAAATTTATGCGCTTCGCTCGTTTGTGTGCCCGATGGAGTGGCTTGTGTTGTGTCGGCAGTGGGCTAATTAAATAAGGGGAAACTGTGTAACCTTCTTCCGGGAGCGGCTACCATCGCAGCATACCCTCAACCGCCCAAGCCTTTGGGGGGTGTACATTTTTACGTGTGCCACCGAAAATTGCCAATTCGAGAGCCAAGGGTGTGTGTGTTTGCTTTTTGCCTACCGCTGTTAAATGCTGCCGGGTGGTTCCGGTCAAAACATGGCAGGGTGTGTGTGTGTGTGTGTGTGTGTATTTTTTATGCGTCTTTTTCCGTCCAACCACTTCGGCTGGTGTGTGGTGGAAATTTATATCACATCAAAATCCAACTACAAACAAACAAGCCAACTTAGCTAGCAACTGTCGTTGGGCATGAAATGCGCTTTTATTTGGTGGAAAGGAAGGAGGAATCTGTTCCGGTGGTGGTGGGTTCTTTATTTTACCACCACTTTCGCAAACGGACTGTGCACGACCGAAGTGTGTCATGCAGTTATCATAATTTGAATATCGTACATACGTTCGCGTGTAAGAATGTTGCAATGAGTGCAGAGCGGAGGAGTGCTCGAGAGAAGGCTGTCTGTGAGTTGCTGGGCTCTTATCGCGCGCAACCTTCTGCGCGGTTGCATCGTCTCTGCGTCTCTGCGAGATATTTTAAGCGTTTTGTCAACTGACACGCAAACAGATACGGGTGATGTTTTATGGTGCGCTACTTTTATCATTTGATGTGACTGAATCTCAGCTCTTGCCTCAGTACTTTTATGTAAGGTGCCATTATCCGGGGTGGTGGGTCGCTGATCTGCTGCCCAAGAATAAATTTAGCAACCGCCAGTACCTGCTTGATGACGTTGCAAGCCTGCACGTCCGATGGAAGCAATGGGGAAGTTTCATGCTGAAACTCTGTCATGACCATTACAGGGCTTTCATAGCTTATTCGTTATTGTAAATTAGTTATCGGTGTTCGCTAAATTTCCCTCAATTAGACATTGTCATCTCTTGTCTAACGTTGTAAAGAATGCAACTGTCATTGTCAAGTTTGAATCCAGCGTACTCAGGATTATCGTTGGCTTTATTGTGTAGGATCCATACAGGGTTTTCCAATTGAGTTTAGACTAGCCGCATACTTTTTTTGAATAGTCGCAATAGATTCTTGACTAGCATCCTCTATTTTTGATTACGATCAATGGATTATTGACTAGGAGCAATTGATTTCAGCAGGTCCCTGCTTGACAGCCTAAGAGCGTCGCGTTTATATCACCCGGTGTGACAGATCGACTTGAATAATAATCTGTGGATAATACTTAATTTCATTCGCACATTAGTTTAAAGCGTTTGTTTTACTGCTATATATCATCCACAAAATAAGATATATTTTATCTGATAGGTTTTTGGTGCTATTGTTTTGATTTTATGAATGCACAATACAACACAAAAGCACTTAACGGCTGAATTGAAATATGCAGTAGTGAACCCACAGGCATAAACTAACCAAAAGCTAGATTAAGCAAGTTTTTCAGAGTGACCATTTATAGTTGTATCGATTTTCGATCAAATATCGGTTTACAATTGAGCACACTAAAACTCAGTTTTTCTAACCAAAAATCAAATATTTTTCTAAGTATTGATCGTTTAACCATAAAATTGGAATTTAATAAAATTTATGAGTGAATAAAAAGTTGTTTTTACTGAAAATTACCGAATTTGCTTTAGATTTCCTACCGATAACCTCTAAAAACAATCTGGTCACTCCGCGCCAGCAACCGGTCTGCTGAAATCAATTGCTCATAGTCAATAATCCATTGCTCGTAATCAAAAATAGAGGATGCTAGTCAAGAATCTATTGCGACTATTCAAAAAAAGTATGCGGCTAGTCTAAACTCAATTGGAAAACCCTGTAAAGCAACAAAGGAATTGTTTGGGTGGTATGTTAATAACTGTAATAAATAACTGTAAAATAACAAAATTTTATGAGAAGTTTTTAAGATACTTCAAATGTATACACAGACAGTCGTTGTCGCTCAATTTAGGCTCTAACTCACCTACTTTTATCTCTAAGGCACCAATTTTTGACAGCGTCTCATAATTTTGCCTCTAAGGTATCAATTTTTAACATTGCGCATCTGTTTTTGTCTTTAAGGCATCAATTTTTGACTCTAAGTAAATTTACTTTTGCTTTCAAATTTTAACCGAATAACTGAAACTGTATGTTGGAAAATTTTAAGTTTATATTAAGAAATGAATAATTTAATAGATAGAATTTAAAATATTCAAATTGTTATTGTTTTTTCCAAACAAATTGTTAATTGTTTTGGAAACATTAATTTTTTTTTTTTTTTTTTTTTTTTTTTTTTTTCTTTGGCTCAACAACCGATGTCGGTCAAGGCCTGCCTGTACCCACTTGTGGGCTTGGCTTTCAGTGACTAATTGATTCCCCCCCATAGCAGGATAGTCAATCCTACGTATGGCGGCACGGTCTGTTTGGGGATTGAACCCATGACGGGCATGTTGTTAAGTCGTACGAGTTGACGACTGTACTACGAGACCGGCCTTAACCGGAAACATTAATAGAGTGACAAAAAAAAACAGTATATATTTCCAGGTGTACAGAATGTCCTGATAATTTACTTTTTCACAAAAAAACAATCAAATTACACGATTTTGGTATTGTTTTGGTAATCTCTAATTACAGTTGTCAAAAATCTGCTCAAATACCTTGTAACATTATAATTATTTCCACAAGAGTCAATGTTGTCAGTATACATCATTCTTGCAGGAAAACAATGCGAATGGGAAAAAAAGTTTAACTAAAATTTGACTTTAAACGCAAAGAAGACAAAATCCATGAGGATATCAAATAAAAAACTGCAAATTCCGCTCTCAATTTGTGTTAATCAGGAACAAATAGAACAAGTCTGTGAAATTAAATATCTAGGAATAATTATTGATGATAAACTTACTTTTAGTCCTCACATGGACAACGTCATAGCAAAGGTGGCCAAGAAAGTTGGGGTCATCAGTAGGTTAAACAAAGATCTCAATTTTTTTTGTTGCGAAAGTTCAATCATACAAATCTTTGATTTCACCACATTTTGATTTTTGTGCCACTGTTTCTAGGGAATCAAACCCAATTTCAAAGATTACAGCGTATATAAAATAGAGTTATGAGATTAGTTTTGGGTCTTGGTAGATACACTTCATCTGCTATTACGCTTGACATACTACATGGGATGTCAGTCAAGCAAAGAGTTGTGTAGCAGACTATGCTTTTTATTTACAAAATCCTACATGGTATATCCCCTAGATATCTTGGAGAGCAGATTGTTAGAGGAACCGACATCCACCGCTATCCTACTCCAAGAGCAAATGAGCCAAGGACGCCGCTTTACCTGTCCAGGAATGCTCAAAACTCATTACTTTACAAGTACATTTTTTTGTGTGTAAAAACTGCGCTAGAAATTTATTGTCAATTTTTGTAAACTATGAAAGTTTTACTTACACTTTATGTTTAGTTTACACTTTTAGTTTACTATTATATTTTCTTTTCAAAATTTATAAATGAGTCTTGCATTCTAATTCATAATCGCTTGATGTGCTGTATATCTACAAATTTTTCATTGAATTTGAATATATTTCTTGACTATTTCGCCACATTGGAACAAGATGTTCTTAAGACAGCCCAATATTATTAATTTAGTGGATTCTATAGGCCCAGGAAGGCCAAAAGGAACAGGATTGGATGGATTTGATAATTCAATGGACAACACATCGGCTTTTTGCTTATACCCGAACAAAAAACAAAATAATACGACCTTTCCAAAATTAATAGTGGTTCAAAAAGGCATCCAGTTTAAAAGGATTAGATACACAAATAACTTCAGCAAATACAGAATGAGTTAGTAATGGGACGCACAGAGAGGAAGGAAGTTTTTTAAGTACTTGGAGGTGACATTGACAAATATTTGTAGATTTTCGGCAGGTCTTTGGAGGGTCATAATTCTTGAAAACACTTTAGACTAGGGGTCTCCAAAATTTTCAGTTCACGGGCCCAAATGTTTATTGTATAACATATTCATTGCATTTATTTTAACCTTCACAAAGTCATTGCAGACTTCAATATAGGTTCTCTGTTCTGATATGCAGCTCGCATACATTAGTTTGGAGACGTTGGACCCTGCTTTAGACTGTTGGCCACTATCATCGCTTGATTTCTCGCTATTGTAATTGATGTTGTAGTGAATCAAAAATAACTACAATAATTTCAAACCCATCCCGTATACAATGCACATTTATTTCGTGATTAAGACCGCAAAAGACATTTCTTTAATAGATAAGAAGCTTTGGTATCATCAATGGGTCTTTGAATGTAAGCAATGATAACCAAGCAGGTATATACGACGAAGAGATAAAAGAGAGATATTCATAAGGCGAGACTTGATCGTGCCAAATCATTCCATAAGATCCATATGATAACAATGTTTACCCTAAAAAAGGACCTGAAATCTTATCGCAGTCCTCCATTGGCAGATCGCAAGACAACATATCGCACACAACAAAAAAACATTCCAACAAAACAAGGACCTTTGTAAAGACATCATTGTGAATGATGGAGATACCAACAATCCTAAGTAATCAAACAGTTTCATTCATCCACAGTGCGTGCAATGCTTTATTGGTACCTTTCTCTGCTAAAGGATCATCAGACCAGGGAAACACAAACAGAAGGAATTGGGCCGGGAACAGAACAGCGTGTCAAACAGAGCACGGATGTTGGGCAGGGTTGTGGACGGAGCCGGTGCGAAAGCGCAGCTAAGACAGACAGACAGGAATCAGCTTTCCTGTGCCCGCTTCCCCGAATCGGTAAACAAATTTAATGCTTAATTTGCTTTCCGCCTCCCGCCTATCGCCGTTTATGAATCCTCCGGTCGCGCTCGCTCCTCAGTTTGCTCTATCCTTCGATAATGTTTCCTTCCCACAGTATTTACCAAGCCCATTATCTGTTTGTTTGGGGAGACTGTGCCGCAAGAGCGCAACTTTCTCGCCCGCAGCGCATTTTTTTTGGTTCACCCCCCGTTGGCTTTATCATCATTTAATTGCAAGCCGTGGTACGATAATGTGACTCGGAGGGATGTTGTTGACTTTTTTTTTGTTTGGTTCGACTGAAGCGTTCTTTCGATATTCACTGCCTACTCCGGCACAGAAATGCTCTTTCCAACCAATTTGCCCGTCCTGCTAAAATCACGTCCAACGGCTTGGTCAGCCGGCTTCGGTGTACGTCCGATTTTCCCCGGCGATTGCAAGTTCTTCGCATAGCGTTACGGGCGCCTTTGGAAGAAGGAAATTATCATAATCTCTTTATAAATTATTCCCACTCGTGGATGCGGACTTTTCCGGCCCGTCCTACTGCCACTCTGGCCTCGCCTGTTCGCTTTCCCTTTTTCTGCTTCCCGGACTCTCCCACGGTCACTTGCCGGCTCGCCGCACGCCATTGGCTGGCGGTTGGAGTTGAAGATGGAAAAATTATGAACAAACAAATTGCTCCGCCTGTGTCACAGTGGTTCGCGCATTTTCCTGTTGCTTTTCTTTGCTTCGATGTGATTTTGTTTGTATGTTGTTGCTGCTGTTGCTTCTTCTACCAGTCTTTCGGGGAAGAATTTGGCACAAGACGTTGGCTAGATGAACCAAAAAAAAAAACCCCTCTGGCTTCGGCTTAAGTTATGGACGGGTGTGGGGCAAATCCCACGCAGAAGGTAGATTGTTTCATTCGTAATTTTTGCCCACCCCACCCAGGAATCTTTCCCTGGGTCGTGATTTATGACGTTTCTGTTGCGAATTATGCATACTTTATTAGGGATAACGCACAAGAGCTCGAGGAAATACACTTTGGACTGAGATAAGTTGTTCATGTCTTAGTTAGTTTTTTATTTCCTTGGACTCTCTTGAACTCAATCCCAGACACCCACCCCCAAGGTAGAGTAGAACGTACAATGCACTTAGATGAATTTCGGACGCACAGCTTCATTCGAGCGAGCAAAATTCAATCGATTGTGCGATGGGTTTTAAAGTGTCTCTACTATTGATGAGCCTTTTTGGTGGCTCGAGGGCTTGAGGAGAGATCGATCAAAGTTTCGTCGGATATTCTCTGATCATTGCCTGGCAGCGGATGGCAAGATCAAAATAAATTAACCACATCTAAAGGGGTCGACAAGCCAAGGTAGCGAGGGCGAGAGGCACCACTACTCGGGGGTGGAGCGGGAGCAGAACGTCCGACGCATGTAGGATTTGAGCGAAAGAATGTGTGCAGGCAGTGCCAGTTCAAAGATGGAATTTTCCATCGAGCCAAAAGTTTTCGCCCACTGCTCCAAAATGTCTATGTTTACCTTTATATTAAGTGGTTTACTGCTGCCTGGCGGGGGGTTGGGAGGTGAGTTGGAAGGGGCAGAGTAATTCGAGTTTGCCGGAGACATCCGAAGAATGTACTCGCTTTCTCCTTGGATTGGAGCTGCTCTAGATGTTGCCATGGGGTGGTGTGCTGGTTGGTATGTCTTGGCATGTCGCTGCAACCGAAGGTTAGTGTTCATGTTACGCGTTGTGTGCTAATCCCGAATGCCTTGCAGCCAATTGTGTGTGTGTGTGTGTGTGTGGAGGTGAAAGACATAGTTTCACTTTCTTTGCACTAACCCCCCTTCTTTTTATGGGTAAGGGAAGCAATCTTTACTCATCCCTTTCTCCTGAAGTCTCTTTCTTCTCCCATCCCGTGGGGTTAAATAAAGGACGAAGCGAGGATTTCGAAGCGCATACACAGAAAGGTTGCCGAGCCAATTTTCCAATTTTCAACTGGTCCGCACACCAAATCTTTGCCCGGGTAGCGTATGTAACCGGATCCGGTTCGAAGGACCAAAATCGACGCCTCATCAAATATTGAGCCCGACGGTGGTTTTCAATCATTAATTCATCCAGCCAGCCGTCCGATTGATTTATATGAATGTGTGTGTGTGTACTATGGAAAAGGATGTCTACCAAGATATTCAGTGTCGGTATGCCACGTGTGTGTGTGTGTGTGGGCTTGGCATGAAGGAAAAGGAAACTGGTATCCGCCACATGCCACATTTTAAAGAGATTATTTTTGCACTGCTTGTCCGACAACCTCGCACAATGGTGGCACATCGAGTTCGATAAAACGGAACGAGGCAAATAATTACCACCCGGAAAAACAGCTCACTAATTGATACTGTCCAGCCGGAGGACAGAGCAGGGCTAGTGAAAAAAAATGAAGCCACTCCAGCCAGCTGAGCTCGATTTGCCGGAAACAGTGCAAAGCGTCGGATTTTCCCAATTTTTGCAACCAATATCAGGACACTGAACATTGCGCAGCAGTACGAAATTGAATTGGACATGTCAACGCTCTGGCGGCCCCACATTGCTGCCACCAACTGTGTGCCGCACGCCACTTGCCTTGCCGTGGTCAATTTTCTTTCACTTTCCCATGTAGAGCACACGACACTGTTTTATGGGTGTGAGTAGCTACAACAACCCGTAACACTCCCCGCATGTGGTGGCAGCTCAGAGCGAAGGGATCACGCTTTTGGGTTCATTTCGTAAATCACACACACACAGTGCGGGAATCGTGGAGGCTAGCGAATCGCTAACCTGCCAGCGCTGCTGCACGTACGTGAAACATGGTTGCAGTATTATTTTTTTTTTGGCCTGGCCGTCCTAACCAAAGATGACGCTTGATGAGTGGCTGATGAGAATGTTAACGATTGCCGGTTTTGTGGTAGGCCGCTCCGAGGGTCGCCGGCATCGTACAGACAGACGGTGCAAGGATATAATTGAATCAAACACCTCGTGTCTTTGCTCGTGTCCTGCTGCTGCTGCTGCTGTATCTTGTTTGTCGCTTCTAACTCCTGGTTTCGGTGACCACACACTGAATGTGTTTGGAGACTTGGAGCAACGTAGCAAGGGTAAGTCAACAACCCGGCGGGAAAAATAGAACAGAAGCGAAAGAAGAAGAAAAAAACACAACGGGGAAAGGCAAAATCAACAAAACCAGAAGTATGTTTTGATCCATCGCCGGTCCGTCGGAAGGACCGTCGGCTCTCGGGTGTAGTGGTGTTTGCATTCCGGGTGGAAAATCTCGAATAACACCCCTTTGCGACACCCCGATCTCTTCCCCACTTCGCAAGCTAACGGTAGTGTTGGGTTTGATACTGTTTTTGGGGGAAGTCTGATTTTGCTGATGATGTTTTAATATTCGCCGCCACCGCACACCGTTTGTTCGGTTCTGTGCGTGTTGCATGGTGAAATGTGAAACCCGGTGCCCGCATGCTCTGGCCCAAGCAAATTCTCGCCCGTTATGTGTCATTTCGGCAGGGGGTGCAGCGGGTGAAAAGTGGCGGCAGTTTCTCCCCCGTGTGCAACAGATGTGGGAAAATTGCGCACCGTGACGATTTGCGACAGTTGCAATTAAAATAATTATTAAAAACGAGTCGAGGGGAGCTCTCGACCGTGGACTGCCCATTCGATGCCTGACTGGATTCTTTGTGCGGGAGGGGGTGGTGGTGGAGCTGAAAAAAAGCGCAACGGCAACAAGCCAGTACAGCGGAGGTACCAACTGTGAAACGGCGCTGTCCATCAATTCATCATGTTGCCTTTTTGTTTCAACTTTCGAAGGGATACGGAGAGCACGTTATTTAATCAATGGATTCGTGTTACGGGTGAGGTTGTGTGTTTTTTGCCCGTTTTTGCTGCAATTCGAAACATAGTGAACGTTGTACACAAATCTGCGAGGACAATAAGTTATAAAATGTGTGTTTGTTTTTTTTAAGAGCATTTATAGTAGTGAAGGGGACATCTATGCATTACGTAACTGAATGCAAAGTATGAACATCTCCTTGCCAGTGCTGCAAAATGTCATGAGTATCACGAGATTTTCGCCAACGAAAACAATGAACATATACGTGGTAGCTTGATGCTTATTGCTGATAGTCAATAAAAGTGCGTCAAGACACGCTGAACACGACATGTGAATTCTTGATTCCAACGCGATACTCTGACTGACAAGCTTAGCTTAATGCCGGCGCAAGCATTATCATGTTTTTTTCTGGTCTTTTGGTCACTCACTTGGTCACGACATTTTTGTCGGCGATAATCACGAAATTCTTGGAATATACTTGGCGCATGGGCTCTATCAACAAAATGAGCATGCTTTCTCCCTCTATCTATTTTGATTATCTGTCGGGTCAAACAGAGCGAGAAAACATGCTCATTTTGTTTCTTGAAACCACTCGCACGCACCGCATATCTCCCATGATCATCGCGATGATCACCGACTGAAAATGTCGCGACTAAGTGATTGGCCAAGAGTTGGTTGCACACAATGTCACCAAGCATGTGATGGTCGCACCAACTCTTTGAGGCTCGCCTCTGATTATTACAGTAGAGCTCGTGACGCTGACATGATTTTGTTTCAGCCGTAATTTGTCATGACTAGGTCAGTGACATTTTGCAAACTTGATCACAGCAAAAAAAGTCGTGATATAGTGACTGACCAAGCGATGGTCGCAAACATGTCATGAGCATGTATTGGTCACACCAATCGAGTTTTGAGTATCACCTCTGATTATCACAATTGAGTACGTGACGCTGATATGGATTTTTTTTATGACATTGACAGTGACATTTTGCAGCACTGCTCCTTGCTCCTGTTAGCGGACAAATGCCGCGGTTATCACCTATCTTATAAGTTGTACTCCTTGTGATGATGCGTTACGTATTTTATAGATATTGAAAAATTGTCGATCGATTTTTTCAATCCAATAATGGTATTACGGCGCTTGTCTGCTGTATTGTATGGAGTTTGACACTTGACGACTGAAATCAAGTTCGCTGAAATCAAACACTCGATAGAAAACCATACGCCAAAAGCCACAGATTAAAAAAAGGAAACAACACAAAAGCCCGAACGAAAACAAAATTATTGTAAAAATTTCTTTGCTTGGAAACAAAGGTTGAAATCCAATATGGCAGTACAAAGCTGTCAATGGATACTATCCGGATGATGAATATTGTTCCTCTGGCAGGCTGCATGCTCAGCGTTCTGTCTTAAAATATACTGCGCTATCGCTATCAAAAAATACAACAACTATCGCTTGCGATGGTTTTAGTTCATATTCATCAACTGATTTTTTTTTGTCTTTACTCAATTGACAGGTTTGTTCCACCACATTACGTTTAGGTAATCGTGTACAAATAATTATTGCACCTCTAATTGGATTTTCAGCACGTTCCAGTTTTCTGTTTGAAAATAGTACGTAATTTTTTTTATTGCGTAGTAAACATCGTTTTAACTAGTTTTCATTCCTACTTACACATCAATTGTGACAATTGTCAAATGCCTAAATTCCTAAAAAAATCTGTTAGACTTTATGTCTGAGAAAACATTGGAAATGAGATTGGAAAAAATATAACATTAGTACTAAGATACGGTTAGCTTTGCAAAAACCCTCAGTCCCGTATAGGTAATGGCGGGGAAGGCATGCTAACTGTGTAATGTAAGAAAACCAAAACAACACAACATGCAAAAGCTGCAAATTTTTGCTTAAAGGGCTCGTGTTCATCTACCTCGAAAGTTATCAGCATACTTGTTCGCCTTTACTTGGCACCATTGGCAGGTTATTTATTATTATGTGTTAATGCAAACCATTTTCTCCGATTACTGACGGCGGCTTTACAACAAAATATAAACAGCGGTGCTAGCGAGCTAGCGGTGAAATAAATAAATAGAAACTAACCAACAGAAAGAATAAACACACACCAAAATCATGAAACAAGAAGCGTTGCAGCCGGCTTAACATCGCTCCATCAACAACGTGATGCTGAGGCAGGCACGCGCCACCAGAAGCAATTGAGCACAAAATTAAGCAGCAATGAATGAGGCAAATAAAAAAGTAAGGAAAAAAATAGAAACATACGCCAAGCGAAAATTCACGAGGCGAAAATTATGGGGGAGGGTAAAGCAGTACAAACAATCTTCTCGTAGCTAGTGCCACGGAAACGATATAGCAGGCATTCCTTGTTTTTTTTTTTTACAGGTTTACTCCTTCTGTAAAAACTTCCCTTCCCTTGTTTACTTTCGGCGTGGCCAGCGTTTCCCGTTGCGTTTTGTGTGCTTTGCACACTTTACTCGTTACTTTGCTGTGACATTTCGGCCCGCCGATGGGCGGTGAAGGTGCAAACATTTTCCGCGTACAAACGGCCACTAAATCTTTCCATTTTTTTCACCTGACAAGCCGAGTTGGGTGGGGGAGGGGGCGAGAATGAAAGAATGCAGTTGGAGGAGTTCTTTCGCTTTCAACCTCATACCAAAGGGAGCAAGAATAATAAAAAAAAAGAAAATACAACGAAGCCGTATTGCGGTAATTACGCCTAGTGCATCAGTTTTTCTCACTGGGTGACGGTGAGTGCATTAAAGGAAAGATGTACCTAAAACATCCACAAATGCATGTTATGCTATTTAAAGTATTTCTTAGTGAAAATTCTAAACATTTAAATCCTGTTACCGTGGAAAATGTTCCAGCAGTTCATTCATTTGATGTCCCGAAGGAGGAGAAAGAAATACATAAATATTTGTGCATAGTTTTGGCATAGAATTAAATTGCTGGTCAAATAATTTATGAATATGATACTTCAAATAATTAATTTGCATCCTGTTGCCAGTTTTTGGAATCAGAGAAAGAACACAAAAGAAGGGACTATCGATTTTAAATTTTTTATCAACTTTATCATATTGTATTTCATATTTTGTAGTACCTTTTTTGTTTTAATCCAACTTATATGAATTAAAAAAAATATGTTTTTTGAAACGCCTACGTCCAATCTGAGTTCAGATATTACATGTCTGTTGTTATTGGGACGTTGTGTAGTAAGTTTGAAACCCCCTTCTGCAAAACGTGACACATTGAACGGAATTCCTCATTAACAACTTGAAAACTCTTGAACGCGCGGAGTCAGGCTTCCCTCATACTTTTTTGTTTGTTTAGCCATTCGTTGTTTTTTCTCTCTTTCTCCATTTCCATTGTTTTGTTGATGCTGAGTGCAGTTTTTCCAACAGCGGAATTCCTGGTAACCAACTTTTTGCTTTGGTGCAATTGACGCTTCGTTTGTTGGTATAGAGTAACTTCTTGCATTTGTTCCTTTCTGCAATGACGTTTGCCTCCTGCTCGGGCTATGGTGTGAGTGCTGTTCGCATTGCAATTCCATTAACATCACACCAGAGTGGGGGTGTACTAAACTGTGCGAAGGAAGCCGTCGACGGCAAATGTTTCGATCGTCGGTGAATAAGTTTTACCCGCTGTTTTGAGCTTTTATGTTGTTTTGTTGCTGTTCTACTCGTCTGAGGGAAAACATATTTTCGAACGTGTTGTTTCTATACCCGCACACTCCCTCCTAACCCCGCCATCAGTTTTTCGCGAACGAGTGGACGTGGGTGATTTTGAAACTGGTTTGCCTGGGCGGAACAGAACTTTACCGAGTGGACGAAAACACCGTGTCCGAGCGGCCGTCGCGTCCGGTGGCGGTGCAAGATTTATTGGAGTTTGCCGAGAGTGCCGGTCCCATTCACTCGGTGTGGGCGTTTTGGAGGTCCCGTTGAAGTTAATTAAAAGATTAAAATGCTATACCAGCAAGGGATGAGGGACGTAGAGGAGGGGACAAAATGTGAAATTCTGCAGGAAAAAGTTTAAAGATATGCGATTTTCGTTTCCACTTCAACCCGTTCTACTTTCATTGGCGCAAATTGCATCAGCAGCCGCGCTGATCGGCACGTTCTTATCATCCAGGTGAGCTCAGATGCTGCACCTGTAAAAGACATTCGGAAGACAGTGCTTGTAGAAGGAACTTCCGGCCATTCCACTCCATTAGGGTGATTGGAAAAGTTCGCACGCTCGTAAAAGGCGAACATGGATGCTGTTGCGGGAGAATCGTTTGTGTGTTTTATGACCCAGGCAGTGTGGTCTCTTGTTTCGTGGTACACGTTATGAAGGGCAGTTCCTTAGCATTGTACTGGCAACATATCTACCTGTTAACACTTCTTTTACTGTGGGATGTCTATCGAAAGGTTTGAAATGTTTTCCTCTGCGCTGTTCAGTCCGTGGTCGATTGAAGAGGTGTTGGGACAGGTACTTTATCAACTGTAATGTCCGATAAAAACTGTTGGGCATAGTTTTTCTTCACAATAGCAATGTCTGGATGATAACATCTCTGCCCTGAAGTAAACTACAGCATAGATCCTAAAAACCTACCAGCCCGTGCGAAGATTCCGAGTGTCCAACTAATATCCCCTCTTCCCGTATCTTTGCAGATGATGACGATGGACGTCACGAAGCCGGAGCTTCCCTCGGCTGCGGCTGGTATGGGTGGAGGTGGTGGTAATACCGGCAGCATGTCACTCGGTGGACTCGTCCCAACCGGTCCCCAGCAGCAGCAGCAACAACAACAACAACAACAACAGTCCCAGCAGCCGCAGTCTCAGCAACAATCCAACCAATCCGTCGTGGGTGGCGGACCGGTAGGTGGCGGCGGTGGTGGTGGTGGACCACCCCACCCTCAGCAGCAGCTCTGTGCGGGGTGTGGCAAGCACATCCAGGATCGGTTCCTGCTCCGTGCACTCGATCTGCTGTGGCACGAGGATTGCCTCAAGTGTGGCTGCTGCGACTGCCGGCTCGGCGAGGTGGGCTCCACGCTCTACACCAAGGGTAACCTGATGCTGTGCAAGCGTGACTACCTGCGGTAAGTTGCTGATGGGTGTGCAGTCTTATGGCAGTCTTCGAGCTAATTCGACGGCCATTAGTTGAGCGGCGTGTACTTAACGAGCGAACGTCTTTATTTCGCAGACTGTTCGGCAACACGGGCTTCTGTGCTGCGTGCAACAAGGTAATTCCGGCGTTTGAGATGGTGATGCGTGCCCGGAACAACGTCTACCATCTGGAGTGCTTCGCCTGTCAGCAGTGTAACCATCGGTATGTATTGTTTTCGTGGACATTGGAGAGAAATTGTTCGTTTTTTTTTTCATTCTTTATGAGGTACTCCTCCTTTCTCCTACAAGTTCTCCCACTTCCTGACAGTAGCCTCCGGACAGTTCGGTTAGCAATAGTCTCGCTCTGGCCTACCCTTTCATTCGCCTTCTGCCCGCTTGGTTCTGGTACTGGAACCGTTTCGAATGGGCCGCGGGGGAAATCAGCAACCGGTCAGGAAAAAGGGCTCTCGATCCGGTCGCATATGGTTCTCCGGTCCGGTCCCTTTCAACCCCTTTTTTCCCCTTCCCCTAACTGGGGAAAGTTATATTCAAAACCGGAGTACGGTGAGGACGGTGTGAGAAATGATTAATCATCCTCAGCCATGCCTCGCCGATCACTCTGGAGCACACTCGTGGTCAAAATGTCGGTTTGATTCGAAACTCCCGAAACCCGTGCGAAGCGTGTGCGGCGGGACGGGCAGGTTGTTGGAGCAGAAAAATGAAATTATGTCCCCTCCCTCCCGTCCCGCCCCGAGTGCGGCTTCCACATGGACCGTGCAGCAAAGTTTTTGACGCACAACAAAACCGGAATACTGATTAGAGCGCGCCGGAGAGAGAAAGAGAGAAAGAGAGAGAACCACAAAAAGGACACAATGCCCTAAACCCTGCGTTTCATACTCCCTCCGCTACCGCGGGAAAAACTATTTACTAAACATCGCTTGATTTATGATGCCACTTTTCTTCTGTGTGTGTCCATCCGTTTCCATCCTCATTTCCCCTTCCCCGCTCGGAAAAGATGGATTGAAAAACCACGGCCACTGCCAAACGGGCACCATCGCCTAATGTAATGCAATTTGAATAAAATCCCTTTCCGGGCATCCACTACCATCCTCGCCCACGGGGCCAGATCAAATTCATCATTATCATTGTGTCCAGCATGGCAGGGGGGTGTGGTGGGGTATGCCGCCGAGTGGCGGCAAACCGTCAGCATCGCTGTCAAATTCGAGCATCCGGCGGCGGTCCAGGCGGCAGGCATCACTGTCACCGACAGGCTCACAGGGCACCGGCGCGGCGAGGGAAATTATTACGATTGTCTTCATAATTACACTTGAGCATTTATTGTTTGTGCCCATGATCTCCACTTCCGCCCGGGTCGTGGAAGGGTTTGCAGCGGGAGGCTTAAGCTGTGTTTGTGTGGGTGTGTGGAAAATGAGCGTCACATTTCATTCCGTTTTTCGAACATCGAGCGCGAACGCACGCACTCTCGGTTCGTCGTCGGTGTCAAGTGCAGCTAAACTGCTCGAAATGCTCCGCATCGTGTCAGCCCTTTCCTCTCGAGCATAAACAGACACACACTTACACACACACACAATGCCGAAGTGTATGGGAGAGGGAGGCAGAGCTGCCAGAATCAATGTCGCACAACACAACTTCGCTTCCACGCCACGTTTGGCCAATCTGCCCACCAAAAATGATCCAATCAGCAAGGGAGTGTGAGAGAGAGAGAAGGAGACATTGGAGAAGGGGGAATTGTTGGTATTTATTTCACTTCTTACTGGCACTCCCAACCCCTTCCCCCCGGCCCTTTTTGCATCCTACGCCAGTAATGACTTTCAGGTGGCCCCCTCGTGCGGAATCTCGGGCGCAAAAGGGACACAATGTTGAAAATTATTCTACCATATAATATTATTTTAATTTGATTTATAATCCTCGACATATAAATTTACGCTCTGTGGGTGTGAGTGACAGAGAGAGAGAGCGAGGGAAGAGGGATGAGAGCAAAAGTGTGCAGTGCCAGATAGTTGTGGCAGTTTGTTTGGTGGTTGAGTTTGACCCCCTCTTTTATCCCGTTCAGCCAGCGCCACAATTCCGGTATGAATTTTGCGGTTTTCCAACCGCTTCCTGCAAAAAAGATAACCTTACAAAACAGGGACATTACCCCTCGCATGGAGATGAATGTTGGGGCCACACACAAATGCTGTGTGTGTGTGTGTAGTGTAGTGATGTACTCTCCGGAGCGCACCCACGACTCTGATCCGACTCCGATTGTTATTAGTCATATTCCGACTCCAGCTCCGGACGACTCTGGACGACTCCGGATAATGCAGGGCGGACCTACCTTCCGGAGTCGATTCCGAATTTATCGGAGTCGGATCGGAGTTGACTCCGGACTTTTTTGCTAACCTTACCCATCACTGAGTGTAGTGCATTATGTAGAGAGCGATGGGCCCATCACCAACAGGGAGAGCGCCATGAGCACCACCGGCGTGGGGGGATGGGTGACACACAAATTTTCGGGTGACAAAACTCCCCTCCCTCCCCAGTGCGCATTGTGGGTATCGTTGGACGTTCGATTTTACCTTATCTCACATGCAGGCGCATCCTGTGTCCTGCGACCGGTGCGATGATGATGATTCCCCCCCCCTTCCGCTTTGTTCTGTTTAAATAGCTGCTCCGGCAGGGGGAGAGGTGGGCGAGGGCAATTGCAGTTGATGTTGCAAGCTGTGCTCTGCATGCAGCTGAAATTAGCTACACCGGGTGTGATCGTTTTGTCACCATGTCACGACTCGTTTTTGGGAAAAGGGTTGCCGTGATTGAATTAATTACATCCCCACCCTTCCACGGCACGTTCCCACAACGACTCTCCTTCTCTCTCTCTCTCTGCTACCACTCGCAGCTGCCAAAACGCGGAAATCCATATGACACAAACACATACACACACACACATTCAAACCATTCGCGTAGCGCTCATTATATTTGAACGGTTGCCTGTGTCCTACCCCGACCTGCTTGTGATGTTAACGTCCGTTTCGACTGATTGTCAATTCTGTTTTTTTTTTCTTCTCCCCAAAACCACACCGGCAGGTTCTGCGTCGGCGACAAGTTCTACCTGTGCGAGAATAAGATCCTGTGCGAGTACGACTACGAGGAGCGGCTAGTGTTCGCGTCGATGGCGAACCATCCGATGCTGAAGCGGCAGATCTCGCAGGGCGGCGGCGGCGGTCCTGTAATGCAAAATGGCCACGGTGGTGGTGGCGGCGGCGGTGGTGCTGGTGGCGGTAATGGTGGACCACCGATGCAAGGACAGGGCATGGTGGGTGGCGGAGGAGGAGGTGGAGGAGGAGGTATGCCATCGCCACAGCAGAACGGGCCGGCCAATGGGAATCTGATGGGGCTGGTCGGTCAGCGCAACGCGGGAGCAGGTGGTGCTGGAGCGGGCGGTGGAGGAGGTGGTGGCGGGGCTGGAGGTGGACCCGGGGTTGGCGGTGGTGGTGGTGGTGGCGATCACAACAACAACAGCAGCAGCCTGTCCGCCGCACTTGCTGGCGGGCCGTCGCCGTTCGGTACGCCGGCCCATATCAAGGCGGCCCTCAGCACGGCCAGCTAAATGATGGTTCCTTAACGTAAGAGCGCACAGTGAGGTTGAAGGAGTTGAAGAAGGGAGAGAAAGAGAATGAAAGAGAGTGAGATGAAATGAGCTGTGTGGATGGTAGAATAAGTAAGTTTTCAGTTGTTTAAGTTGTGTTTCATAGTTTTTGTGAAATGTATGCGATTTGGTATATGACGTCTTGAATAATGTTCAAGAAGCTCCTACCTTCCGTTGACATCAAAATAGGCTCGTTACATTGGTTATGTCTTACATGGCCGAAGTATTCTAATAATTTCATTTTCTTACTAGGAAACAAATAAGATTTCAAGCTTCCAGCCAAAATTCCATTTATCTACAACGTAATGAGTACTCCAACCACATGCATACACTCACACATGTTCTCTTAATCTACTCTCCCTTCGGTGGCTTTCTGGTTTCTTCTAAAAAAGCTCCTATTACCAACGATCGGCAGCCATCACTAAGTTAGTAGGGTGAATTTGTGCCAAACTCCACAATAGTTCCATTTGCCGATTCGGGGGAAAAAAGGAAAAGCTCGAAAGTATGCAGGTAACGCGTGGTAATAGTAGTAAGTAGTCTCGGAATCATCGGAGCCGAAGCTGGACGAGGGTTTTGTTTGCTTCAGCGCTGTACTTTCTATTGTTTGAATTTATGTCATTTTTTTTGTTTCGTTTATTTACTCAAAAAAGGAAAAAAAAAGAAAGTATGAATTTGAACTCCTTCTTGTTGACTAATGAGTAACGTGGGTCGAGGCTTTAGTTAAGGTATCGATTTTCTGCACGGCAAGACTTTTCCGTTTTCCTATGCCTCCCTCCAAAGCGCTGGCTGGCTGGTCGCGTCTCTAGCTCTTGTAAATATTAGGCTATATGTTACGATTAAACGAATTGTTTGTTATGAAATTGATTTGCAACGAATGCTGGCCAACTGGCGGTGGGAGAGAGGGGGTGTGGGGCGAAATGGGGGAGAAATTGCCATGAGAAAATCATTACATTGTGACTGATACACACATACCAGTACAACGTCCAAGCGGTGCGCGTGCTGTGTTCGTCGCCAGTACTAGCAGAATCTACGAACAGAAATGGTGCCGTGATCAGGATTTCCTCGATAACTTCCTTTCGTTGCTTGTCGAGCAGCTAGTGTTACACGTAATTTTCATCTTGTTTTTGATAATTTTTCTTCCATTGAGTCCCCACTTGTTGGATGTTACTTAATTTTTCTTTCCGGTTGACACACACCCCACACCCCAATACTTTTTGGTAACAAAATTACGAATAAACAAGCAAACTCTCTACTGAAGCGGTACAGTGCGGAGTGCTCAGTGTGGAAATGAAATTGCCGAGTGGGGAAAGGGATACATTTTGGAGAAGAAAAAAAAACTGAAAACGAAAGACTCTGCTATAATGAAGCAAATACGAAGTGCGCAAGATGGTGGAGAAAGTGTTGAAATAAAATACGAAAAACAAAAACAATGATTGAAAAAAAAAAAACAAATGTCTAAAAAACTTAATGGCCCATGTTTAATCAAATAGTGAGCGGTGAAAGCACGAAACGAACACGCACACGATGTGTAAAAGGTTTGCCGAATCCAGAGGCAAACGAATCGACTAAGAAGGCTTGTAAAGAAAGGAGAAAAAGCATGAAAGGGGGAAAATGCCGAAAAATAAACAAAGAATTAAACCAGATAAATGGCAAACAAGATGAGGGAAGCCCGGGGGATTGAATGTGAAACAAAAAATTAGGCAATTTATTATGGAACTATGTATAATACACTAAACAAAAGTATATATTATATATATTATAAAATCGTGATACTATTAAACGTATAAAAAAGCTAAAACAACACGCGTGCGTTCCTGTTTTTGTGTGGCTTTTTCCTTACCCAACTGCGTACCGAACGATAATGATGACAAATTTAGCTAATTTTGCTGCACACCGCTTTCCCGTTTCCGATTTGCCTTAATCCCGGGTGGCAAGATTGAGCGCGAGGGATTGCAGAAGCAGGAGAAGCTGCGCTTTCCGTACCAAGTCAAACAAATTGCCGCAATGCTAAGCTCCTGCTGCTGTGCTGGGCTCGCTTGGCGCTAGCCGTGGTGTAGGTAGGCTGGGATTAGGATGCGCATTAGAACGGTTTCGCCCCGTGCCCCGTGAATCGCTCGTCCCATTTTCTTCGCAGTTCGTCATGCGTGTGTGTGTGCTTCCAGTGGTAGGGAAGCAGTTTGCCGAATGTAGTGTGTAATAGCAAAAAGGCAACTACTGCTAGTGGCAGTGGGTGGGCAGGCATATAGAGCAGCGCAAAATTAATGGAAGTTTATTGCAATATTAATTGGATTCAATAAACTCGGTCCGTGGGATTTTCCGTACCGAAATGCGTGTGTCCTTCATAATCTCATCACGTACTATGTTACAGGAGGCTGAAAATCCCTAAAGAAGCGTAAGAGGGAGAGCGGGAAAGGAGGCATATCAGTAAAATTCAACGGCGAACCAATTTGTAGCCCATAATTGGCGCGATTAATTTTAATCCATCGCATAGATTGTGTGCCGCATTCCGCATTGACGGAGCCAATTTTCGATTTCCAAATGGATCCTCCTCCAGCCCTCCCGGTGCAGCACGATTGTCGCTAGGGCGCGAGGTGGAATGGGAGCTGCTAAAAGATTCACAAATTTACCTTCAACCGCGCTGGAGAGGAATGGGAATGTTGGCATGATAAAGTTGTTGTGATTTTTGTTTTGCTGGCCCCGTTGTTTGTTGGTATTGTCCTGAGCGGATGTGTCCTGTCCTCGCACCATCTTCATTACATCAGCTGTGCAGTTGTGCCGTGGAGGGGGGGGGGGGGGGAGGGGTGAAGGAAATAAAACACTGGAATTAGTTGGTGGCGACGCATCGCTCGTTGAAACTTTCGCGAAGAAACGACGGGTGACGACGGCGTTGGGCTTTATTTCATTGGCTGCCCAAGAAAGTTACGAGCGGTACGGTTTGTGTTACCTTTCGCATTGCCTCTTGTCCTGGGCAGCGGGAAGGGGAGAAAGGAATTTTCGTGGATTTTCCGTAAGACATTCAAGTGATGGATTTGCTTTCGACACTTTTCGCACATTTCGTACGTGTCCCCCGTGCCTCGCTCGTTGATTGAAGAAGGTAAGATAGCGCTATGGGAGGGGAGGGGAGCCGACGGGGGTTTGGAAAGAAAGTTTTACCCGTTCGACGGATTTGGTGCAAAGTTTCCAATTGGCTGGGCCAACGATCCAAAAGCTGCTATTAAGCCTTTAATAAGCTGATTTTGTAGTGCGTATTGCATAAATTTGGGTATTTATAAGGAGGAAGTTGGTCTGCTAGACAAAGCGACTAAATTTGTGCTATTAGGCAATTTTATTTTGCTTATATTTACATTTACAGCTTTAATGTTTTTTTTTAAATATAATGCAAACATTTAGGCGTTTTGTTAAAAGATCGCTATTATTGTTACAAGTATTGTTTGACTTCGAGCGCCTAAAGGTATACCATAATTTCCTTAATTAACGCTATTGACAGATTGCTCGTCCTGTTCTGGAATCGAAATAAGACTTTCGAAGAAAATGAATCCGTGGGGAGAAAATTGCTGCGAAACACTTTCCCTACTAAAGGAGACGAAAGTTAACAGAAGGTGAACTCCAACATAAGTTGACAAGCTGAAGCATCCGCGCGACGGTACAGGCGACCCACACCCACAGGCAGTGAGCGATCCGGGAGGCTAATCCTTTAAGTATTTTTAATAAAACTTGTCACTAGCAGCGAAGCCAACACCTTGCTGCCGCGGATCAGATTCGGGAATGGTATAAACGACAGGGAGCTCACTTTGCGCCGGCACTCCCTTTAAGTGGTTCGCTTTACTTTCGCCGGATTCGGCATTCTTTCGCCAGCAGGGAAACATGGCCCGGCGGTGGGGAATTTCGTTTTCGCAGTGCGATGCTCGCATTACTAATTACTAATCGGATTTATTTCTTCTTCGCGCAGGGCGCAGGGCACAGGGGAACGCAACGCTAGGCGACAGTGGTCCCGGGATTTACACGCCACCGATAAAATTTTCTCCGCGTTGGTGGGAGGATAAAGCCGTGGCTTTCTCGAACCGGTTCACGGTTCAATCCGTTCACTCGGGGTGAAGGGGTAAGTTGTAAAACTGGAATGAAAGGGGATAGGATTAGGTGCAATGATGGTCTTACGGCGAGAAGCCGGGGTGGGTTAATTGAAACATTTAAATATATAATCAAGAAAAGCCCTCGCAGCTCGCGTCCCACCCGTGCGTCCCTCGGGGAGCGAAGAGGAGGCTAATAAAAAGTTATAGGGAAAGTTTCGACACCACTTCGCGAACCTTCGCGCGCGCGCTCGCCTCGAAAGCAAACACCCGGGGTTTTTCGCTAGCTGCATTTGACTTAATCATCTTGGGGCCGCGGGAAGCGAAACAGTTGTTCGCGCAACGGATTGCTTTCGCGGCTAGTCCGCGCTGTCAATCCACTTCATTCGATCCCCCCGATTGGGAGGAGAAATTTGCTCATCGGAAGTTTGAACTGCCACGGTACCACTTCGAATTGAGTGGAGTTGATACCTAATCCTTCTATATCCCATTCGAAAGGGTTGAGAACATTGCAAGGGAATAAAAGTAGCTAAGACACTTCGGCTAATGGCTAGAATTGCTACTGTGAGCGATGGGAATAGATTAAGCTGAAATTTAAGCTGTTTGAAACCTTACCAAATTCAGCAATTTGCTCGAAAAATGAGTGTGCAAGGTATGTAATCGTTTGTCAACGTATGTAATGACATTTTGTTACGAGTATTTTATAAATAACAATTTTGTTTCAACGAAAAAAGGATCTATTTTTTAACCAATTATGTAAGTAGTAAGTTGAAATCTATGAGAGTTGGATTCACGCTAACTTATCGATATTTAACACAGTAACAGGAGAATGACCTTCCCTCTGCTCACAAACAAATTTTCATCTCGATCCATTTGCGGTTGAGAATCCTCTGAAACAATCTTGCCGCTCTACATTTCAGCAAGGGCCTGTAATCGTGTGACAGCTTAGGGTCTGCACTCATATTAATCCACCACTGTGTATATAAGGATACGGTCCATACACGGGTTTCATCTATCGAAAGCTTTACGAACCATTCATTTACTGTTCAGGTACTATATCCGCTGCCTGATTTTGTCGTGATACCAAAGCGGTGGGAATAAATCATGATCTCGACCTATGTTTTGTTGATCGATTAAACTAGCCTTATTAATGAGGACCTCCACTACCTCAAGTTTAAACATCTTGTTGGGCGTGCTGTGTACTGGGAACACACGAAGAAGGGGAAGAAGCGGTTTTATGAAAGCTAAATAAAATGACAAAATCATGCTAGTGTGTGTTATCGAAAGACAAAGAAATACTCCCCGCAACGACGAAAACGGACATCGTGCGGCAGTATGTGGACGTTGGATAAGTTCGTTCCGGCATCTACAACATCTTGACGCAAAAGATCTACCCTTCAACAATTTTGTTGCGAAAACTTGAATTGACATTTGATTTTGAATTGGAGGAATTGATACAAATTGAAGGAAGGAATTAAAAAAATACCTACATATATGTTTTCGTTCGTCCGGATAACTGACGGAAGGCAGCTCGCAAGGTTGTTGATTTATTTTTGCAAGTAAATTTAAATAATTAGCTTACAAGGGAAGTTTATGTATAATGTGTCATCGTCGTCGCCAACACACGCATTTTCACATCTCTCGCCTCTATTTCACATTCAGCAGGTTCGAACGGCAATTCAACTTCCTTAGCGAATCAAGATCATTCGCATCGTAAATAACCATGTCGAGTTTTTGTCACGTCCTTTAAACTGTACCATGTCCAGCATCGATACGTTTCCCGTTGTAACTCGAACGCTGCTAGCATGGGTATGCCATCTCAACCGCCTGGATTTATTCCTATCGTCGTCATCTTGTTGTGGAATTCTTCTGGATCAACATCTTCTGGGTTGAGCTTCTGGACTTGTGATGAGTGTAGTTGGTAAAAATCCGGAGCCGACTACGATCCGACTCTGATAATTTCGGAATCGACTCTGGAAGGTAGATCCATCCAGCATTATCCGGACTCATTCGGAATTGTCTGGAATCGACAGGAGTCATCTGGAGTTGTATGGAGTCGGTCGGAGTCTTGGCGAGCCCTCGGAGTCGTCCGGAATAGTCCAGAATCTGTTGAAGTCCTTTGTTTCGCAGGCCGACTCCTGCCGACTCTCGACAACTCTGACCCCAAACAACTCTGGGTGACTTAGGACGACTCCGATCGACTTCAGACGGCTTCGGACGACTCAGGGCAACTCCAAACGACTCCGTGTAACACCGGACAACTCCGAACGACTCCGGACGACTGCGACTCCGGGCAGAACTAGTGGTTCGGATTTTTCCGCAGTTGGAATCTGACTAACAATAGCCGGATTCGGGTCGGAATCTTGGGTGCGCTCCAAAGAGCACATCACTACTCTGGACTGATTCTCTGGGTTAAATTTATGGAAAAGATTCTTCTGAGTAATTTTTTTCCTGGGCCCATATCCTCTCAGAACATTTAACACACAGTGAACAGATTTCTTTTTTATGCAGCTGCAATGCTAGGCACAATTGTAGATTTTTTAAGTCATAGACTGCTATGTATAACAGGGATATTCTGGGATTACATACAAAAGCCTTAATTGCTGAAAGACAAATCAGAGTGTTATCAAACAAATTTAATAACTGATTCCTTATGAAAAAGTTCATTGACATGCGTCGTACAAGCATAAAGCAACAGCATGCAATCTTCTTCATCCTCTTTCATTTCACACAACATCCGTTGATCAAGGCCTGCCTGTAGAGCATTTAGTGGGCTTGGCTTTTAGCGACTTACTGACTACGCAAAGCAGGATAGTCAGTCCTACGTATGGGGGCACGGTCTGTTCGGGGCTTGAACCCGTGACGGGCATGTTGTTAAGTCGTACGAGTTGATATAGATATAGGCTACAGACTGTTAAATTATAAGTAATACTACCCAGAAATGCATTGTTTTATGTATAACGCACGCTCACACATGATGTGAGAGTATTTGCCGTGAAACAGATGGGTTCTGTATGGACTTTCCATGGAACTTCATCGATTTTGGTTTCACGCTTCACGACACGATTGTTTTTGTTCGGTACGTACGGGTGCACGGTCACATGGGTTTAACATTTTAAAATTAAATTTGGTTCAAGTACTCATACTTTGTCATAGCAGCCCGAACACGTTGTAATAAATCAATTTAAGAAAGCAGTATTAAAAAAAGAGTTTTTTTGCGAAGGGTGCAGTAAATCATTAATTCCAAATTAGCTCACCTGAAACACACATACATACACACGTGCGTGCTCATTTCCACCCATACACATTGGCTGGCCAGCGTGATAAATTGATAAGCGCGTGTGTGCGCTTTGTTTTTCTTTTGACGCCGTTGCACTTTTCACCGCACATTGCATACCTTCGGGCGCAGGGTCGGGCATAAAATGGTACACTTTTCACCAATCGTCACGGGCCGAAACGGACTCGAGGGGGGAGAGCGGGAGTTCATCAGGGTGTGTGGTAAATGAGTTACAATAACCTTATTGTTTCGATGGGTTGGTTGTGTTTATTTGCACTTCGGAATTTTCATGGAACACGAGCCACAAAAAAAAAACACACGCACACACGCACACAATTGCACGATGGATGCATTTTCGAGCAACACTGCGGCATACCAACTGGCAACACTTTTGGTGTCCACCACCATCTCCCAAAAAGGGGTGGTCACAGAGCGGCACAGTGGCAAAGGTAAACACGTTTACTGGGCGGTACGATAAAAACCGCGACCCATCCCAACCAGTCCCGTTCACATCCCCCTTGGATGGCAGAAGGTAATTAATGTGTAATTAATTTTTTGGTTCGAACATTATCATTTTATCTGTTGCGTATAATCTTGTTTTAATTATAAAATTGAAAATTTATAAACCACCCTCCCCCGCGCCTTTATAAACCACTGCGGGAAAGGGGGCGCCGGTTACGCGGCCGCGGCCGTTATCGCGTTTTTGGCCCGGTTGCCCGGGCGTTGATGTGATGGGCGCCGCTGCTGGTCGCATTTTCCGCGGGCCTTTCCAGCAGTCGGCCGTCGGCCAAACGGTTAGCGCAACATTGCCAACCCTTGCGCTTGATGAAATCATTCCCAAGCGTGTCTGCTCGGCTGCTCGGTTGCGGGCACCGTATCCTGCGGGTGCCATTTGCCGCGGAGTGTGCGCTCGCTTCTCCGATGCCTGATGACCACACGTACGCCAAGCGGTGGCCGCGTACGCACTATCGCGCGATCTTTGTGCGTGTTCGCGTCCGCGAAATCATTACAGCCATTTTTAACAGCATGAGGGATGCGGAGTGGAAGGGAGCGGGGAAGAAGGGGAAGCGGAACGTGCTGCGTACGAGGGTGAACCTTTACGGGATGGGTAAAATTTCATCGCCGGATGAACTGAGCTCGTCCGTAGCTCGCTCGAATCAACCCGCTAACGCGCACTGGTTCAAATTTAATTTCAAACTGTCCCATAGACACTGCTGCTCTCTCTATCATTGTCTTTCTCTTTCTCTCTCCCACTACGATTCCACTCCGGGCTTGCCATAACCTCTCCTTCATCTCGTTCAAGCGTAACACATCCCTTATCGAACGATTTAATTCATCTTCAGCGTTTTTGCGAAACCGTATGGTCGTATGCAGTAATAATGATTGCGTATGTAAATGATACTCTTGGTGCACGCAGCCTACTACCCGTTGATATGCACCCCACAGCCACACAACACAGTCACACACATACGCACGGGAGTGTAAAATCAGGAGCAGAAAATTCGCCACGCCATGGCAAACAGCTGCCGGTGTTTGCAACGAAAATTATGCTACCACACTGATGCACGGCTCGCAGGGGGTTTGAGCACAGAGCGGTAGGCAGAGGAGAGGAAGAGCATGCCAGGTTTGATGGTAAACATAATCCCTTGCCGCCGCCGCTTTCCCGAGCAGGTGAAACATCCCCTGCCCCTGCCGGGCTTTGAAGCTCGCAAAAACGAAGTGGAGTGCCACTTAAGTGTACGGCCTAACGTTATATGAGCGCTCCTCCAGTGCTCTTCCGCCTCCCCTCCCCCCATTTTCACATGTTTTGCTGCTGCTGCCGGTGCGTCCTCTTCCCCTTCCACCGTTGGCTCCCTAATTCACGCGGTGAGTGCGGTTGTTGTGACAGAAAATATTGAATTTCTCGATTAAGAGGTGTACGTGTTTAGTAAAAATAATAACTATCATCAGCAGCAGCCAGTATCACCTCGGCCTTCCCTCTCCTGCAAATTTTACCGTGCGCTGCTGGAGTGGTGTGCTGTAACGTCGTGTTTCTGCCGGTGACAGCACACGATGTTTGTGTGTGTTTCATCACCCTTTAATGATTTTGTCAATATTGTTACCGAACAACGGTACCGCAATGGGCGACAATTCATTCTCTTATTTTATTTGCAACCGAATAAAATATGAGTGACTATAACATAAAAAAAAGAACAAAAGGGTATGTTGTAAACCATGGGCTTTCTAATGAAAAATGGAACGGAACATAGGAAGAACAAATATTTCGAATTAAATCATGAACGATTTTTATGCGCCTAAAGGTATGCAAATAATTTTCATACTAATTACAGTAGAACGCCTTGCACGTTTTATTCGGCTTTCTGTTTCCAGGATCCGTGCAGAAAAAAAAAAACAAGAACATCTTATCTACAACTCGAAGACTCTATCGTTTTTTATAAAACAAAGGGCAGGATATATGCATCCTTCCAATTCTATAGGAATTACAACAAGATGAAGAGAAATCTCTAATACTACAAGCCTCTACCAGAACACCTCTTTTGCTGGAACTTGTCCTTATGATGGCGAATACCAATACAGAAACAGGGGGTAAACATACAAAAATAACCAGAAAACCAAGAAAAAAATCACCACTCCTCTAAAAAATAATGATATTAACAAAATATAAATAAACTAAAAAATATAAAATAAAACAAAAACACGATTTTTTCCCCACAAACATATGAACAGCATTCGTAATCAAACAATATAATTGTTAAATAAAAGGAATATTAAGTAGCAAAAACCATCATCACTACCCACTAACAAAAATGATTTAATTTAACTCAATTTAATTTAATTAAAAACCATATAATGAAAACCCAAAGGAAAAAGCGCGTAGAGATACCAAACCGAATCCCGCCCGGTGTACGGCAGACAAAAATATAATACAAAACAAGCAAGTAAAATAAAATTAAAAAAAAAACACAGGAGGAAATAACTGTACAACATTTCAATACAAATCGAAGAAAAGATCAAGCAACTAACGACATAACATAAACCGATTACAACACAAACCAATCTGGACACAAAAACGGAGGTATGGATGACAGTGCAATCCCAAACTAAGATGGGACGCCTCTGATTATTCTTCCCAAAAGAGAGTATTGGAGGATGCAATCAATTAACCTAATACAAGAATAAGAATAAGAAGCAGAAGAAGAAGAAAAAGAAAAGGAAAAAGAAGAAGAAGAGGAAAAAGAAAAAAAAGGAGAAGAAGAAAAAGAAAAAAAGAAGAAGAAGAAGAAAAAGAAAAAAAGAAGAAGAAGAAGAATTAGAATAAGAAAAATAGATAAATATATAAATAAGAATGTACCAATCGATGGTGTTTCCTCTAACGTTTTCGAGAGTTCCTCATGGCAGCAACTTGGGACCACTGCTGTTCTCGCTTTTTATTAACGACGTCACACTGGCCATTACGGAAGCAGATTGTCTGCTTTATGCGGATGATGTTAGGCTGTTTCGTGTCGTACGGAACACTTTCGACTCTCTTTCTCTGCAAAGATCGATTGATGTTTTCTCTGACTGGTGTATCAATAACGACCTGCTAATTTCTGTTGATAAGTGTACGTCAATGTCGTTCTTTAGAGTAGCTAGTCCGATAGGATATAACTAAAGCATATCAGGGACACAACTACCGCGATGCAATACGGTCAGGGATTTAGGAGTCACCCTGGATCGCAAACTAGATTTCCGACAACATTACTGTGATATTTTAGACAAAGCTAACAAAACGCTAGGATTTATTCGTCGACATTCGAGAGAGCTCAATGACCCACACTGCCTGTTAACTCTGTATAAGTCCTATGTTCGTTCTATCCTCGCGTTTAGTTCTACAGTTTGGTGTCCGTTCTCTAGTGTTTGGTCCAATAGGATAGAAGCTGTCCAAAAGAGAGTTACTCGTATTGTCCTACACTTCACTCCGTGGCGTAATGTAACCCCTCGTCCATCGTATCATACTCGTTGTTTGTTGTTTGGTCTGGACACACTTGCTAGGAGACGTGATAATGCCCAATGTACGTTTTTGTCCAAGCTTATTGTCGGTGAGATAGATTCGCCAGAACTACTGGCTAGAGTCAACATAAATTTCTCTCCTAGAGTGTTCCGTAACTACAGACTAATAAGAACTGACCTTACAAGACGTGCATACAGCGAGAACGACCCAATGGCTGCGATGGCCCGTAAATTTAATCAGCGTTACATGTTGTTTGACTGGCACCAACCTTCAAGATTCTGTTGATCCGTCTTGTCATTGCACACTGCGTTTAACCTGCTCTTTGTGTTAGTTATTTAAGTTCTAGTTTTAATTCAGTGATAAAGCCAATCACTTAATACAATAAACAATACAATACAATACAATACAAAAAGAAGAAGAAGAAGAAGACGAGTTACAACGGTTCTCAACTTACACGGATTTAAAAATGTCAATTCACAGTTCATGTGTCAAATCAGTACCACTTGTTCAAAGATTTGATAAATGCAAAAAAATGCGTTTGTGCCAAAACTTTTAATCCACTTGAAAGACAGAATAATTGTAATATTATGAACCACTTATATAAAATAAATGGTCAAGTGTATAAAAGTTTAAAATGTAATAAAAATGAACCCTAAATCAAAAGTATTTTTACCGATATTCGAGCTACGCGGGTGCCTCGGGGACGCATGAATCGCGTTTCTCGGGAACATACTGTACGTAGATCATATAATCTAATGTAGAAGTGAAAAAATCGTAACGAGACAACAATATCAAATACACAAACATGTAAAATAATTCTTCTTTTAAACATGTAATTTAGATAACTCTTAGTTTATTTTTTCAAAATGTATTTTTATTAAAAATTGAAACAAATTTAAAAAAATGTTCCAGAATGTTATCCAAGTATCCGGGATAAGAAGAGCATCTATGTGTCAAGATATGAAGGGCTAAAAGAAATTAACAACCGTACAAACAACTCTTATTATGTCACTGAAAACGCTTAAAGTCGAATTATAAATAAATGTTTATTATTGTTTATTGTTTATTTGTATATGTTAAGTGATTGGCCATCATTGGCCTTATCACAGATCTTATAAACTAAACTTATACTAACATAAAGCATCACGGTACAATGTAACATCAGCACAAAATAAATAACAAAGAGTATCACAGCAAGAAAACCAGGTTAACTTAGGGAATACCAGTCAAAAGAGTCATAGTGTGCATTAAATCTGATGGCCATTGCAGTCAAAGGTTCATTTTCGCTATATGCATGTCTAGTTTGGTCAACTCTTAGTAGCCTAAAGTTTCTTAAAATACGAGCAGGTACGTGGAAATTAACTCTAGGTAAAAGGTCCGGTGAATCTATCTCTCCTAGGATGATTTTTTTCATGAACAAGATTTGCGCCGTTTCGCGACGAATAGCGAGAGACTCGAGTCCAAAAATTAAACACCGGGTATGATAACTAGGTCTCGCTGCTACATTACGCCAGGGTATGAACCGTAAGATCAAACGGGTGAATTTGTGTGACCCAAACAAGGTTTTGGCATACATTTAGGCGCTCAAACGCCTTAAAAAAATTCATTATTTGAATAGATTTATTTGAACAGTTACTCATATAGTTTACCAAGCCCATAGCTTACATAGCATACAATTAAAGATTAAAATCTTCGGTTTTTTGAATAAAAAAATCTCTACAACAAGTGTGTTCAACACCAATAAAGCTGCTTTTGTGGCGTGGATTGCATACTTACAGGGGTGGATTAGTTAATGAGCGATATCTAACGACTACTTTACTGCGTGTTGTTTACGCTCGTTTGTCGTTGGTAAGAAGCGTTTAAAGGAGCCATTGCGTGTGTGCTCTGGTTCTGGTACCTGCCCGGTCCTGTGGTTTAATGCAACGGAAATATCACCCACCAACCCACCTTCCATCGCTTCAATTCCACTCGGTAGATGCAGATCGTTAACCGGTTTTGCTGGCGGCCCCAAGACCGGGAAACGGGGCGCAATTTATCCCGTGCACCATTGTGTGGCATTTCCAGCGAGGTGGAAAACCAGATAAGCCCATATATGTGCGCACCGATCGCTAGGACGGGATAGGGGAAGCATGTTGAAATCTCTTCTCTTGCTCCGTTCCAAATTGAAGACTCCACACTATTACGCGTACCTTTTTTTGCATTTTTATCGCTCTGATGTGTGAGTGTGTGTGTTGTTGATCGGTTAAAATTTTCTTTGACCAGCTCCGGCGGGGACGGGGGACGTCGCTATTCTCAGTGCAAACGAGCAATTTTGCACGCTGAAAATGGATACTTTAAAGAAAATGTTGCTCAGCCTCCTCAGCCCTGTCCCTCGAGTTTGGTAGCCACATTATGCACACTCGATAGAAGATGCCGGCGCTCCACGGGTTGCGGTTTTGCCACCCGACAGATAAGTGATGGCGATTTTCCCTGCGACGCTTTTTTTACGACCGCCAGTGCAAGGGAGCTTCGCATGTGTTTTGTTATCCTTCCCCTTTATACGCGCCTCCGGGCGTTGCTGCTCATAGGTGTTAAAGTGTGTGATGGTTTCGTTTACATGTAAACGATTACATGCTGCCCCAGACTTCCCGTTGTGTGTGTGCGTGTTTTTTTCTTTTTCGCCCACCAAGTGTATCCTTTTACATCTTCGGCCCATTCCCTTTTCCGCTCTCAGCAAGCGTATCAGATTTTCTTTCGCTTTTCAGTAAATCCGTCAGACTTTACAATCGTTTAAGTTTAAGAGTGTCCGGAAAGGGTAAGGATTTTGCGTGTTTTTTTTTATCTTCCTCCCTTCCCGCACGCATTCCTACAATTCCTCCCGATGTTTTCTTTTCACAAAACGAAAAGAAACGAAATAATAAAAAAACAAACCCAGCATCATCACCGAGCGAGCTTGGTTTGGTTTCACTTTCGTTTGGATTGCTGTTGTTTTTTTTATTTGTCTGTTTGCTCCGCCAGAAGGTGCAGTGTCTTCCGACCGGGGCGAAAAAACAGGGGGAAAAAAGGGTTTTGATCACCCGTGACCACGCGCCACGCCATGGATTATCATCTCATCTTTACAGGGTGCAGGCAAAAGAAAATCGTCTTTGTGGCGTGTGGTACGCATTTTCCACAACTGTGACGTACCAAAACCGTACCGCGGTTTTTGTTGTCTGCGGAGGGAGAAGGAGGTGGGAAGAATTACAATAAAAAAAACTAAAAGAGAGATAGGAATGGTCGCGAAAATGATGTTTAAATGTGTTTTTTTGTTATTGCGTAAAGAGGAAAGGAAAAACGATTGCATTCTACTGCTAACGCGTTTTTAGTTTGAGTGAATTTTGTATCAAGAAACGAAAATGTTCATGCATGAAAACTAAGAAACTTTGGTTTGCTTCGCCAATTGCATACGTTTTGGGCGCACTGTGTATAGCAAATTGCATTAAATGAAACGCCTAAAGTTATACTACTCCTACAACAAAGGTCTGTTTTTTAAGCACTTTCATACGGCCTGCTGTTTATGGATGGAAAAATGGTCTGCTCCAAAGGAAGGGAAAGCTAGAAAAGTGTAATTCTCCATGTTTTTCCTTTTCCCCGTGCGCTATTTTTCTCCATCCATCCATCCATCGGGCACATCAGTATCACCTGCGGCGACTACTACGAGGCTCCCTGTTTGGGTTCTTTAGCAAAATACATTTATTTCATCCTCGCATCGCTACACTCTCTTTCCCTCTCTGTCTCCCTCACTGTCCGTCCCACACACACACACACAAACACCTTGAATATCTTTGTGGCATTTTATCGCTTCGCTATTCTTTTTTGTCTGTCTCCCTGCGGCCTCCTGCCGCACACAGCAACTTCCTGTTATTGCGCTTCCGGACCATTTACGCGCATCATCCTCCCTCCTCCCCAGTCAAATTGCCTGATGAAGTGTGAACGAATGCGTACGTCCATAGGTTGTATGTGTACGTGTGTGTGTGTGTGTTGCAAGCAGAGCCGTAATCGAAGTCATAAACACGCTCATAAATAAAGTGAAAAGTGGACTGATACCTCCATGATATCCCGGTTACGGTATCGTCCAACGACGTGGTCGAATGATGATTTCACAAAACTCCCCCACAAACGTTCCCCCCCCCCCCCCACCCCTCCTTACAATCCATTTTGCCGGGTGGAAAGCTGATGTGAGACGGATGCTGGCTCACAATCGGGCGAGATTGCATCGTGCCCATTTAGGGAGTCAGAGTTCGGGGCCGGTGCAGTATCTAGGTGTTGATGGATGTAGATTTAATGTGTCCACAGACGCCCGATGGCATGACTGCCTGTGTGTGCGTATGTGCACGTGTGACGGGTTTGCTCTTCTATCGGATCGTCGCCGTATCGCTTTTCTGGCCACTGGCTACCGAACCAAGTCCCAAGACCCTTACCAGGGAGTGCATCCCGCAGCATAATGAGGACTGTGCCGAGACCAAGGACCAAGGACCAAGGACCGTTGGTGTTATGCTAATCCAGACGTGTGGTGCATCGTTGGACAGGCTTTCCAAGGATTTGCATCAAACGCAAGGACGCAAGGACACAAAATAGCTGCCTACATTTAGGCGCCGGTCCGATCGGAGCAGGCAAGGGCGGTTTTTCTAATCCCGACCGTATCCTTGCTGTTCACGGTGCGTGCCCATTTGCACCGGTTTTGTTGGTTGCTTTGTGGCATTTAATAGCCGACATGCAAGATTCATTCTCTCCCCGTCTTGACAAAGCGCATCCTTCCGCCCCCAGGGGCAGTGCTGGCTTGTTGTATCATAAACAGTTTTAAAATGCATCCTTACGGCTGCAACGATACGCGGTGCACTCTTCTCGTGCAGTGACAGGCACGTCAGTATCATCGCCAGCGAAACGATGAGAAAATTGCCTTTAATCTCATTGCGCTTTGCGTGAAGAGATGTGAAAGAAGGGAACGAAGGGGGGGGGGGGGGGGGAAGTGAGGACCCCACTCTACAGAGTGTAGGAGAACAGCAAAGCTTCCGCTGGAGCACGTTCTGGTTTGCACAAGAAACTCAAAATGCCGCTTGGACGAAGAGAAATCGACCGGTAGCGCCTAGAATTATGCAATTAACGTTTCAACAAAATTTCTTTCGCGTTGGATGCGGGGAACGATACGCATTGTGGTCATTATTGTCGTGTTGCAATGTGTTGCAGAACTGTGGTTATGATTTCACATTAGATAGAAAAAGAAAATTCAAAAGGTGTCACAAGTATTTTTTGCATTTTCTATTTCGGCGCCTCAAGGTATGCAATGGGTTTGAATATGTTTGTTTTCACTAATTTGCTTTGTGTACTTTCATAAAATTATTATTTCAAAAGATTAAAATGATAATTATATTTCGTTTCTGCTATAAAAAAAGATAAAAAAAAAACAAATAATCATACCAACTTGCATACCTTTAGGCACTAAATAAGCTTTGCATAATCCGGTCAGACATTGGCGAGGGCATTTGTTTAATTATGCTATAAAACAAATATACGAATTTAAACATAAGGATCGTGCAAAGTGTCTACTAGGGCTAATCGCTACTCCTACCGCAGTGAAGCTACCGTTTAAGTAAGACTGATCAATTAAATGATTTCTGACAACCGCTTTATCCCACCGTCCACCGTTGCTTAGCGTCGACCGTGTATGCGGGGTGGAGCGACATCCCTTGTATGATGCACACCGTGCTGGGGGTAAAATGGGTGCGCACCAGGGGCGTGCAAATGTTGCTCTAAAATTCATTAATTCAATTGAGAGTGCGGCCGGACAAAGGGAAACAATCCCGATTGCATCCACATCACGTCTTGTGGTCACACACTGCTGACGATGTGAGACTCTCCATCTTTCTGGGCAGTGAAAAGGCACACACCCAAACATACTACAAGAGCGCCTACCAGAAACCTACTCTCCCTAACAGTTTGGGTGTGTTTAATGAATGTAATTTTAACCCGAGCACAGCTGTGCGGCAGAAGCTAATTGCGGGAACGGATTCGATTTCCGCCTCTCCGGTAGTGAGTGGTGCTCGTGCATCCCGATGATCGAACGATTATCGTTAGTCACCGGGAATCCTTACGACCACTGAACCGCCCTCTCAACCCACTCGCACCATACCTCTCCCCATTCCCCGTTCGAGTGTGTAATCAGTTCATAAAAAGAAATCACCGTCCGTCGGTTGTAATGATGTGGCTTACGGTTATGGTTATCGTTCCCGTTTACGATCCCCTTTGTGTGCGTTTTTTTTCTTGTTGGTGTTGTTGTATATGTATTGTCCTTGCTCTTCGCTGAGCTGGCTGAACCAGTTCCCGAGGGTCCCCTTTTTCCTGGCTTGCACCCATGATGAGCATGAAACAATTGTCATTTATTTGCCCATCTTGTGCTGTTCCTTCAGCTGCAGGGGAGTGGGGAGAAAGGTGCGGTCCGTTTCGGGTTGCGGATTTGCGAGATTAGGCAGCACGTTTTGGCCTGCAGCGGCAAGTGAAGTGAAGTAAGGAAGAAAAAAAAAACACACACGGACTAAATTGAACGTTTTCTTCTGTTGGCGTTGCGCAGCGAAGGTGAAATGAAGATGTTCGGTTAATAGTTTGCCCAACGGCCAAATAAATTTCTGTCCTCCAGGATGCTTGGGAACACACGGCTAGAACAGTTAACGGGCGTTAGCAGGGATTGAATTAGCTGTTTCTGGAAGGGATGCGCAACTTTTCGGAGCTACGGACAAAGATTTGCATTGAACCGTTTGGAAACGGCGTGTTATTGTTGATTTGGCTAGTGAAAAAAAATAAAAAATACGAAACAAAAGCAAATGTTGCATACATCTTGGCGCTACCGCAGATTTTTGGGACCCTCGCATTTCGCCTCAATGTATGCAAAACTGATAATACTTGGGTGCAGTAAATGTTAATTATTTCTCTATTTCAGCGTGTATCTACCTACTTCAAAGTAAAAAAAATACGCAAAATCAGATGAAAGGGGGTCGTTGTACACGAGTGGTAATTTTCCATTACAATGCAATGCAATTTATCTATAGTATAAAGAAAAGGATGACATAATTTATAATTCGTTAGAAAACAGCAGTGAAGAGAAAATGGAGCAATTCTGAACGGAATGAATTGTTTTGTAAATACTTAATTATATTGTTTTTGTCATACTAAGAGTAACAAAACCTTGTTTAAGCTAGGGCATATTTTTTAAGGTGATATTTACGACATCTGAGGAGTTTTACGAAACACTCCATGCAAACCCACACACTAAATTAGGCTCAGATTTTCAGTCTAGAACATTTTAGCCTTGAAAAGTGCAAATAAACGCTGATTTGTCGCTAGCTCATGACTGATTGTACTGTCAAGATAGCTCGAAAACTGTTTTATTCGATACTTTCAAACGTATTCAAATTATTACAACCCATTGCAAGCAGGGAAAAAAGGAAAACAAAACAATTTTTTTTTTTTTTTTTGCATTGTTGTTGCGCAGATGATGAGATTCAATATAGCGAAATGCAACTCTCAATTGAACACAACCCGTATAATGAATATTGTTCCAATGTTCCAATCTAAAAGGGGTCTTTGTTGGAAAATTTGTTTATTCGTTAAATGTCTTAAATTCAGAATTTGCTCGAGCTACATTGATCGTACTCGCTAGTGTAATTTAAATATTCACTGGCGCATCTGGCGGCGGCTAGTGGAAGCCTTTTTTTTGGTCATCAAGGGAATGGTCGTGCCGGATCTCAAATTTAAGCAGTTATTTCAACGTTTGTAGATGCGAAAATGGCTGAAATACTTGTACAACATATTTATCTATCATACACAAGGCTTTCCTTGTCCAGTTTAAGTAAAACACATGGAAAAATAACATATTTTCTGAAGCAGTCCCAAATTGTTTGGCTAAATCCTTCGGTCAGCCGCCGCCAGATGCGTGAAAATCGAAATTACACTAGCGAGTACGGACAATGTACCCCGGCCTTTATGTTTTGGATAATTTAATTTCTTGGCTATCGGTGCAATTTGTTCTAACTGTTATTTTTATCTGCAATTGAGGGGTTGTTATGTTGCAAATTTAGAAGAGGATCTGCTTCTAAATTACTCCTATATTTATATACTATTCGCCCGAGCCAAAAGCTCAAAACTTAACGAAACAATATGTGTGTGTCATAAGACACGACTCAACGACATGATATATTTCTATTTATTTGTATATCACCTTCATATATTGTAGAATTTCAAATAATTTGACACCCCGTCAACCAATCTTACCCAACGCAAAGGATTGAAAAAGTTGCTCATCCCTGACCTTAAACTGCAGCACATTTAGCGGCTTAGCAGGCGACCGTTTAAAACTTCCGCGCCTCTGAGCGGTGGATGGGTGTCAAAGTTAAACAAATTCGATTATAATCTTTAACGGGAGCCGGGCGACGCGTTTTACGAGCGCGAAAATCCGCCTCCTTCTTAAAATACAAGACGAAACGTAAGGATAAAAAAACCCTCCAACTCCATCGAGAAACAACAACCATCGTGCGACAGTGGTACAATTTTTCAAAGAGATTATGCCTGAGATTTGCTTCATTTTTAAACACTTCAAGCTGAGCGGACGGGGGACTTTATTCACCTTCCACGCTCTCTCTCTCTCTCTGTTGTTGGTGCCCTTCCTTACTTATCACGATTGGCGCACAGGGCTGGCTGGTAGGGGCGGAGGACTTCTTATCTTTTTTAAAACTATACTCGATTAGTCAATTTGGAAAGTCTTAACGGCAGCGGCAAGCGCGCTTCATTTTTGTATCCTACGCCACGCCTAGGGGGGGAGGGGGAGGTAAAAGAATCTGTCTTACAACAAGCGCCGACCGAAACAACAACAGCAGTAGGTGTGGCGGTGTGCGGGCACACGGAGGGCTTTTGTTTCATTTACATACATAGCGATATGCCAGACACGGCGCGCTCGACGGGCGCGTACGGTAGCCTACTTAAAGGCGGTTTTCGCGAGCGCCCGACTAGCGGCAATAAAATGTGGCGCGTCTTTTCTGAAAGGCATCGGAAAGGCAGGGGGGCAGCGAGTTGGCGGGAGGCTGGCGTAATGGGAATAGAATTAGACTGGGCATGGGCAAAGGGCAAGCGGGACCGGAGCGTGGAAGTGTGGAGCGCTGGATGTTTTTCGGAAGCATTTTTCATGGTTTTAGCGCCTGACAGACGGCAACCGAGTGTTACATGGCGTCATCTCCGGGTAAATGTGGCAGACTGAAGGTGGAGGGGGGGGGGGGGGTTTGGCGGGCGCGGGGCTGTTGAGGATTTGTCGAACAATTTGTCAGGCCCGGTGCGAGCGCTCGTTGCGGCGTGTGTTGTGCTGCGGGCGAACATTTTTGTCAATTCGCCAGTCTGTTAGAATCGATTGCACTCCCACCGCAAACCGGCCGGGTGGAGGGTGGCATGTTTACAAAGTGTCTGCGCTTTCTTACCACGAGCGGAAGACGCCAACGGGGATGGGGAGGTTACGATATGCAAATCGAACGGCGAAACCCCTGCGCGCACGGGCACGCTGCCGATTAAACAATTCACTCGGCAATTAAGCCGAAAGGGCAGGGCAGCGGAAAGCGCAAAGCTAAAACAAATCATCTATTTACCTACCGGAATACCAAACCATTTGGTGGGTAGAAAAAAGGAAGGAATGGTGAAACGAGCGACGGGATAACAAAAACATTGCTACGCTCGTGTGTGCACCGTGCAGCAAAAAAGGGGCAAAAGATGATTAATTGCCGTCTTGCAGGCGCAACGTACAAGTGAACCCCTTCGCCTCGTAGCGGCGGAAGGATCGGTCGGTGTGTGTGTGTAAGAGTGTGTGTGTGTGTGTTTGGTGCGGTTTTTCGGGCAAATTAAATCTTACACGACACGACACAAACATACACACGCACGGCATATGAACGAAAAAGAGCATATCCTTTCCGAGGGCTGTCCGATTAGGATTTCTCATAATAAATCATAGCCGTATTATTTCTTCTCTTCCATCCTTCCTCGACCATTATGTGTGTGTATGTGTGTGTACATGTGTCTGTTTTTCCTTTTTTGACGTTCTTATAAAATCATCGCCCAGCAGTGAGGCGAAAGAGTTACATATTAAATTACGCTCCGTTTAGATGTCTCGCTGTTATGCGCTTTTTTGTTGCCCTTCCCTTGCATTAAGGCGTTATTGCCTGGACCTCACTTATTGGTTTAGATGTTTGTGCCGCAGCGTGCAGCTGAGCGTGTACGGTTGATTGGTGTGGGTGCATAAATTCTGCCGCTTGTGCTGCCGAGGTGAGATAAAAACGGACAACGGTCGCCTAACCGTTGGAGAGTTGGTGACGTTTTTTTTTGCCTTTGTTTTTATGCTAAACGTGTTACAAGAGCCGAGCGGAGCGGAATGGAAAAGAGAGCGACCGAAGCGGAGAGGCTCGAAAACAAGTCGTTCCCCGGGAACTGTGTCCTTCCCGGCGATTTTGGCTGGCGGGGCTTTTTCCTCGTGCTGCCGCATTAAATTATCCAAATGAATTTATGAATATTTTCCTGAACTGAAATCTCGCCCGACCAAAACCCGGGGGTTATGCATGCCCACCAGCGTTCTGACTGTCCAGGCCGGCCGGCTGGCCGGGCCGTGCAAAGGGTTTTGGCTGCATATTTTTTGGTCATTTAACTTAACGACCGTTTAATAGCCGAAGGATATTATATCTAAATTAAACGGCTCTAACAGGGGGAGGGGGGGGGGGGGTGTTGCCTGTGTGGTCTCGTTCGCCCACATTCGCTCGGGGACCTCGGACGACCACATCCGGTCCGGTTGTCACCATGCCACAAACCATGCTCACATGTGCAGCAGCAGCAGACGGGGGTGTATTTCAGGTTCAGGAGATTATTATCTCTCGCCAGGCGCCGGTGAGGATGTGTGTATGGTATAGTGTGTGTGTGTGTGAGTGGGTTTTTTTGTTGCTTCTTTCTAGTAATGTTTCTCGGTGCGATGCAAATTTCATAAGCTGCACCTTAAGGGATATTTATTTATGATGAAGCGGCCGGGCACAAGAAAGTGAAAGCGGGAGACAAATGGCTGGATATCTTAATTTTCAATTAGGTAGCTCCCACCCCGTACCGGATGGCTCCCCGGCTTAGGAGCGCACCAGCATAAAGGTGGCAAGGTGGACGAATCTAAGCACCACCACCCCTCCCGTTTACAACGGGTTTACTTGGCGAGTGGTTGAAACTGGTTCTACCGAACGCATGTTTTTCGTGTGCGCAAACTTTCCCCACCGCATAATCCGACACTAAGTAGCTTCCCCAGCGTGAAGAAAACGGCGGAAGTTCATTTCCGTCGAAGTATTTAAACTATCTAACGCGTCGTTCTGCCCAGCACTCTGATAGTAAGTCGATCTTTCAGCCTCTAAGCCTCTCTACCATGCTGTGTGCTGCTGTGTTGTCAAGATATTGTCACACATTTTCTCCGGGTGTGTGTGTGTGTGTGTGTGTGTCGGTTAAAACTTTGACATGGGTTCTTTTGTGGGCAAACAGAATAGAAAAAACAAGTTTCTGTGTTTTTCCAGACACTTTTTGGCAGCTCTCAGCTTTGAGATAGGCTTCTTGAAGGAGCGAACCGCAACAAACGCCAGCATTATCAAGTCAAATTAACTTGCTTGCCTCTTCGGCAGTAAAAAGGGAGAGGCATAGGGGGAAAAAACTTACTCAAAAGTTGTATCTAAAATCTTAATAATTCGGGCTTGTCATCTGAGTTAGATGCTTATTACCTTATTTTATTAACTTAAATAGATTCATCGATCGTTAAATAGACTTCCAAAGCGATGCATGAAGCAAACAATTAGGCGATGGTATAAAATTTAAATGAATCTATTTCGGTTATGCGCTTAAATTTATGTCATTCACGTCAAAATAAAGAATGAAAAATAATTATATCATTCAAAATAGCTCTTTTACTGTTTGTGTGTAACTTTATATGTTAATCCTATTAGAGAACAAACAGGAATAACATTGGTAAAAACGCCTTATTCTATCTTCAATTTCAGATGGTTTTTATAGGATTTTTATGATGGAATTACGGGTTCCAATTAGCATTTCTGCGATCGTCAATTAGTTTTCGGGCCATTTCACTCAGTTTGGCACTAAAACGCCTTAAAGTGTGCTAACTTCACTCAGTTTTACACTTTTACGCCCTAAAGTATGCAATCATATCATGAGTGCTGTTTTCTTGTTTTTATTTATATTTTATATGATTACACTTTACTGTACGATTTAAATTAGAGTGTAGCTAACTTATATTGCGCCTAAAAGTATGCAATCCGAGGTACTTAACTTGCTTCTTAGGGCATTGCACTGTTTTTAAGCGCAGACCTGTACCGCCTGGAGCCTCGTTGTAAGTAGCACGGATGCTCTTTTAAAGCTTCTTTACTGACTTTATTAAAATAATCACCTTTACCGATTAGTACAGGGCAACCCTTTTCTTAGATGTCGTGCACACCCACACATCACACGAGGCGCACATTAGGGGCAGGGTAGCGTCTTCCACTGTCGTAAGCCTTGACGGATGGCTGATCCTTTCCGCTCGCTGTTCCACCCTTTGCTTCCGCTGGCTGCAAAAGAAAAAGGGATCTTTTAAAGTGAACACTCGTGTAAGATAGTTTGTGGCTTCGTGACTCCCGCACCCCACAACCAATTGCTGCTTCCGGTTTAGCAGCACACACGCACGCACAGGTGGGGTATAAGTTTTGTTGGCAAAAGTTTTGTCACTTGTTAGCCTGCTGTGGGGGGGGGGAGAATGGCCCGCAAGAGATAAGTGGAAAGTTAATCTTTTTGCCTTGCCCACACATCTTGGCCACAACACAACAAGGGCCATAGCAAAAGGGAAAGGATGAAGAAGCGAAGGTGGAAGTAAACTTTCTTGACACATCACACAGCAACCTTGCCTTGAGTGGTGCTGTGATCTCTTGAGCCGTCCGGTTCCTCGAGTGCGGACGATAGTTTGTCGAATTGTTTTAATTTAATTATTCGCGTAAAGCAAACACTCTGGCGGCGGCCCGGCCCCCGGCTGCCATCAGCGTTGATGGACCGGACTGGCCAAACCGAAGACTTTTGCACCCGCGTTCCCGCCTCCACCTAATCCCTTTACTAGACAGTGAGGCAAGCAGAGCGTCGACGGCGACGATTTTGACATTTAAACGATATCCTTGATCAAAGCCGATTAAGTGCCCGCAAAAGTTTCCTAATGAAAAATAAATAAATCTCTGCACCGCGCCACACTCTCTTTCGCTCTCTCTCTCTCTATCGCTCTGCGAGGACGCAAATGGCGTCGACCACGTGTGTCGGTTGGCGCGGAGGATGATGTTGTCACGCGTTTGTTCCCCCGTTTGTGCTTGCCAATGAAACACATCGCCGGAGATAAATGGCCATCCGTTTGAGTTGTGCCAGCTCGAGCCGGTTGTTTCTTTTTGCCTCTGTACGCTGAGCTTGAGTCCCTGTACCCCTCGCTCTTCTGCCCTTCTGTCTTTCCACAGATTGTTTGTTGACTGTGCGGATGGGTTTTCACCAAGCGGCGGGGAAGCGGGCAATCCTGAAAAATGTATAAATATAAATTACATGCTGATAACAACTCAAACAGAAAACTTACTCCGCATATGGGAACAGCGGTCGAAGTGGGAGGACATTATATTTATTTCCATTTTTTTGTTGCTGCTTCGTCTACATGCCATTCTTGTTGCTGAGGTCTTTCCGGAGACAACCGGAGTTCCTACACGTGCGTGTGTGTGTGTGTTTGTTTGCTATTTTGCGGTAAGGAGCGTTTCGTGCCGAGAAACAATTTCAGCTTCAGGGGGGAGAAAAAAAAGAACTCGATCCTTATCTCGGGCACATAAGTGAGTCGGATGGTAAACGGTGCGTGGGTGGGCGGGTACGCGGAGCCAACAAATATATGAATATGGTTAGCAAGTTTTTTTGTTTTTCCACCCACCCTCCCCCCACCCACACACACACACAAGGATTTTTTGTGCCTGCACCCAAACCTTTGTCTTGCCGAGCGATTTTTTCGCTTTTGCTGTTTAACTGTTCTCTCCCACACGGTCGCTCCCTTGCTGGTCAGTTTCTCACCAGCCCAGGGTGATGGTAGAGCGGCGGGTCAGTTTAACTAGAGCAGAAGAAAAATGGAACCTTTCTCCCTTGCTGCGGGGTTTGCCCCGCCCGAGTGTGCCCCGCTGGAAGGGGAATAGAATATTTAATTCAATTTCGTCCTCGCATGTCGTCCAGCCGCATCAAGATGCGTTCGAGTTCGCCCGGTAGTTTCCTTATCTGGCACCATATAAAAGAAGAAAAAAAAAGAAAGTCCCAACACACCATCAAAAGAAGGGAATGGAAGCGAATGTTGCCATCAAAACCAAACAAACCCAGGAATGATCCGAGACGGACCGACAGTTGAAGCCGCTCTTCACGAAAGATGCTCTTGGATGACGGTGGCTAAATGGCGCGGGTGGGTCGGTGGACGCTAGAAGAAGCCGTTTTCGGCTGGCGGACGACTGCTGCACAGCACCCGCCGAACACGGTGCCCTTTAAATACCGCATCATAAATCATCTTCAAATGAGATAAAGATAAGGACCGCCACGCTGGGGGAGGTTTCCGCGCGCTTGTGCTTGCTAGCTGTTGCTGTTTTTATTCACCCCCGGGTGTGTGTGTGTGTGCGTGCACGTGGGACGGTGCGTGGGGGGGAGGGACGAAAAGCGTTTTCGGGTTTTGGTTAGGTATAATCATTTCATCCGCAAGCAGGGTGGAAGCAACAGACCGGGCAGCGGATCGGAACACGGTACGGCGACCGCGTGCTCGCCCCGCGTTATCGTTATCGAAAGGATCTTCACTGTGGGGAGGGAAGAAGAGGGGCAGGGGTGTGCCGAAACGAAGGGTAACCACTAGAATGAGACCCTTGGGGGGGGGGGGGGGGGGAGTTTGGGAAGGTAGTTAGCACTGTTTCCGGGCCGGTGGTGGCAGTGCGCGGAAAGAACGAAATTAAGTTAGTTCCATCCATTCGCGTCCGAACAAAAGGAAATGATTGATATTTGGTCATTTTTCTTACCCTTAATGCGACCAGGCGGGGAGGGAATGGTATGGGAAGGGAGGGTGGGGGGGGGGGGGGAAGGTACTGGGGTCGGAGGAGATCGGACAATCGTTTACTTTGCTCGGCGTGCACAAACAAGTAATGCCGGTGGAGTATGGTGAAACGCCGGGCCCTGTGCGAGTTAGCGCGAAATGTTATTTGGGACGCCGTTACCCGATTTCCCCCTGCTTCCTTTCAACCCTTCGATGCTGGTGAACCGGCCGTTTGTTTTGTATTTTTAAAATTATAAAGTAAACCATTCAATACCATGCTTTACAATATTTGGCCTTTTTCCCTTTTAGGATCGAAATTTCAGCCTGTCAGCTGTTTTCGAGCATTCGAGCATTTCGAGCAGCTATCAAAGTGGGTTGTATATACAGGTGGGTTTATCCCTAGGCGTATATATTTAGAGGGTTGATTTTTATCACTTCTGTTGGGCGACATTGTGGGAGACATCTTTCAATCCCTGCATACACATTTCCAAAGGGTATGCAAACCAGGTGGCCTGTTTTTTATAACCAAATTTGAACGTCACTTTTTGACAGAACGTGTGAAAACTTTTGCTCGAGAGGCTTACTGGTAGCTTGAAAAATACATAAAACACTCGTAAAATCTTCATTCTATTCACTAAAGGTTCTTCAAACACGTGAAATACTGCTAATTGTGAGCTAAACCAAATCTGAGGAACTTACAGGGTATTCCAAGTCAGTTTCGAAGAATTTTTAATTTCTACAACTTGATTTTTAACATTTTTAACTCAAGCTGGATTGAGTTTGACAGTTCTTTGTTATGTGTAGGAAATAAATCATAAATCATTTGACAACTGTTGAAAAACATATTGGATGCGGTGAATAATAATGTTTACATTCGAAACTGACTTGGAAAACCCAATAACATTCTTTTTTATATAAAATCTTCGATAAGGAGACTTATGTCTGCTACGTATGGTGCTGCTATGAAAAACGATCCAAATTAATTTTACCCGTTTTGTCAAATTGAGCATTTTTTTATTCAGAAATTAGTTGTCAATCTATATGGGATGAGACCACCTAGTCTACATACACATTGATTTTAGATTCCACCTAACTGATCTCTTTAATGCACCTTTGAATGTTTTTTTTAAATTTATTTTTGTGTTATTTTTAGAGAGACTTCGAGCCGATTGGTCTCTTTCGCCTCTTTTAATTGGTGGATTAGTTATTAAATCTTAAAATCTAACACTCTTGTTTGCAAGCCATTCGTGGCTTGCAAATACCTTATACCGGGTAGTCTCGCTTTCCTTTAAACCATCCGTTGATTTTATTTACAATGTTTGTCTGTTTTGCATGTAGTTTTGGTTAAAGTACCTTGGAATGAATGAAAGCCACGACCTTGTTTAGACATTTTTCGAGCAGGTACTCGAATCTAACTCTAGTTTTGAAGCTAAAATAATTTAGGATGAAAATTGCAGGCTAGTTGTTTGTGTGGTTTTGTTCGAAGAGTTGACATGATTTCAGCTACCAACTGTCCAAACTTCATATAAAAAAGCTGGCTAGAATCGTGAAAGACCCGATTGACGATCTAGCACAACGAACTTGTCGCTTAAAGTGTGTACATATACTCTCTAGCACATTACATTGAGTTACATTTTTACCATGGGTGAACATTTCTTTATGACGGCTTCGTTAAGCGCTTAACTGTATGCAAATAATAATTGAAAATTTTGCATCAAGTGTTGGCTAAACATATTTTTTGATTATTGACAACAAATTATAATTAAAAAAAAAAAAACATAGGGTAAATGTACCATTAGTGGTGCAATTTGTGGTGGTACAGATGTGTTTTAATGGATTTAAAGTATCAGGAAGGTTACTTTATGATTATCTTAACACATACCAATTGGAATGTGCTTTATCTTCGCAATCACAATCATTTAGCATAAAACACATTAAATTTACGAACAAATATATTATAGGAACATATGTTTGTGACTATGTTTGTGTTGTACCTATATTGCTGGTATGCTTCATATAGTCGTCGTATTGTGTTCCTAAAGTGGCGGTAAACAAAGATATATCAAAAACAGTGTATTATTTGAAGTAGATTTTTCATTCAGCCATATAAGCTAATTTTGGCCTTTGTTTGGTAAATTACTTACAGAAAACTCCTTTCTGTTGCTTATTTTAGTGGAAACAGTACGACATGTGTAAAATTAGCTGTTTTGATTGATTTTATAACTATAACACTATAGGAACATGCCTGTTTTGTGTACCTATAATGGCACTATGGTAAAAAATACTTAAAAATACGTACATATGGAACAAAAGGCAATAAATTTTAATAAAACAGTATCATTTCATGACAGTTATGTTAAAAAAATAATAATTGCGTCGATTAGAAAGTTAACAAAAATATGAGTTCCGTTATGAAATATTATTTGGATTTTGGAAAAATGTTGATAGCTTTCACAAAATAATGGATTTTTCGGTCATTAGATAACGGAATGGTCCCATTTAACTTTTAACCCCTTCGTGAATGACCAGATAACATTTCACACTAACATAAAAAATTTAATTACATTTAAATTGTCGTATGGTACGCATTTTCGTGCAATACCACCACTAAAAGAAATATTGAACGTAGAATGTTACGTTGCATTCGCCCAATTTGTGTGCCTTGAAGTGTGCAAAATGATTATTTTAGCATCTGTTTTCAATTTTCATTTATTAAATTGCAGTTCGGCGAGTAAGGAGGATTAAATTGCAGTTCGGAGCACATCGGTGCGCGGTGAAGGCGTTATCATTGTCAGTCAACTATTTGATTATTTTCGCAGCCGTATGACAAGGTGGGGAATTCTGCTGGACCCCATACGCGGCCTATCATTGGCCACTTTAGTGATTCAAGGCTTCACTATCGTTTCCAGCAGCTTTATTCAGCCATCTGAATTGAGCCGGACACCTTATGCAAAGAAGAACGGAGGAATCACGTCTCCACGTCTAAAAGAAAAAAGAAAAAAAAGGAACCGGGCTTCGCCGGATGCTCCAACATGATGGGGACTTTCAAAGAGTTTCTCAGATACTTCAGACGCGGTGGGCCGGTTGACCTCTGCGACCAATGGATGTGCGATGTTTTTAACAGTGTTTCGAGAAAAACCAGCATTTCGAATGCATTATTAGCGCTTATTTTTGTTTCTATTTTCCCTAAAAGGAATTGTTCCTTCAAACGAACTAATTTAATATTCAGCTCATTCAGTTTACATACATTTAGGCGCTTAGTTCTACTGAACGCGCACCCAAGGGTTAATTAGCACGAAACCGTTTGCGCTAATTTAGCGCTAGTGCGTGAAGCGTACCGTTTCGCATGTCGTTTGGCAATGAATTAGTGGCCACGACGCAACTTGCCACTAGGCCCGGTGTGTGTGTGTGTGTTTTCTTCTGTCCGCCACGAACTGCTCACATCCGTGAAGGTGAAAAATTGCTCTCACAATGGATATGCGGCACTTAATATGCGGTATGTATGTGCGTACGTTTGTGTGCACATTTGTCACGCCAAGTTATCCGTTTGCGAGAATAAGGGTGAGCATGTAGTTTTGTTTTCCGCTCTCTATACAGCAGCTAAAGTTCCATAGCTCATGGACATCGCGCTCAACTCCCATTTTTTGTCCCGACGCAATCGGTTGACGGTTAAGTTTTTACTTCCGTTCCGCCGTTACGAGTGGCGCTGAAGTTTCGAGACGAACGTCGTAAAAATATAAAAGTTATGAATTATGTGATTTGAAAACAATATCCTTCAGTGGCGAGCGGACAACAACACAAAAATACAAACTTCCACCACCCCCCCCCCCCCCCCCCCCTCTACCCAGCTCCTGCCACGGATAACTGCGGCATGGCACTACTGTCGTGAGAGGTGCCGAGCGATGTCAGCAAGAAAACTGCCGCTAGAAAACTGCTCGAACGGGTAAGGGAAGTATCAAAGTTATGTGTGTGTGTGTGTGGGCTTTTTGTTGTAGCTTGTATGTGTTCGCCGCGATAGAATATCACTTTGCGGGGGTTGCCTCTTGGCTGAGCATTTGGGCAGCGAGTGGTCCGATGGCAAAGGATTCACGTCCACCCCACACTCGTCCGCAGCCAGCGATTTTTTGCTCCACTCCGCCGATAGGGATGTCTTGGGTGTATCGTTTTAATATTTTCAGTCAATATTTGATTAAGTTCGGCAACAAGAGAGTAGGTGGGTAGCATCGTGCCATGCATCGTGGTAGTGAGACGGACGGTCTTTCTGTTCGCTCCGTTTGGATTTCGACACTTCCTTCGTTCCCTGGTGCTGTCAACCCACACTGCTGGCCCAATCTTTCCACTCGTACGCTTTCGCTACTGGTACGAAAATGCTAATTTTGCGAGAATGGTTTTATTACACCATTTGATTGCCGTACTTGATCCGCTTCGTGTGTCTGCCGCGCCTTTGCCGGCCGACCTGCGTTGTCCGGCCGCTCACTGCTGTTGGCGGTTCAAGTCGGCGAGCGAGCATGTCTTTCTCCGAAAAAAAAAACAAAAAACCGAAGGGTGAATTTGCATCTCCGCAACAAACCCCACCGTGCCCGTAGGGTTTAGCGCGTGTGGCACTTTCTTGCCACTGCTGGAAGGAGAGCACCAAGTTTTCCGAAGCCGAAAGTTTACCAATTGTTTTAATCTCCGGCAGTAAAAAGTCCCGCCACCGCCTGCACAAAAGCGGCAATGGGATTTGAATATAAATTGGCCCGATTTTGACCGTCCTCGTGCCGCCCTGCCACCGCTTTTCCGAGACCGTTTTTCCCAACGCTTCGGCCGTACACCCGTACACCGATTATGATGATTGCCGTTTCGCTAGCGCCACTTTGTGGCGAGCGATTTTCCATGATTTTTCCAAACCCCACCGTCCCTCTACCTTTGCAGCCGCACAGCCAGGAGGCGGCGGAAGGTTTGCGTGGCGGGAGAGGGAGCTTGTTTAATGGATGTTTTTATGGTTCGGGGTTTGTTGTGTGCGGTTCAGAGGGGGTGTGGAGTGGATGCGTGCGCCCACCCAAACACGAACCAGCACCGGGCGGGCTAGGTGTTTTGTATTTTTGCGCGTGTTGCGGTGTGTGTTTGTGTGCCCGAGCGTTCCTACGGACGTGTGAATTTGGACGGCTCGCCCGCCAACGAGGTGCGCTTTAATGATGTGCCTAGTCTAGGCGGTTTGTGGCCACTCGATGCGCGTGTTTCGTGTTTGTTTGCCGCTAATTAATCAAATGTGCTGTCGTATTTGTGCTACAGTTAGTAATGTTTTCCGTTTGTTTGCTATTTTGAAGGTACTTCAGTATGGAGCAGAAATATTTAAGTGTTGCTGAAGAATTAAATATAAAATATGAACCTTTTTACATAGCTTAGTATGACGCATCCACAGTTTATATTAATTATTTATTTATTTGGTTAATTGACAGTTAAACAAGTTATGTCTTTCGATGCATTTTTGTTAGCATTGTTCGATAGCATTAATTATAGAAATATGTATGCTATGTAAGCTTACGCCAGCTGAATAACTTTCGGAATTAATAATAATAATAATAATAATAATAATAATAATAATATTAATAATAATAATAATAATAATAATAATAATAATAATAATAATAATAATAATAATAATAATAATAATAATAACAATAATAATAATAATAATAATAATAATAATAATAATAAAAATAATAATAATAATAATAATAATAATAATAATAATAATAATAATAATAATAATAATAATAATAATAATAATAATAATAATAATAATAATAACAATAATAATAATAATAATAATAATAATAATAATAATAATAATAATAATAATAATAATAAAAATAATAATAATAATAAAAGTGAATGTTATAAAATAGCTCAAAAACATGTTGAGATAAATGCAAATATGTGTTATTGCCCCCAGTTTTTATATCAAAATGAGTTGAAAACTATTCAACATTACCATTCCTCATAATAAATAAGGCATTATTTTGGTCAACTGATTTCAATTACTGATGGAGTAAATGTATAGCGCCTAGATATATGCAAATTATACTACAACAAGATGATTATGTTTAAAAGGCCCCCAAAAAACTGCACAGCATACCTTTAGGCGCTCGAGGCACAACAAACTCTGCGCAAGCGGCACAATCTTTACTAAAGGATCGCGTTTACAATGCAGTTTTCAACCTCTAGCACAGTATACTTTCTATTATTCATCTATTTTTATCACAAACTCCTTATCAAGCGACTATAAATGTAGCTATTTTATTGTGGCTTATCAAACCGTACCGTAAAACGCGTATGTAGCTGCTGTAACTTAATGTTATGACATTGCAAGTCAAAACTAAAACTACACACTCACACTTAATGAACAAAATAACTTTTAACAGCGCCGTCCTGAGGGACGCAGGGTTGTCCGGTGTCATAATTCTTTTTTTATACACCTTTTTCCGCGACCATAAACGTACCATTTGGTGGAACGTGTTCGAACCTAAAACCGGCCAGCGTTGCGGGCACGATTGTGGCCGGCAGCGGAGCTCCCTTACCGTCTAATTAATAGGCATAATTCGATAAGGCAAATTATCCACACGAGCACGAAAAAATCGCCAGTAAGCGCACCCCCCGCACGGCAAGTAATAAAGTGAAGCTAGGAGCGCACGGGGGTGGTGTCGGGCGGTAGATTTTAAGGACTGGCAATAAAGAACAAAACCTCGGTGGAAATAAAAATCGTGAAAATTAATTGTTCACTCGTGAAGGCCGGTCGTAAAACTCCGGAGTCCTGCACCGGCGAAACAAAGCAATAAGGGAATTGTAAAATAAAAGGAAACCGTGAAGAAGCCAATAGAAAACCTAGAGAGCGAAATTAATAAGCAAGGTTATAAATGTTCTGAGAGCAGAAAAGAGAATGGAGAGAAAAAACCCGCAGTGGTTTAACAGGGCAGCAAATTTCATATAGCGTAGGGAGCAGTCAAGGAAAAAATAGCGCTCCATCTCCACCTTCAGTTGTTGCTTTGTGCGGAATGTTCGGCTCTCTTTTTTTCACACCGTTGCCTCGGTTCCAACCAAGCACGTGTCGTGCTTCGATTGCATTTTCATATCCTTCGTTCGATTTTTAAAGATTTTTTTCATTCCGGAAGATATGCATTTTACCTTTTTTTTCGTGTGGTCTGCGGTGGTTGGCGTTTTACATCTTTGGATTGTCTGTGAGTCAATTAAAGGAATGCGCAGAAGTTCCTTCTGTTCGGCTGGTACGATTTTATTCGTTGAAAGTGGAAAATGATCTTATCTCATGTTCCGTTAAATTAATTTTATGGGTAATTAACTCTTTTTTTATTTGGCGATTGCTGGATTCAATTAATCTATACGGCATATTCCATAGACTTATATACAGTGTAGCAATCATTGGAAATGGAGCGGGTTTTAAATTGTTAACATATGTTACCAGATTCCAAATTTTCAGATCACCATTTTACTCTATTTTCAAGCCAACATAAAAAAACGGATGTCATTGAACGTCTGGAAAGTTCGAGAAATTAGGAATGTTATTATATTATAAACATCGTCTTACGTATTTTGGGCGATGTCTAAAGTATCTAATGCTCTACATGCTCTCACTTTGGATATTCGTAGATGGAGATTTTAAAGCAGAAATACCTAGTGAGAGGCGCTCGGAGAAAGAGGCTTAAGGACCGACACGAAAGTTTTACCAAGCAATAATAGGTAATCGAAACAACGATATAGCAACGGTAGCCTGTTGTCGCAACAAAGATGGATATCTGGTTAGTAACCAGCCAGAGGTCCTCTCGATGTGGGCTCAGTACTTTTATGAATTACTCAACGACCAGTTTCACGAACAGCTAGAACTTCACTAGCAGAAAGTGTCATGCTACTGCCACCTAGCATCGGCGTAACCCAAAAAGCTATTCGTCGGCTGGTAAATAACTGACAAAATTGCAGCTGAACTGGTCAAGAATGGAGGTGAACGACTAGAAAACGAAATTCATCAAATTGTTACTGAGGTGTGGGATAGCGAATCGATTCCTTGTGATTGGAATCTCGTTATCATCTACCCCATATACAAGAAGAGAGACAGGTTTGACTGAAACAGCTACAGGGGTATCACAGTGTTGAGTCCTTCTTGTCCCTCACGTTGAAGAGATAGCCGAAAACTATCAAAACGGATTTCGGAAAATCACTCGGAAAATCACAATCACTGATCAGATCTTCACGATGCGGGAGATCTTGGAGAAGATCGCAGAATACAGACACGATACGTACCATCTATGCAATGACTTCAAAGCCGCATATGATAGCTTAGCCAGGGTAAAACTGTACGACGCTATGAGCTCATATGGAATCCCGGCCAAACTGATAAGGTTAGTTAGAATGACTATGACCAACATCACTGCTATCACCTAGGGTCAATTGTGTCAAAATGTGTATAATAATGTAGAAAACATAGGATAACCTGCACCTCGATAGGGCTGTCAAAATTAAACTTGGACGGGATAAAATCAACCTTGGACCAGTCCAAGTACGCACTAGGAGTCAAAGTAAACTTCGTGCTCGACAAAATATGCAGCACACATTGTAAAACCCTGTAAACCTTTCGCATACACCAGGTCCTGGTACACCTTGAAGACCTCGTGGATGGTACCAATATTTAAAAAAGGGGATCGCTCATGTGCTTCAAACTATCGCGGTATCACATCACTTTGTGCGGTATCAAAAGTTTTTGATCTTCTGCTTTACGGCCCTATGCTCTCCGCTAAATCGAATTACATTATGGATAACCAACACAGGCTCGTACCCAAACGTTCAACATTAACGAACCTCACTGAATTCGTTAGTTTCTGCAAACGTAATCTCGACTCCGGAGGTCAAGTGGATGCTATTTACACCGATCTCAAAGCTGCTTTCGACCTCATCTCACACGACATTTTAATCGCCAAATTGCAGAAGTTGGGGTTTTCGGAACAAATAGTTAAGTGGTTGCATTCCTACCTCACAGAACGCTCATACAAGATCAAGGTAAACGATCATACATCTAGAGAGGTGCTTGGCACCTCAGGAGTGCCTCAAGGCAGCAATTTGGACCCGCTGCTCTTCATTCTTTATATAAACGATGTAGGGCAATTGCTAGCGGAACACCGTTTTCTTCTGTTTGCCGATGACGTTAAGCTGTTCGCTCCTATCAACGATACCAATGACTGCATCAATCTTCAACACGCTATCAACCTATTTAGCATATGGTGCCGTGATAATGCAATGGTGCTATGTGTCGAAAAATGTCGTGTTTTGTCTTTTTACCGTTCTCGGTCTTGCACACGATTCAACTACCAGATCCATAACATATCCGTTGAACGCACCGATACATTCCGCGACCTTGGGATCATTCTCGACACACGTTTAACATTTAACGATCACCTAGAGAAAATAGTATCCAGAGGGAACCAACTACTGGGTTGGATTATTCGATCAACGCAAGGTTTCCGTAATCCCATGACCATAAAAACCATCTACTGTGCCTACGTCCGATCAGTGTTAGAATATGGCAGTATTGTTAGCGACCCCTGTACCGAACAATGGAGTAATCGAATCGAGGCCATCCAAAGAAAAGCGACTAGATATGCTGTAAGACTCTTACCATGGCGACAGGGCGATGTGTTACCGTCATACCATTCCCGGTGTCTGCTTTTAGGGATTCAGTCGTTGAAAAAGCGCCGTGAGATAGCTAAATGCCTTTTTATATCAGGACTACTTAACCACCATATTGATGCTCCTACTCTATTAGCTACGATAGAATTTAACGCGCCATCTAGGAATCTACGTACACGTCAATTCATATCCGTCCCTCGTTATAGAACTCGTTTTGGCCAGTCTGATCCTATGTCAGCTATGTGTCGAACTTTCATAAGTAACTTTGATTTATTTGATTTCATACCACAGAATGTTTTTAGAGATAGACTCAGGACACAACTTACGTAATAATTTTATTTTCAAAATACATTTTCTGTTCTTGTGCACCTGTTCTCCACTATCGATTTATGTACCTTACATAGTCTATAAGCACTAATTTAAGTACATTCATGTAGGATCATCAAGATCCCGATGGATTAATCAATAAACATATTAAACATATTATACATATTAAACCTTGATGTACGAGTAGGTGATGCGCGTGTCGCCGTCCCGTCCGCTATCAGTGGGAAGATGTCGTTGATCGCGCGCGGTATTACGCCCACACTACTGTTCATGCCTCTCTTTTCCGTGCTCCGTGCACTGAGCACCACTTTATTTGCCGTCAACTATCTGCTAATGCTGCCCTTATTGCCGCTCAGAACGAGGCCTCCCGCAAGGCATCTTGTTCTGCCAGCGCTCTCCGGGTTTGATGCCAGTCGAGTTGCAGTGCTGACATGATCCGCTTGGCGGCCTCACATACATTACATTCCTACGGGCTCTGGAGCATGTGATCTCCCAGCGTCCCTGGAACGACCTCCGTCCGAAGAGCAGCAAATCGAGGACACTCTCCGCAATACCACACAGTTGCTCGCGGAAAAATCCGTGACCGGATAGTACCTGTGATAGGTGGAAGATACCAATGATGTAATTGGAGATATTAGGATATTTGTGAAAATTCAAGACGAGCAGTTGCCTTACACAATCAACAACGTGGTGAACTTTTTGCGGATTTATTCTCCTTGAAACGAGTCGTTGAACGAGGAATGGGAATGAATTTCAGCAAAAATGGAGCAAACATCATCCGTCGAAAAGATCTTTTATAAGAATTGGCTGATACTGAAGATTTGCTACCAATATGACATCGTTTGGTGAGGTCATATTGGAAAAAGGGACTTGTGAAACTCGTCCGAGCAGAAATGCGTGAAATCATAAATTAAATGAATAAAATGGTAGGTAAAATTGACAATGTATCTTTTATTTGCACCATTTAAGAGCCACAGTGAGGTATTAAAAAACAACAACAATCTATTTCCTTTTGTAACAAAATCAGCAATCATCACTATAACTACAATTGTTACCATCTTCTACGAGGCAATCCAGATCCTGGGCCCTCGCAGAGAACCTCGGACTGCAGATAAACGAGGCAAAGACCAAATGACCATACTAATGTTGCAACCCTATTTCAATGCTCGAAAGACCACCTCTGCCACCATTAAATTGTAGCTGGCGCTAGAACCAGTCAATGTCCTTTGTACAGCAAGCAGGAATCATTGAAACCCACTTCCAATGCTTCCTCGAAGTCTGATATGGTTCTGAGTTAGCTGCTCCACTTAATTGACCTGGTCATTGGCTGATTCGATTTTCATTCCTTTGCAAGCACTTTGCAGACACAATGGATTGAAGCACAAAAAGTAGAACAATCCCCTGCAATGCTCGTGGTGTCGTAAACGATTGGAACATTGGTTCCTTGAAAGAAGCGACAAAACGATCCACTTGCAGCGCCGAGCGATGCAGCATCGTACTGCACAGCACGCGCTGAGTAGCCTTCATCGTCCGTAGATCTTTTTTTTGTGTGTGTGATACAGGCCATTTTTATACATCGTCACTGCAGGAACGGTGCCACCGAAGCTCGTTGCACTGTTGGCGTTGATGTGATGGATTTTTGTTCGTGCTCCACCGCTTCACCATCGCTGGAGTTTATTTGCGCTGCTTTCTTTTTGGTTCGTGCGACTATCGCAAAGTCGAGTTGCTATCCCCACTCGGGGGTGTTGTTAAGATTGAAGCTGTTGGTTAGATGGATGTCTTCCTTTTTTCTCCTACTTTCTTGCCATTTCTTGCGCTGCTGTGGACGAGGTGTCAAATGGGAGGGAACGTAGCGTGATGGTGACAGCAACCGGGGTGACAGCACCGTTGGAACCGCAGGAGGTGCTGTAGGTGCTCGAGGGTGCTGTTAAGCTGTCGCCCGAAGGCTCCCGGTAAAGTCGACCGCATTGTGCTGGGATTTTTCCTTGCGTTCGTTTTACCTTTTTGCGCCCTCCTCCTTATTGCGGTACGCAAGAGGGCGAAACCGACCGTTAATGTATCAGCCAGAGCGCTGCCTCACCGTGTGCCACCAATTTGTACACCTTTTTGGTGGCGCTGCATCGGCAAAAGCATCCCAAAACAACCAACCCCATCGATTTTGGCGAGCAGGAACGGGCCGTAATCGTAACCAAACGAGGCCAGTTACCGCAACACACACACACACCCAGGCCATCGATTCGCGCTCGTTTTCATCCATCTCCATCTGGGAGCGGGCAGAGAAAAATGCGAACCTTTCCCCATGGCGGCCGTTGCACAGCCTTAGCAGCATTAACATTGTTAATTCCGCTTGATGTTGCGCTGGGGACACATTTATTTCTTCCACGGGTGCGCTCGGTTTTCTTTTGCTTATCGCGCTGTTTGTCGACTTTCACCACGGCAAGCATGGAGGAAAACTCGGACGAGCGGTGTGTTGGCAATGAGAGAAAGAATATCCGCAGGCGGAAACGCACGCGAAAAGAAGGAAAGAAAGAAAGGCGAAACCCCGGTTCCTTCGGTTTGGGACATTCTTTTTCCACCTTTCGGCGTTATCAGCCACGCAAGGAGAGGAAAATAAGTAAACATAAAATGCCAACACCTTGCCCGCAGAGGCAGGCATGGAAAAGGCGGTGGACGATGGAGGAGTACGATGGCAGAAATAAGCTGACTGCTTTAATGGGTTTTTATTATTAAAAGATGAAGACACAATGGCAATCTTTTTCCCTCTTGGCGCATCACGCTTTCTGCTGCGAATCAATTGTTAATGGTTATGATAGCAGAAACGGTGGCATTTTTGTGCTTGTCTCATTCTTTTTTTTATTGTGGCGTACATTTGTTTGCTACTTTCTAAGAAAACCCTTTTTCTTCTCGCCTTCCTTTACCACCACCTTTTTTCCCTTATCATTTTGAATCACTGTCTTAGAATGAATTTTTCATGTTTTTTTTGACACGTTTTTTTATTATTATTTAAACCTTTCTGCTGTTGTTTTTTGCAACCAGCAGTTTCAGCAAGACGCACCGTAATCGCGAGCAAGTCATCGATGCTGTGGCAATGACGTGTCAAAGTAATTGTGATGCCATCCCGTCAAGCAAAGCAGTCAAGCGAAAACGGTTCACGCGTCGCGGAACGGCGGGCGAATCGGGAAAAGAAATTAAAATGTTTGAACAGGGAGAGTGAATAAAGGAAAAACAAAAATCAAAACGAAAACCGAAAACCGAAAACAAGGGAAAAAGGACAAGGTAATGATTTTGGGGCTGCAGTCGGGTTTTCTTTCTTTATTTCTTCAGCATCCCTTTTTGGACGAGATGAGAGAGGGGCGGTGGTTTATGAATTTTCCACCGATTAATCGCTCAATTTCCTTCGACCGCGGCTTGACGGCTTTGTTTTGAAGGGGGTTGCAAACACCCTGGCGATGCTGTTTGAGTTTTGGGGGAGAAATCGTTCTACAAACAACGTTAAAGATTTTTAAAATGGAATCTCGAGAGACTACGTACGGTTTATTCATTAGAAAAGCGCCGGAAGGTATGCAATTACACGTGCAAAATTGTCGTTTTAACTCACCAAACTATTTAGGTTGCTTATTTTGTTTGATAAGGATGGTATTGTTAATTTAATTTTGTTACACAATTTTTCAAATTTCTCACATATCTGCAAAGAATTTTCCAACAAAATAATGAAATAGTTATCATAAAAAAAGCAAAACAAAATAATAGAATCGTTTGTCTCCTAATGGAACATGAAAACATAACACAGCCGACTGTTGTTAACCAACCAGCTACAGCGTTTTCCATCTCCATCTGATGATGCCGTTTCAACCACCACTGCCCGGAGCCCTCTCCACCCACCGTTCCGAACCAGCCCACCGGCAGGACAAAAGTGCTGAACCCGAACGACGCGTCGTAGACGACGGTTTGGGGGAAAGGGCAGCATTTAGTGCTGGTCATGATTACCGCAATCATGAAATCGCTGCGCTTTCTATGCTGTTCTTTCCCTTAACATCCCGCACCATCCTGCCACGCGGGCGTCCTACGCAGCACGGAAGGGCACGAAAGAAAAAAACGAAGAGAAGAAGGAATGAAATAATTTCTCTGCAAACAGTTTGAAGAGCCAATTTATTCTCTCCCTCCCCGGCTCAGTCGCTGCCATCGTGTGGTGGCCTCGGATCCTTTTCACCCTCATGGCCCCGTTCGCTTTCCTCGCTTTCGATGCTTATGGTCCGAGGTTTTGTTCCGTCCCTGGGAAGGGAGAGATAGAGAGAGATAGAGAGAGAGAGAGAGAGCGCGCCTGGAGGAGAGTGAATCCATGGAACCTAATCAAGATATGATACAATCTTTCGATTTATGGCTTGTAAGCTGGTTTTCTTCACCAGCTTCGGCAAACATCATCACTTCTTTTTGTTCTTTTCCGGTCTGATTTTCCACTCCCCCATCGCACCAGCGCCCCGCTATGGATAAGGGATGAGATGCTACTGCTGCTGCCGATGATGATGATGATGTTGATGATGACGACGGTGGATGTTGGTGGAAGACTTTCTTTCACTGCGCTCGTTTTTTTGGCAAATCACCCTTTACGCTTGCGGCCGGGCCGGCGGCAGGGGCAGGAGGTAAGGATCGCTTTACAAAACCGGCGAAAACTCAAACCCTATTGTTCGGCCCCCATTGTTCGGCACGGTCACGGGCTGGCGCAACGGGTACGGGGAGGAAAAGGGCAAGAAAATGGAATCATATCGATATTAAATTTATTTGTTTGTCCGGAAAACAAAACTTTCCCCCAATCGTGTTGGGGTGAGAGGCGGAGTGACAGGAGGGGGAAGAGAGATTAGACGCCCCCCGGCAGCCTTGAACACATATGGTGTGTTTGTGTGTGTGTTTGGGATGGAGCGGTACCGAAATCTTTGGCGTTGGCCTTTTCTTTTCATTTATTTTTCCTCCATTCCTTGGGCTTCCGTTTGCTGTTTGCTGTTGTTTGCGTCCTATTTGCACCGAAATCGATTCCCCCACCGGGGTGGGTCGTTTGGATAACTTAGTTTCAGCTGAGTTTCCCTAAACCTAAGCAAGTCCCCCTTATCCTCCCCTGCACTACAAACACAGCACAAAACCGGACAAGCTGCAAATGGAGCCGAAAAGGGTTAAGAGCCGCAAGCAGCACGCCGTAGGTGGAAAACTGCGTGAGGAAGTGCGCTTATTTCTGCTCGATCACTTTCCCCGAGACATGATAGATTTATGTTTGGTATGTGTAGGTTTGTGTGTGCCAAAGACCAACCATGGAAAGAGGAATTCAATAAAAACTTTATCAAGCGATGATTTATTTCATCATTTCCGATTGACTTTTGAATGATGGGGCCGAAGTAGCAACGTGGTACGGGGGGTAGGGGTAAAGATAACGACTGTTTTTGCTGTTCTATTGTTCAGCACCTGGTGCACTATTTTTGCCATAAGCACACACACACACACACAAACAGAGCCGTAATTTATCACGCGTGTTAATGGTTCGCAAACTTTGCTCAACTTTACTTGTCTGGGCAGCAGTGAAACCCATTAATGGAAGCTAAAGTAGTTGTTTTCGATTTTCTGTTTTTTGTGTACAGGAAGCTTTAGAAGGTAAGAAGAAAGTCAGGGGAAAAAATCCTAAAACAAACAAAAGGAATCTTTTAGAGATACACTTCCACATAAATCGAAAATAAGGCTGGGCTGTAATCATTAAAGAAATAAATAAATAAATAAATAAATAAAAGAAATAAAAAAAAAATCCACAAACAAAATGTAATTTAAGCAATGAAAGAAGGTCAAATTCAAAGAGAACGAATATAATATGTACAGAAAACTAACAACCTCAAAATAAAAGAACAACACTAATGATGAAACCAAATAAGATACGATAATGGATAGTAATAAGTGTGTAAATAAGTATGAAAAGGAATAAAACACGAGACGAAAGGACACTATATGAACTAACCAAAGGCAAAATAAAATGAACATTTTGAAAAAAAAACGCCTAAAGGTATGTAAACTGATTTGTTGTTTAAACTATTAAGTTAAAGTTTTTAAAACGCCTAAAAGTAGACAATTGTTGCAATGTTGTTTTGTGTGTGTTTTCACCACTAACAGCTTGTTTACTTCCATACCACAAGCCTTGTTTCGCTGGGGCGGCGTGCTTTGTGTGACTGATGGACCATGCCTACCTTTCGTGCCGTCCCTTACGCCCCACTTCCCTCCAAATGAAAACATAAAACACCCGTTGCTCAGATCGCAACCCAAAAAGGATATAAATATAGCGAGGTGGGGTTAAGTTCATTAGAAGATTTATGTAGCAGGGTGGGGAGAAGTGCAAGTTAAAGCTTTTGTTCTCGCGTTTTGTGGCAATGAAGATATACGCTTTACGATTATTGCCCACTTTCCCCACGCATCCCATATTGGCCCTTTCCCTAACGTGCGTTCACAGTTAACGCGTGCTTGCGTGGTGTTTTCCCATGCCACCGCTGCACATTGGGCAAACGCCTGTATGAAAATCGAAAAACCAACTTTATCGCAGGCTAGCACCATACACATTTTCTTAAAATAGATACTTCAACTTAGTTAAAACCAAAATGTTTCATGTTTTTATCTTAAACTTACTGAGATATAGGCCATCAAAGTACAAACTTTATGATTTTTGGTCCAAATTTCAGCAATTTTTCGACCGAATTAAACCGAATTAAAATATGATGGTTTAATATTTTAGTGAATTATGACCAACAATGTTTCGTTGGAAAGGTTTTTTTGTCATTCTTTTATTTTATGTCTGAATATTATGTTAAAAAATGTTTCTAAAGCTCATAAATGATCGAAAACCAAACAACACTACCGATTTTTTGTTATATTTTCATTTTGGAGAGTGATATTTTGTATGACTCGACTCGATTTCACTCGCGAGTCGTATATCATAGAAAAGATAAATGTTTTTCCTACGTTTTGTCGCTGTAATTAGCTGCAACCATCCTCTATCCCGAAAATTATTTAACTTTTTCTTGAAAGCGCGAGCGATTTTGACATGTGTTGTTGTAGGAGCCATACAGCACCAGTATCCAACTACTTGTCATAAACGAGTATTTGAAACAAACAGGCATAAATAATAAAACTGAACAGAGGAAAAACAGTTTAAAAAGGTCGTAAGATAGGAATCAGCTCTTTTCAAAACCAACCGTAAAAAACTAATTTTTAGCGCATTTCTAGCGCGTCATACAAAAATAGTGTTTAGTAAGAAACTTACTCCGCCTTTGTTTTAATTATTTACTATTGTTAATGATGCTGTTGACCTCTAGGCAATGATGCAATATTGTGAGCGACAATTATTAATTTTCTTTCGCTGTCCTTACGACTTCAGTATAGGATCGCCGTATAAATAGTAAGAGAATTGTATTGAATGAAGAAAACCTGCAATACCATGAGGAATCGATTTTCATCCCGGCGTTTGTATGGCCGTTGCCCACTGTGCCGTTGGCCACTGTCAGCGGCCCGCAGTTTTCTTTTCAACTCGCCATCTCCCCTGCAACCCAACAAACAAACAAAAAGGAATGTTGGCCAATCGTTTGAAATAACAAAAGAATCGTCTGCATCTTTCCGCTTTCGTTCGATTTTCCCTGCCACCCACTTCGCACAGTCTCACTTACTGTCCCGCACCCTCGCTCGCTCGAAGGTGAAATCGAGCGCGTCGGCCGGGAGCTAAGAAACTAAGTACATCAATCATTTTTACAGTCTATTTCGCTGACAACCTTAACTAAAAGTATACGTGTAATGCGTGTGAATATGTGATCATTGGCACCGGGATGATTGCGTGCGGGCGTGTGTGGCCGGGCAGTAGTCGGGTTTGTTGCCGTTTTCCGTTCCGCTTGCCATTTTTGCCCCGTGCAGGTGGTGCCGCACCGGGAGGATAAAAGATGTTTTATCGTTTCCTCTTTTTATCCCTTTCTTTCTGTCTCTCTTTCTCTTTCTCCTTCTCTATCTGTCGCAACACTCCATGTCTGGCAGAGATGTGTAAATGTGTACAGGGATGTGGGTTTTTGTTTTTAAGTTGTGGTGTGGCAGCAAGCGAAGGCGCGAGACAGGATGACCCAGTTTCGGGCACGATTTTTCCTCAGGGTATGCACGTTTGAGGATGTGTGCACATGAAAATGTGTGCCTTTTTGCGATTCCTTACATAAGCATCGTTCTTGTAGGGTTTATTTGTTGAAACAATATTTTTTTAATTTTTTTAAACGTTCAGTATTTTATCTTTTCCTTTAATACTGCCTCTGTTGCTGTCGACAACTTTCAACCGTGTCTTGTCAATTTTTTGCTTAGCCGTTCCATTTTCTCACCAGCTTGAAATTCCAGCTTTGGCCTTTTCTTCCTGTTTAGCAGTAATCCTTCAAGGAAGGCATGTCGGATCTTAAAATAAACAGCATATAATGTAGCGCAAACGTGAAGCTTGTGTTAAGCAATTCCACACCGCAAGATGGCAACAGACGTGAGTGCGAGAAACCGAAAGAGAAAGACACCTCACGCGCGACACGCGCGGCAGCTTGTTGGCGTGAACCACAGAAGAAACAGAAGGGAGAAAAAAAAAGCAGCTCCATAAAGATAAACCGCAGTGAAGAAAAGCCACTTCAACGAGCCACTTCGATTGGCATTAAAGGAGTCGTTCGGCGCGGATGGAGGCGGCTGATGCTGACTTCCACCTACGTGGAAAGTCTCGCGCGGGAAACACAGGAAAGCGCCGAAGGGCCTTGGAAACGATTCAGGAAATTAGAATCGCAATAAAAATTTGCATAAACGTCGTTACTGTCCGGGAAATGGTTCAGCGCGAAGCTTGTTAGATGATGTTGGATGATGTGTTTTACTTTTATTTTCTTGTTCGCTATCCATTTTGTTGCCCCCACCCTCCGGGGGACGTCTCGCCTCCCTCCAGTGTACAAATGTCTGTACGTGTTAACTTTGTGGGGCCAGCTCGGACGACTGCTTTCAACCGGTAACACGCTCTGCGACCATGCTCGCTGCTTATCCACTGCGGGCACTCGTTTGATTGTTGCGCCAGCTCTCGGTTTGAAGGGGTCGATTACAGTCACGTGCACGACGAGCTGACGGTTTCGTTGGAAAAGGCCAAAAAGGCATTAAACCCTTAGCGCGGTTTATATGATACAAAAATAAATATTTTAAATCTATTTCATAAAACATAAACAGCTACTTTGTTAAGACGCTTTTTAAAACGAAATTGTTCTGTAAATTGCATACTTTTAGGCGCAGTTAATTTTAAACACTTATATGCTTTATCAGGTATTGGAAACTGATGCAGGTGACTATTTATTTTTGAGCTGGACATTGAAGTAGAGTTAAACTACTTGCATATATTTTGGCGATTTTTATAACAAAACCACAATACAGTAGAACACCGTTTATCCGGGCTCATCGAGACTCAATCTTGCACACGGTTACTCGAATAACACGGATGGGTCCAAGCATTTGTTTTACAGCATTTCCACGATGTATTGGGGGGTTGCCTTAATGTTTTGGTTGCTTCCCACATTTTTTGGTGTGCTCCTACGATTTTCCAGGCGTTTCCAGGATGTTTTTGGTTCTATTGTATTAATGCCCTATCGGATTATACCATTAAATAGAGCGAATCTATGGGATACGATGAATAAAACATGAGACGAGCCCAACAAATTATGGGAATTAACCAATAAATCGTGTGCAACCTTGTTCACAAATATCTGAAGTTTAGTCTTTAATTTGTATGCTATGTTGGCAAAATCTAATCAGTTTTTTTGGGGACTTCATGTCAATGGAAATATTAGAAAATTGCCATGAGTTTAGAGTTTTTCGTTTGTCCGATGTGCTCTGGTCACGGGGTTTTCAAATATCCTCCTCAGCACGCATTGCCATCTTTATATTGAACTGTCATTTCTCAACCATATGGATATATGGAACACCGGATAAAAGGCTATTAATTTTTAAACAGTGAATGCTGATGAATTTTAAGCATAAATTTGTAAAAGTTATTGGAAACATTATTGCTGCTTGTTACAGTGCAAATTTGGTGCTCATTGCATAGTTTTAGGCGTATTTCATGCCAAATTTCACATTTTAAAAGTAAACGCCTTATTATCTGTAAGAGCAAACATATGCAAGAATTGTTAATGTTCTAAGCTACATAATACGGCTAATTTGTAGTACTGATTGCATAGGTCTAGATGCATTTAATCGCCAATAAAATTTCGCTGTTGAAATAAGAGCAATTTCAACCACTTGCAACAGTTTGAGCGCATGCATTGAAGGGTTCAACACTTGGCGAAAGAATCAAAACTTCCCACTCACAAACGATTCGGAGCCCGTATCCAACCGAATAAATGGCATTAAATCGTTTATCTTCACTCGCTGCGAGTGTTGTTGTGCTGCAGTTTTTTTTCCATCCAAATGCGGAGTAATGTGTGTCTGTGTGGTCCGGCTGAGACAAATATACGTTGGCCGTATTTTTTATTCATACCAAATTCACTGGATTTCCGGAAGCCGGAAGGGGTTTCCGTTTTGCTAAGCTGCACCGAGCGCTTCCGAGTGTTGCGAATTCGGTTTCGCAGGGCCACAAAAACGGACAGAGTGTGTGTAGGGGGGAGTCGATTTTTCACCATTGGATGTATCTTTTTGCGATTCCAGGGATGGGTGAGGGACTGAAACGAATGGACCCGGTATCAATGCAGTGCAACTGCAGCGGGAAAAGCTGGCGTGCGTGGTTCGTGTGCGAGCTTGCTTGGTTGGAAAAGCTCCGCCTAGAAGTCGCACAAAACGGTGAGAAAAGAGAGAGAGAGAGATAGAAAGATAGAGAGAGAGCGAGAGCGAGCAAGGGGAAGAGCGTGAGTGCGAGCAAGCAAACAGACGAACGAGTAAGAGACGAGATGGAAATTAGAAAGGACCGTAGCGACAGAGCGGGAGAACTATTAAATTCCATAACAGGGCCGTACCACGCCCCAATGGAGGGCAGGCGGTCTTGCTCGGTGGTTCGTCCTTGCGTCCTTATGTACACATACAGTGGTGGCTGCAGTCCGGCCGCGTCCGTTCCACTGGAGGCCACGAGGCCAAGCATCTTGCCAAAGGATGGGAACGTGGGATGGTGTAGTCTTCTTGGCAAAGGAGCACTTCGTTTTTTCTTCCTGTTTGTTTGTTGTTTGCTGGAGAGTGCTAACAAGTTGACCATTTGTTCTGGAGGACTTTTATCGTCTCAGAGCATTTTCCTAACCCACCCCACAAGCAGTGTAACTGATGTACGGGCTTTCAAATGCGACATGTGCTTCTTCATGAACCAAACTCCTTTCCGCCTTTCTCCACACCCCGGCGACCCACCCTATTGCTTTTGCAAAACAATCATATCCCCCCCCCTGTTTGAATGCGGGACAGGAGGAAACAATCGAAGAAATGTCTGTAAGAAAATTAGCTCCTTCAAATTCTTCCGCCAGGTTCTCCGGGCGGCGCACGCACTACGCTCTCGAGGAGATTTAAGAAGTGTTAGTTTGGCAAAGCGAGAAAAGCGTAGAAAAACCGAACCGAGCGCGGGAAGGGGTGCAAGCCGGGCTCCGGTGGCGGTGGTCAGACAGTCCAGATAAGGTAGCGCAAACGTGTGCAACGAGATAGCCTGTTTGCTTAGGACCGAGACCTTCGGTACGAGCGTCGTCGGCCCGTATTTCGCAAAACTTCGCCCTGGAAAACGTCGAGAAAAACTTCTGGACGATGGTCACTGGAGAAGTTTGCGTTTCTTCTGGCCCACCGGAGAGGAGCCTATCACGCTGGAAGGATCTTGTTTCTTAATTAAACTTTTGTTTACCCTGTCCCGGGCAAAGATGCAAAAGATAGTGGGCTGCAGAATAGTTCCAGGGGCGAGTCGGGCCTTCGGTCCTGGTTTTGGAGCACTTTCAGGCAACGCCAGCGCTCTGGTGAAAGGGGTTTCACCGCAGCACGGGACACAAAACCGAACACAAAACCCTCGTCACTTGACCGACTGCTGGTACCGGCCGTACCGCTCATTAAGCGAAAGACTGTCCATTTGGACAGCTCGTTGTATCGTCCCATTCTCCGAATTCCGATTCAACTTCCCACGCGTCCCGCTGTCGATCATCGAAGCTCGACACCAGCAGCCGCGCGCGGTTGCTCCTTTTTTATGTTCTAGCACGCGCCACCGTCACCGTGGAATTTAAGCGATAAACGATTGACCGATAAACACGGTTCGGCCATCGGCCGAAGGCACGCTGCGGGCGAATAAATCGGCTCCAAAAACCATAATTAATTTAATGATGCCCACCGCTAAGCCGCCGGAGCGCGCGTTGAGGACACACACACACGCTTTTCCGGGGGCTTCATTATCTGCTCTTTAATCCCGGAAACAGGGAAAGCCCTACTCTACCCGGGCGTGGGCCCAACTGATTGTACGATTGTCATTGTTGCGGTGTTTATCGGTTGTTTTTTTTGTTATTACGGTGTTGAATGATGTAGCCCCCGCTTCTGGTGATGTGTGTTTGAGCTTTGTTGCTGCTGGTGTGTTGCTGTTCCACAGCAGTGGTGCGATATGAAAACACACTCACTTGGTGGTGTCGGTAATGGCGGTGGTGAGGATAAATATTTACCTTGCCGGTTGGGGATGGAAAAGCAAACGGAAGTACCGGTACGAGGTGTGATAGACCGTGAGATAAAGTCTTTTGCGTTTTTTTTGGTACCGGGTAATGCGCTATGTTGCAGTGTGGCGGTTTCAATCAAACTAGTGAGCAGTGTGGATATTCGTTGTGGTGTGAAGATCACGTGTGCGCTAGAAGCTGCAGCAGACTCAGTGCTTTACTTTTGCCATATGGTTGATTTTTAATGATGCTATTAGTATTACATGTTATTGGTGTTGATCAATACAGCTCTTCCATTTGTATAATGGTTCAAAGTGTACTATAGCGATGCCTTTAGATATTGCATGTCCACACCATTGCCACAATGGACATTTGCCGGGATGAAATTCAAAAAATTAACTTTGTAATAGCGCAATTCCAAATAATAGGTTTTAAAACTAAGGGTACCTTTGTTGTAAAACTAAACTAACTTTGAACCTTTGTAACTTTTTGAATTATGAACCGATTTTGATAAATTTAGACATTTTAAAAAGGATATTCAGTCAGCTTTATAAGTACATAAAAGATTTTGAGTTTAGTTAATTTAATGCAAAAATATACGAGAATAACTGAAGAAACTTCCTAAAAACTTTCATCATTTTAATCTTTGACTTGATGCCATTATGAAAGTGGTGTAGAGTGGCGTTGTCTCATATATGTCACATAATAGTGTGATATATATACTATCAATCTGTGAAGAAATATTCTGCGAAAGTTTGCGAACGCGAATTTTATTGAAGTTTTTTCACATCAACTGTTTCTAAAAACAGACACATGCGTAACTAGGCAGCTCCATAGGTGCCTAGTGTAGCGTATTACGTGTATTCTACAAAAATATATTCTACGTGCTTTTAATCAGCTTTAATTTCCATTACGAAGCTGTGTATCTTAGTTTCAGCTCATGGACTTATCTAATATGTAAATTTCTATTCTAACCTAACTTTATTATTAAATCATATTCATATTCCATATTATAGACGGATGTAAGGAAAATAATTCTAAAATTAGATGTATAACAGGAAAACGTTATGAATGCACCAGCATCTATTGGCGTTTAGGGAGAAGATACACCCAAAAATCATGACAAACTAAATATAAGGATAGAGGGGAGTATGCTACAAAAAATATTTTGCAAGAAAGAAAATGCATCCAGAAGGACATTTAATAAAATGAGCGGTATTCATCTGATTCGTTAACCAGTTCAACATCAGTAGCTACACGCTCTAAAACAAAGGCAGAGTTTAATTTTAGTAAATACTTTATTTGTAGTTATCGTTGAATTCTGATTTTTTCAAAAAGTTGTAAAACCAAGAACATCAGATTTTTAGTTTTATTACCCCTTCTGAAGGCAGTACAGGACTTGGAAAAGTATTGGATGAATATTGTGTGATATCAATGCTCAGGAAAATGTGTAATTTCTATTTTTTTTTAAAACAACAGATTTAAAATTTTAACCTTCAAAGACAAACAATATGTGCTGCTTTTCATTACTAATTTGGGAACTACTTTATTTCAATGTACCTGCTCTGTCTAATTATTCAAATGCCTTTATTCAGTTCTTTAGAAATGTGAACTAGACGTCAGGAGCTTTTAATAGCATCCCCCTAAATTGTGTATGTAAATTTTTAATATTTGTACTAACTGTTAGTAAAAGTTCTGAGAATCAGCTACAATTGTCCTATACAAAGCAGAAAATATTGTCTTATTCAAAATTATTAAAATTGTTCATATTCATATTCATATTATGGAATATTACAGTATATTTAAAAATGGTTTATACTATTAGAAACAACAAATACAGGATAAAAAACACACAAAATTAATAAAACTAAGCAAAGACCTCTTAAAACACTATTTTATGTTGCGCCACCTGGCGGTATGGATGCGAACTATAGATAAAATTTTATTTACTGTCATAATACTTTACTACAAACGATACAAACTAATAATTTCTGCAAAAATAATTTTATCCCGAAATTTGTCCTAAACTGCCCATTGTGCATTGACCAGCATGTCATGGTTGTATTTACATCTCAGTATAATCTTTGTGGTTCACTTCAAATGCTCTACATTAGTATGGCTTCGGCCGTATTTTCCACATTGTTTTACTATTTGGATCACATATCTCACTATATATGTATAAAATCGAAAATCGCCACAATGACGTGAGAGTAACCATTCAGCGAGAGAGAGAAAGCGGTGAGAGCATAGCTCTCTTAGCAACGCGCGTTGCTGCGAAAGGAATTGCTTCATGCCACACTGCCAGCCTGCGGGAAATGAGGGCAATAGTTACTTAGATTTTTTGTTTACACAAACCGATTTGAAAACACATGGTATTGGATATAATAAACAATTCATTAAATAATTAAATATGCAAATCAGCCACCTGGATAATGTGTCCCATCTCATACCCCTTCCCATTATAAATCAAAATATTCAAAAAGTGAAATGTTTGATATTACAATTCATTTATTCATTAATAAAGCCAACTATACTCATTATTGGTGCTTAAGCACCTCGACTACTACATAATATTTATCCTGTAAAATGGGTTGCTATATCCAGGACGTCGAACATGTACACTCCCTCAAATCTTCTTCTATTTGGCGTAACGTCCTATGCGGACATGCCGGCCTGTATAGGCTTTCGAGACTTAATTCATTATCACGTACCCGGATAGTCAATCCTTGCAACGGGGGGACGGTCCATGGGCTTGAACCCATGACGGGCATGTTATTGAGTCGTTCGAGCTGACGACCACGTACCACGGGACCGCCCCAAATCTACTATACCCTCAAATCTACTACTTCGCAATATTGGGTGAGTCGGCACAAGGACAACGCATGACAACAAGAGGCAGATATAGCCGAGAGACCCTAAGCGGCCATATGCTAAAAAGCCTTGCTGAAATTCCGAGCAGGAAAGCGGCGGATGTTGATGGCTTGAAAGTTAAAATTGAATTTGTAACGATTTGCTCGCGGGCGGGAAGAACTACTTATTTTAGGATGTCCTTCCGGAACAAAGCACTAAAGGGAGAGATGGTTCATTGTGTAACATGACTGCAACATACTGCGCGTTAGGTGCGACAACCGTGCGCACTGCAATCAGCCGGATCAGCATCAACTGCAGAATGATCCACAATGAATCTATGCTTACTGTAACGTGCCCAAGAGGGCTGAAAAGATTCTGACTGTATCTATCAAGAGTGATTGCGATGTCTACCATGTGATGCTATCACCGTACTATGGTGTTGATTATACGTTATAATTAAGGACACGTCAAATTAGAAGCAAAATCTGAAAAATGTGGGGCGGCAAGAGTAAATAAAGTAGTTTGCAAGTAAACGTGAATTTAGTTAATTGATCTGTAAAGGCTATAACAGTGTTGAACCATTCTTTTCTATAACAGTATAGATTGGAATATTAGAACTACACATATGGAATGGTTATATGAGGGGATATGTTCACTGTTGAAATCTGATTTTTGGCGCAACAATAACAATTGTCTCATACACAAATACCAATACTTCATACACATCCTCATACATACTCATACACATCCATTCAATACTTCAAAACCAGTTTCAGGATAATAAAATTAAAAATAAAATTTTGACGGCGTATTTGGAAATGACCTTTTTGAAATTTAAGACCGGGAAAATTTACATTAAAATGTTCTAAGCATTTATTGCTTATTACTTAACGTATGAAAAATAAGTCGAAAAAATGAGTAGAAATGGAATTCGAACCATGTGCGATATCATAGTTTCATAGTTCAATCTTACATTTATGGGCACAAAAAACACAAAATGGATTGAAGCAGAAGTAAGAATTTCAAAAATTGTATGTTTTCAAGTACGCAATTGGGATTGGATCTAAACATGTTGTATATGTATTAGCGGCACCCTTTTTTTAATCCAATGCACATCAATATGTTATTCAATGAACACGTTGTTGAGGTTACTACTTAGCTATGCTTTCCATAAAATCACGCCGAAAACTAAAAAATAATAATCAAAAAATTATACATTTGTGTCAACAGAGGCATGGAACGTATCAGCTCAGAAATTACAAAATTGTGTGACTTTGCTCAAAAGTAGCTTCATCGACTCGAGCGCCTCATTTAACGTTTCTGCAAAGTACAGTAAGAACTGTCCAGGAAGTTACAAGGTTAATACATTTGTGGTGTAACGCATAAGAACAAATAGGTGTTTAAGTTATGGTTGTTGCCACTGAACGTGTAGAGTTTGAGAATAATTCTAAATTTGAGGACATCCGGTAGATTTTACCGGGCCTTTACTAGTATGATTAAATGATTCATCTACTACTCGATTATACCGTGTCGATCATGATGTCATCCACATCATCATCCACACAGTACGGTTCCTTAAGGCCTAAACATAGACTTCAAATATTTAAGATCGTGAATTATAGAAACACTTAGTTCCAAGCTGTAGTTCTAGCCTAGATCGACTTTGAATTCTATTTGTAACGTGTGGTCATATATCTTGGTGCTAGAGTTGGCATCATCCAGATATTTTCGGTATCCTGGAGAACCTTTTTAGTATTTTAAGTGCATTGATCTCAATTGTTGTAGGTCCTGTATTTTAACAACCACCATTACATCATATCATATCTTCTTTCAGAGATTCAGAGTGTTGAAATGCTTTTGGACTTATCAAATATCTTAGGCAATCTGAGATCCTATACCGCCCCGGCGACTTCTACATTTCTCTTTAATGTGAATTCTGATTGTTCGACTGTGCTGTCACTACATTTTGGCGTTGTGAAGGTACATCTCATAGCATGATATTGTCATACTTAGTGGACTCTCAGAGATTTTGTCATGGTTGAACTAGCATTGTGTTGTGTTATAGCATGACCACGAGGTATTAAATTTAGCTTCATACTTCGAATATGATGGGAAGCATTTAATGAGTCCACTTTCAATAATAAATCAATAAATGACAAGTGTCTGAAAGTATCCACAAAATCTTCAGGATATTTGCATCATGACGATATCATTCGATGCTAGTTGATCAGCGATATATTTAGCAATGACTGTTGGACATGCTAGCATTCAAATGATGGTTGTAGCATGATGCTGTTCCCTCGGGATTCATCGGAAGCTTCATCTGAATTACAGCTAGAGGTAACGCTTTGAGTGTACTATATTTCTCAGAATTGTGCTCATTGCGTGGGTAAAATTGGTATACCTGTTTGTTACTGCGTAATATCTGCTCGCCAAGTATACTTTCAATACAACCACATAGATTATTTGACCACGACCACACTATCGTTTGCGTGGATCATATCGAAACTCCTGCCTCTAGCCACTATACGTGGTCGGAAATAATACACCCATCGCTTGATCGCGTGACCATGTGCATCGTTTAGCACCTAGCGAACCGAACTTAGCTCGGCAACCCCATTAATCATGTGTCCACAGCCAATCGCGCCCGGATAGTGAAACGATGATAACACTACCGGTAACGCTTTTCTCGCCTAATCGGGTTCAACTTCCGGGCCCCGGGAAATCTAACAATTCCATTCAGGACCCCTCCTCCACCTGGGCCAAGCGCTCACACAACAATTGAATCAAACCTCGTCCTGGTAAACGCGCACGCCAATCTTGCTAACCCGGCCATCTTCAACCGACCGACCGGGACCGATGATTGATGATGATCGTGTACCACTGCCACTGCATAGTGGCCGGTGGGCCAAACGCAACACCCCCCTCCCGGGTAGCACATTGTTTGGGATACATTTTTGGGAGCAGCACACATTCTCCGACGCCTTCCCGCGGGAAGAACCACACAAAGACACATCCGGAGACATTGGTGCAAATATATCCTGGAGCGAGAATTAGTGGCAGCTAAGAAGTGATACACTAGCAGTGGAAGATGTTGAGGGTAGAGAGTAGAGGGTACGCACGGTACCTTGTGGTGGTGGTGGTCGGAAGGAAAACTTCAGGCTGGATGGTTTTGCTCTGCTAAATTTTCCTCAAACTGACAGATCAATTAACGTGACAGCGGGTGCGGCGGTGGAAAGGAATCAGGAGCTATTCAATGTCTACTCCAAGTACACACACACACACACATTGAAGATGTATGACACAAGTGTAGAAGTTTTCGCTCCCGGAAAACTTCTTCCCCGTCGTCAGCCGCCGGAGTCGGAGTTCATTTAGTGGAAAATGTTGCTCGCTGTCAGGCCGGAAAGACCGGTTACGGGAGTCGGAGGAGGCATCAGACACGCTCGAGTTTCTTGGAAGCTCGCGACACTTTGCGCCCGGGACAAAAATGAGACATGACAAGGCCGAAACCGTGAACCGTGTGATGAAGATGTTGGTGGCCGTGTCTGGTTTGAGGATGGGTAAGGGTAGCTGAAGGTGGCTGAAGATGGTCGCCCCAGCAGCAACAGCAGCAGCAGCGGGACTCAGGGGTTTCCCCCTTTGGTTATTCATAAGTGGAAATTTTGTATAGAAATTATATCTGAAATTAACATCTTTATTGTTATCTTGTTTTTTCCTCCCCTCTCATCCCATGCTTCCCCTTTACAGGCGCTTCACCCTTCCCCGACCTCACACTGCTCCTTGACTTTTGGCTCGGTGACATTGGCCCGGGCTGCCGAAATCGAAATCGGAAGTTTTGTGGCTACCCGGGAGAGCGTGAAAGGGGGAAACCGTGGCATGTGGCGATATTTAATATGCGCAAAAACTTTGCCAAACAGGGTGATGTGTGTGTGTGTGTCTAAGTTAGGGTTTCTTCTGTACGAGTGGGTAAGTGGGGAAGAGTTTATCGCTCGCGCAGTATATTTGTGGTTTGGTTTCGAACCATGGTTATTGTGTCATCTTTAGCAGCGAGCTAAAGGGGGTGGAGTGATGCGGCAAGTTTCGTCAACGTATCTATGAACGTCACGGCCGTGTGCGTTTGAATATCGCATTCATTTGTTCACTTCGAGCGACAGTTGCCATCCTCATCGCTTAAGGATTCTATTATTTCTTTGCAAGCGAGACACGCACCGGCACGACGTCCCGCTAGGATCGTTAATGTGTGGCGTGTGTGTGTATGTCGTATGTGCACAGTGCTACGGGGCTTCACACATGCCGCCTCTCCTTTCCCGTGCTAAATGGAGGCAGAAAACCCATTAGAGCAATCGAACGAAGATGGTAACAATAAACTGCGTTCGCAAGCGGAAGCTGTAGCGCAGTGGCAAAAGTGCGACAATGCTTCTATCACCCGTTTTGGTCCTCTGTTTGGAAGTGTGAAAATTAATAAAATCAAAACTTAAGGTTTTCCATTTCGCGTGGGAAACGCGATGCTTGAATCGCCTTCGAGGGGTAAATCCACATTATAATCTCTCGTTTTGCCCCGGTTTTAAGCATACAAAACGCTAAAAAACCAAAATGTTGTTGAGAAAATTGTCAGCATTTAGGCGTCTCTCTGATGGAAATTTTGAGATTCTCTCAGCAATGGATTTCCTTGATAACTTTTTGTTAATTAATCAAATTTTGATTTGATTAATAATGTATATAAAATTGTTTCTGACTTTTAGTTCACTTCGCTAAATCGCCTTAATATAATCCATTTTAAGCTACATTTATGAGAAATTCTTCTAAACCCAGACATCAGGCATTAGAATGCACAAGACCGCATATAAATTGGATCTATTTAGGCGCTATAGGCTAATTTGCACTGGTGTAATCAGACCAACATTGTATAAAAACTTGCAGTGAAATACAGGCACATCGATTTGCATCAATCATGCCAATGGTTGCGCAGATGTTGCCCAAAATTATGCTTAAACAAAAGCAAACTTATAAAAAGCGTTTAAAAAAATGGCTGAAAGAGCGTGTTTGTAGATTATATACAGACAGCTCAAGCTATGAATTCCAAAACAATATTCATTAGATCTTCTTCTTCTATTTGGCGTAACGTCGTGGAAATGCCGGCTTATACAATACAGGCTTTAGAGACTTTATTCATTACCACGCTGTCGGATGGATAGTCAAATCCTTGCTACGGGGGGACGGTCGATCCTAGACTTGAACCCATGACGGGCATATTCTTGAGTCGTTCGAGTTGATGACTGTACCACGGGACCGCCCAGATACATGCACAGGTATGTAATTAATGTACAAAAAGTTTTACTTATAAATGTTTAAAAAATCTGTATATCTGTTTTTGTTTGCAATATTACGATTGCATCCTTTATTTTATACAAGTTAAACCCAATTATGAGCAAACCAAAGATTAAAGTTTAATAAAGCTACGCAACGAACTATTTGTCACAAATGCCGCCTAAATGTAGGCAATACAGGTAACAAAAGTAGCGTACAAAGTATGCATTACTCTTCTGCGGTTATGCAACGTAGCCTGATCTTTAGCAAACGAAACGGTTAACCTCGTTTTAAACGTGGCTTGACGGCGCTCCATCAACTATTCCGCCAAGCACAAGCACAACTTCGCTAATAATATGCAGTAGATTTCACCAGCTAGCGTTCGAGAACCATTTTTTCCAGTTCGAGAATCCACAGCCTACGGGCGCATAAGAGACTTGGCGTCAGACTAGCTGCGAGGTGGGAGAGAAGCAAAACGGTTGAATTATGAAGATAATGTTAATGTACCTGGAAGGCATCGATACGCGCAACAATATGCTACTGCTGCTGCGAGAAAAGACGCCGACCGTGAAGTGATTGCCAAACCCGTATCGGTGTTACAAGCCGCGCCCGGTGTAGGTGTTTCGGCTGCTGCCAGCTTTATGCAAAGTAAAGGAAAATAATGAACTCTGGCCCTGTCTGGTTGGGTTGCGCCTGTTTGGACCGGTTTAGAAAGGTAGAGGCACAGGTAACGGTGAAGATCGCTCGGTTGGAATACTAATGGCTCACTTACTGTCTCCTTGCAGGTAACAGTGGCCCTCCTCATGGGGGCTTTACAGGAAAAGTTTACTATCTCTCTCTCTCTCGTTCTATCTACTTCTCCTCCTTTCTGTTAATTGTTGGTTCCTAGTCGGATCGTATCTAGGATGCTCCACTGTGTGCAGATCGATTTTATACTTTTCTACACTTTAAAATCGGCACAGACAACCGGACCAACTTTGCACACTTTATACACTCTCACGCTGGAAACCCCCAAAAGGAAGAGCACGAACAGAAAATCAATCATTTAGCTCCCAATCAAAAGTTAATAAATCGATACAACGTGGAATATTGTATTGCACGGTTGGCCTATCGTCCCCTCCTTGTTGGTTTGTTGGTTTCTAAAATGGCTAAAAAGTGGACGAGAAAAAGACAAGACATTGCCACGTGCAGCACGCAAAACGTGACGAAAAAACACATGTTTACAGCTGCGCTACAATTTACCAAATCGTGCACAAGGTACGATCAGAGGGTACGGCGTGCTATCGACGTGTTTGGATTTCGGTACCTCATCCATCCGATACCCGCGCAAAGGGCACGGACATAGCGCGACGCTTCACTTTACGATTATTGGTCGAAATCAAATCTTCAAAAATCATCAAATTTTAAAACCATTCCCGTGGATGGTCTCTTCCCGCAAATCGAACGACGTGTTTGCACCGCGGAAAAGGAGGCAGCAGAGGAAACCCATTTTGTTCGCTTTTCTATTTTGTACGGCACGGCGATAAGGGTTAAATCTCAAACATTCCAGCAGGCGTAAGGGTGTGTTGTTTGTGTGTGTGTGCCGTTGCGAGAAAAAGGGGTTTTGCCCCGAAAGCCGAAGCGGAAGATCGCACTCATCAAAGGGGTGTGAAATCTATCGAAACACGTACAGAGCGGAGACGCTTGGGGGAAAGATGGTACGAGCGAATCTTCATCTATTATGCATCGAGCCGACACAGTCTTGCCGGGGGATGTGTGCTAGGAAAACGGGTGTGCGGTTTTCGCTCTCTTGTGTTTCTATTTCCACGCAAAACAGCACACACACACACACACACACACACACAGACAACCCACCACCGTCAAGAAGCAATTGTAATTTTGGACCGCGTTTTTGTGCTGGGCTCGCTGTGTTTTATTGCAGCACGGGCAAGCCGCAGTGAGCCCTTTCCACTTCGCGCAACGTAAACCATGGTCCTCGAGGTGTTTCGATTTTTTTACTTGTTTTGTTTTTTGCTTCCACTCTCGAGTGGTGCCTGCGAATCGTACGCCTCAGTTGGCTAGTTGGCAGGATCAATCGGAGCCAAATTCCGCCGGCCTTTGTGGGAGTGGGTGTGGGAGTACGTGCTGGGAATTTTGAAACCGTCGGTCGCGACCTTCCCCGGCCTATGGGGAGAGTTTTGAAATTACAGCGCGAAGAAAGCGCTCGGGCCAAACAATCGCATCGAGCTCATCATTTATCATTTTCCTGCGTGGCACAAGAAGGGGTACGAATGGCAGGGAATGACTGCAGGCTGGCCATTGGTACAGAGGCTACCAAGAGTTTGTTTTAAGCGCAGGAAATTTTTGAGTCGATCCCAACAAACATCAACAGTTTAATTCAAAATGTTTGAATATACAATGACAACTATCAATCGTTAAAATGAAAGAAATTCAAAACTACGCTGATTATGAAGTTACTAGTTATTGTACATTTGGTCCTTCGAACCTGATCGGGACATCGGAAGCCGATCGGAACATAATTTATGGTTTATACGCCGACGTTTTTCATTATATCTATAGAATAGGAAGGAAATAATTACGTAAGTTGAAGTTCAGTTTCAAACTGTTGACATCTTTAAAAGATCATGTAGGAAATACTCTTTAAACTGTATGGAATACAGATATTTGAAAACCAATTTTATTACTTTTCGTAACATGAAATCTAACAACGAAACGATTCCTTTAACTACCCAAATCAAACGTTCGAGGATCAGCGGCTTGAATCGAAAAACAAATTCCACCGCACAGATGTAATGTGCCAAAAAAAAACAACAAACAATTCCAGCTCTAGACTCAAATTCCTTACCCTCAGGCCATGGCCTCAGACGGGACTATAGAGCAAACTATACATTCCGCCAAATTTCATGCGCGACCACAAATGCTACCATAATAAAGGCCGTAGAAAGCAACACACACACACGCACAAAAAAGAAAACAATACCAGATTTTTGCCATTTTTGCGTCCCTTGCAAACACACGCTGTAAATTGGACCATGTTTGCATGCCCACCCACGGCTTGTGTCACAATGTGTGCGTTATCTGCTCGTTTTGGTCGCGCCCTATCGGGTACTATTATGACGACGAATGTTGTACTGTTTGATTTTGGTGGTACACACAAGGCCTGTTTCAAACCTGCCAAAAATCGCGATAGAAATAGCAAACGAGAAATCGACAGGGAAAGAAGAAGAGACAAAAAAAACATGGACAAAAGTAGAATGGAAAACAAAATACAAAAATCGTCTCAAAACGCAAAACTCGTCGCTAGAGAACGGCTGGTGGCACTGGTTACTACGAGGCCACTTTCTGTCGATTCCACCGATGCAATCGTTTGCTGTTTCATCAGGCCTATGTTTTTGCTTTATTTGCTGCCTTCCGGTCGTGGCTCAGCTGCCGGAAGTCGGTAGGCAGGTCGCACATCTAGTGGCCTAATACTCAGGGATGAGCAACACTTTGTACGCGGGGTTGCATAGAAACTCGGCGCGAATGTAAGGTGGATTGCGTTCAGAAGTAACCGTTTGAATGTAACCGCCTAAAAGTATGCAACCAATGCTCGTTTTTAAGCGTTAAGGACATCTTTAGAAGCTTGCCGATCCCTGATCTAAACACCATTTTCTCCACCAGCTTCCTCGTCGGAGCAAATGCGTTTTCAATTTCAAGTGCACCGGAAATGAGACTTTTTTAATATTTATACACAGTGACAGCGTGTCCGCACGGCTGGCAGATAAGGTAGGGCTACTGGGAGCTAGAAATGGCCCCTTCCGCACCGGTTAGGGTTAGGGATGGCAGCAAAAACAAAAGTACGGTCACTTACCGGACTGCCAGAATAGGACCAACAACAAAAAAAAAGTGTTCCGAAAGTTGAGAAAAACAAAACAAGCGCAATCAAAATAAACCTCTCTATTCCCGGTCTGTTTGGGGCGTGTTGTCGGATTCAGGAATGATAGGGACTAACAGCATGGACAGTGGAGTGTCAATTGTCATATTTTGCGGTATCAATATTACATAAGAGGAGGTAATTGAATGTCCCTTCCTTGCGTGAGACAGGTAGCCGAGGTACGTAGCGTCTGGCGCTGGCGACTGTTCCATTTGGGATGCCACGGGACGTTTGTGAGTGCCCGTCCCGGGGACGGTCCGTTTAGCATCCGGTTTCTTGTTTTTATTTCTCTTTCTCTATCTCTCTCTGCTCCGTTTTTGTTTCCTGAAGCTCGTTGAAATTAGTCGTGGACTGTGTAGGCAGAACTCTATTTGCTCCATTTTCTCCGATACCGTCACACGGGCTTGTTTTGGCAGGCTAGTAGAGGGACGAGTAGCAATAAAAAAAAACAAGACCCATCAGCTCCATCATTTCAGCGACCGATGATGGTACCAAGAACAAGACGATAAAGTACCATCATTTCCGGCAGGAACCGGCGTGTACGATCTTGTTGTCTTTTTGTTTTGTTCTTGCTCTCCTCTTTTCAGAGGAAAAACAAAAATTACGGAGCAACCGGAAATCGTTCGCAAACCGTGCCGGCAAAAGGAAATGAGTCGCGGCGAAGCAGAACCGAGCTGGCGGTGCTTTCCCGCAGGCAAGACCCAGGGCCAAACGCCAACAGGTTTTAGGTCAGCCAGCGTCCAATTCCGGGCCGAAGCAACAACCAGAACAAAAAAAAAAAAAGACCCGACGAGTGCAGCAAATCGAAGTGAAAGTGTGTTGTGTATGTGTCCCGGCCGACGGAAGTAGAAATGACAGCGCGCAGACTACCTGTCACTTTGCTGGCATCCATAGTTGTGTATGTGTTTGTGTTTGAAGAAATATAAAGAAGAGACAAAAAATCTCTACTTAGTCGTTGACGGGCCCGGTTAATAGGCGAGTAGTAGTAGTGGTAGTGCGGGGCAAGATGACAACACCTGGCACACACAGTTGACAGCGCGCTCTATCGGTCGCTTGCGGGACGCAGCCTGTTACTCTCGCTAGTTCGTCCAGTCGTTCGGCTCCGTTGCATTGTTCATTTTTTCTACTCGTACGGATGTCATTCGCTCGCTCACTCTTACAGCAGTCTCATTCTGTAGCGACAGGATTCACTAATGATTTAATAGGCGCTTTCGCTATCTGTAGCATTGCCGGTTGTGTTTTTTTTTCTGCTGGTTTGAACTCTCAAACTGAGTCGATGTAGGAATCGGTTTGAAGCAAAAGCCGTACAGATAGTGGACGTGTACAATTATATGGTTCTGAGGTTTTGAGTTCTGTGAATTTTAAATCCTCCTCCAAACGGGCTGTGATGCGAGTCTTTAGGTTGGTAGGATTTCAACTCCATTGTTGCCTTAAAGTGCGAGTCATTTGGTTTTAACATTCTTAGAGTGCGGATATTCGTTAAAGGATCAGAAACTGTTTGAACAGTTTGGGCGTAAAGCAAAAGCAGTTTTTCGGACATTTGAAAGCTGACTCCACTTTCTTCCGTTTTGACAGGTCTCCCTGACTGTTGTCCAGGTAAGGGAGACTGTTGTTGAGGTAAAGCCAATATCAATGGAACTGGGAATCTCGCATTAAGCACGACACGACCTAATATTGAGCATCGTGTTTGAAACATCTCGCAATGGGATGTTTGGATTTTTTTATCAATTTCCTAAACTCTCCACATTCTTCTTGTTCAACGTTACCGGAGCTTCAGAAAGTGTCACAAAACTTTCACCTCCATGAGCTGTCCCCGAGGGATTGGCAAGCAAATCTCGGTAGCTCTCGAAAACTGTGCGTAACGTCTAGTTTTGAAATCAACTCCTAAGAGGTAACCCCTCGCGTTTAGCGTTCGGTTGGCCCGGTTCGCTAATGCCAGCTGTGACAACCTACCCCTTTACTAATGTGCTCCACAAATGGAAATGTCATTGCGTCAGTGATAAGGGTTATTTGATGAGCTCTCGGTGCCTCGTTTGTTCCTTCTGTGACACACACACACTCTCTCTCTCTCTCCAGAGCACAAGAACAGAAATAAAACAAATTCATCGCTTTAAAACTTCATCTTCGCAAAACAAATCCCCTTTCGCACTCCCGTTGGCGAAGGGTGGAATGGGCAAGGGTTTAAATGGTACTTTCACCCTGCATGCCAATGTTTTTGAAATGGAGATTGTGTCTCTCCCACACACACGCGCGCGCGGGCGGTGATTGCTCGCTACCGTGTTTTTGTGGCCCGTTTAGCTTCTTTAGCATTTTTACCGCCTCTTTCGTCTCGCGAACGTTACCCCTTTTTTTCTTCCTCCCAAAAGCAATGAAGCGAGCATGGGGAGGAGATGGAAAACACAATTACAACAAAACAAAAAACACACACAAACCTCATGCCCCCTAAGCGCAGCCTTCGCGACGCAGCGCCGAGCGAAACGAAGCGACACAAGTGCGAACGACTCCCTTCGCAGCTATAAAATATAATTAAAATTACAACTAGATAATTTGAATTCAAAACGAGCGCCAGGAAAATTTTCGGCCCGGCCCCCGCCTCCCCCCGTTATCGTTTTGTCCTCGGCGGGGATTGCCGAGCGTGCTGCTATCCCGGTTTCGACTTTTTTTTTATTGCAATGCCCATTCTGCTGGAGGAAAGGCGATTGCGGGGTAAGGAAACAACAACATTCTTTCATTGGGGAATGTTTGGCCCGAAATCACGGAATGGGTGTTATCTTTTCTTGGAAGCGGGCGGGTTTTAGCGTTTTTCCGTTCACTGTTCCACGCTGGTAGCTAATCCTTTCGCAGTCCGGTGGGTGACATTGCACTATGGGTGGAATGATTCTTTTCAAAAAAATTTTTGTAATAAATTAAAATGATCATTCTATAGTCCAAATATTATGGTGACGTTTAAAAAAGATTAAACATCGTTGGTGAAAATTTTTGGTCCACTTCCTTTACCCAATCTGCCCACAGTGCGCCCACAGCTCAATGGAGGCACTGTGGTGGGCGGCGCAGTCTTTTTCTGTTGCGTCCTACTCAATTTAATCTTCCTGCTACGAACGCCTGCCAGCGATGAGCGAACGATCGCGAACGAACAACTTTCTTCCTGGTTCTGCCCATGCGGAACAGCAACTTACAAGCCACTCATCAGACACCATAAATGAGAGGAAAAAGGGAGAAGAAATTAACCAGAAAAAAGGGAAGAATGGCGAGCGGGAAGCTGGTGGAGGGGAAGAAATAAAATAAAAATTAAATAGATTAAGATAATATTGTGTGATTGCGTCTTGGCGCGGCACGCTGCGGGGAAAAATTCAACCCACCGTCGCTCATCTCCATTTGGAATCCTGGTCACGGCACCAACCATGCTCGCTGCTTGTTGTCTACTTGCAGCACGAGAGCGCACCCGCTCGAAAGCGATGCAGCCGGCCATAATTAGGTTCGGTGGCTTTGTTTTTTGTTGTTGTTGTGTTCACTGTGAGTCAAATTGAAGATTGTTCCACCCCATTCCCGCTGCTTGCTGGGGTAGAGAGCAAGTGTGGCAGCGATGGGACAAGGGTGCGAAAAGTTTCTCCGTTTTTTAAGACACCCGCCTTCGTTGCTGTCGTCGTGCTGGGAGGGAAGGGTGATTTTAAAATCCGACCGAGGCCCACGGCATTGTCTTCTGGAACTGGAAGCATGAACCCCCTCACTGAGAGATAGAAGGGGTAGCTTTTTTAGCAAATTAACCAAAATAAAGGTAAACATTCTTCTTTCGGCGGAAAAAGTCTCCACGCTTCCCCATTCGCTTGTTTTGCTGTAAAATCGTCGAGGTCGCACGAACGGGCCTGTTTGCTGCGCGGGAGGCAAGGCGGGCAGGAAAATCGTAATAATGAAGATAACCGCCAACCGAACATCTTTAATTGACTTGTTTTGGGGGCGACACCCCTTCCAACAGCACCGCTTGGGCCGGAAATTAGTGCCAGAGTTGCTTTTGGACTTTGTTGAGCCAAAGAGGCAGGGGATAAGTGGGACTTGATACCGGTCTTCCGGGCGAGACTGCGGCGGATTTGCTAAGGAAGGTAATCAAATCAGATGCACAACAATGGTTAAGTGCTTCAATCGGTATCTCGTCGGGTCGTGTCTTTCAGTGCCTGCCGATAAGGGCCATTTGCTTGTTAATCCCTGGCTTATACAATGGAAAGTGTTCTGGAAGGATATTAAAAACTTGTCCAATGAGGTGCTTTTAAAGAAAAGATTCAGCATCTACTAGATGCAAAAAAATACACTTTCACAGGTAGAATATCCAATACTTTCTATAACATCTTCAGCAGTAAGAACTTACACTATTGAATATCACTTTCCAGAAACACATTCCGAATATTCGACAGTGACAGTCCACTAACCAGTACATTTAAAGTACGCTCAGTTTTAGTTCATGAATACGAAGGCTTAATAAGCTAGTTGAAAATGTTAAATGTTATGCTCTATAAAAACCAATCCAAGCTCAACACACAAACGTCAAATTGCCAGATACCAGTCTATTTAACACATTATTTAAAGGCGAATTAATTCAACACATCAATTTAGGTCGATTGGAAGATTTTGAAACGTACAACTGATTATCCTGCCATTGGCACACCAATAAGTCACAGTTAGCCAAGACTATTAGTGGCTAAGGCAGACCGATACCAACATCGTTTTTAGCGCTTTTGCGTCATACAAGAACAACTGCCAAAGTCAAACAAGAATTTCGGCCATATATGACCATTAACTGAACGTCTGATAATAGGGAGGTCTTTAGGGAAATTATACGATTCCCTAAATCCATCCATCCCTAGCACTGGCACGGGGGCTTCGGATGAGCTTTAGAAAGACGTTTTACTAGGTTGAGGTTCAGAATACAAGAGAGCGTTTATTCACTTTTGTCACATCGAGGCACATAAAGACTAGTTTCTTATGCGCCTTGTTTACGCCAACGAGTTGGGAGATTATATTGTAATGCTGCTAACGAGCAGTTTCCTTACATTGCTATCGAGCAGTTTCCTTACATTGCTATCGAGAAGTTTCCTAACATAGCTCCCTTCAGGCCTAATTTTTTAAAATGTAGTCTGATATTACTAGATATCAACTTTTATCCAAAACTCTGAGTGACCCATCCGGAACATCCGGAACATGGCAGTCTGCCTGCTCTCATGGTTAAAAGGTCTGAAGTTACCTTTAACAACTTCAACCCCCGTTTCACGGTGGTCGGCTGTTTCCCCACAAATGGTCTAGACTACTGCGTAACAAACAAATTCAATTCAACACGGTAAAACGTGAAGAAAAACCTCTAACTTGCTTAACCGCAAATATTGATCAACTATGTTTGAAATTGAAACGATACAGAAATGTAACATCATCCAGTAGGACTCAGGACTGACAATCCAGTCCCTTGCTAGTAACCAGTATATGCTGCTTATTTTCCTTTCACTATGGATTTCCATTCTGTTACATCCATTTCTATTTCTCCTTAGTTTAGTTAAGTTACTATTAGTTTAGTACCAATAGGGCCAAGTAGGTTTTAAGCAATTATATGTTCAACCCCAGAGACAGACATATTGAAATTAATAATTGAAATTGAATGAAAAGTATAGAGATCCTGTATAATGAAAGCCAGTAGAATTAGAAAATAATAAAGAATTAGGAATGAAGTCAGCAAGTTTGTAGACATGACCCTGAAGTTATACTCAAAGTCATGAGTAAATTACAGGTATTAATATAGTAGATGATTACTATTTGGTATGGGATATAAAAAAAGTTGTACTGTAAGTAAGCTATCTTACATAGCTAAGGTCTAGAGAAACTGAAATTAATTCTTGAATTCTTCTTAATTTCTTCTTAAAAAACGTATGCTTCCCGTACCGGGACTCGAACCCGGGCCTTCCGGGTGAGAGCCGGATATCCTAACCACTAGACAATACGGGATGTTACTAATAGTATTAATGGAACTTATTTGAATCGTTTAATTTAACGTCTTTAGAAGCTATTATTATAGTAAATCAGAACAGTGAGTAGTAAGTTTTGCCTACATATACTTTAGACTTTAGCTATATGCATTTGAAATATTGGTCGACGAGTAGGAGATCTTGATCACCATCATGTAACGCATTCTATTTATACAAACGAATTAATAAACAGACCACCTCGTGCGTTTTAAAGTTAATTAGCGCAGTGGAAATGATGCGTGACGTATTATCTTGGGAGTCGATGCAACATAGCTGCTACATTAAACATCGCCTCGATAGCGCAGTAGGTAGCGCGTAAGTCTCATAATCTTAAGGTCGTGAGTTCGATCCTCACTCGGGGCAGGTGTGTGTAAAGTGTACACATGTGATTTGTATTTTAATTTCGCGTATTGTGCTCTTGCTACTTTTCGATAGTTGAATGAAGTATTAACTTTATTAAATTTAAAACGTAGTTTGGCAAAAATCGTGTACAACATAACATGAAAAATTGTGCTCTTTAATTCTAGTAAGATAAAACAATGAGATTGCAATTGCGCTAATCGAGAAGTATTGACAATGCGTTACCTGTAATACTATCCCCATCTGTCAAATATCTAATTGCCAGGAGCCATCTGTAAGCGTTTTATTAGCGTATAATTTGACAGTTACAGATTTACTCAAAAAATAGTACAGCAAAATTGTTTAAAATTTTTTGCTTTCCTAAGCTCAGGAATAGTTGGTTTACAAAAATGAAAAACGTCACATGTCATTGAATATCTTGAATTTTAGTACCTACCTATACAAGCAATACCAGCAATTTCGCGTGGTACGTGGTAAACTAACGTTATCAAAAAAAAAATCAGACAAACAAACAATTGCCAACATGACAGATGAAAACTGAGCTTCCGTGCAGCTTTGCCAATACATTCAATGCAAGTGTTTTCCTTTTTTTCTCAAATAACTCTGATCATTTGAAGCCATTTAAATTTAAGAAGAAGAAGAAGAAGAATCAAACGTCCCCAAAAGCAAACAAACTGCAAACGAACCAACAACAACATCCACAAACACAAACAGAAAGCCGCACAGGGCGGCGTGGACGAACCACGGGCTGTTGTATGTGCCGAGATTGCTAATCTGGAGATTTTTAATTACAACGTTAATCCTTTTCACGAGCTAACCCTGCGGGCGTTCCCCGCGTTGCTTCGGCTCGGGAGGCCCCGGCCTGGACGGAATTCCTCACACCAACGCCACCAGCCTCATCCTTATCGGCAAACGGCCAACCTCGCACCAGGACCCATCCGTTAGAACATTATCGCGGTACGGTTGCTTCGGTACGGTTCGCTCGTCGCACCGTTTTCCCATTTTTTTCTTGCTCACCTCCGTTAACGTATGTGTGACTCGTTTTCCCCTTTTTATTCCCTCTGTACCCCCGGCCAGTACGTTTCATCTCTCACTCGCCGCCCGCTTGCTGTTTGTTTATCTCCCTTCGGTCTCGGTGTTGCTCGCTGTCCGGTAAAACGGGCATATATCATCCCAGCCGGTCACTTGTACCCGCATCCGTGTGCGGGTACCCGACCGGAACCCTATTTGATTCAATTTTTACCGTAAATTTGTTGTCAATTTCGATTACACAACATCCCCCCGGTGTGCCTGCCAACCGGACGAATGGGGCGAGCAGGGGCAGAGGAGGACCAGCCGGCCATATATCTTCACCGGGCGCTGTGGCCACCGGTCATTTTACGTATCCGACTCTGCCGGGGCTCGGTGGATGGTGCGTGCGCGCGGGTGCTTTAATTTATTTTCGCTACCGGGCAATGGCCACGCTTCGGCTAGGGAAAAGTATATTTAAAATTTAAATGATCCGTTCCGGAGCTTCCTGGCGGTGCCGTGTGCACCTGAGATGTCATGTCCTGCAGGTTCGCCGCCGCAACCAGCGGGCTTGGAGGATTGAATTTCCCAACCTTGCGCTGACCGCCCGAACACTGGCCCCAACCCCGGTCAGCGCTAATGACTTTACGCTACTGGTCGGTGATTTTTGCCACTCTTTATTACGCCGGTTCACTCCTCTCACCTGTCATGCCGGTTTGTCGTGCTTTTTTTGTTGTAAGTGGTTACTTTTATTTTATTTTGCCTTGCATTGCAGCTTGGAATTGAGTTTGGTGGAGGAAGCAAAAGGTGCAACGATTGGTAGACATTTGCTGATGGTAGCAAGTTAAGCGTTGCGGTTTTTTTTCAACCTGCCTGGTTGCGTAGCGTTGCGAAATGCTCTGCCGGGGATTTTCGTTTTTTAGTTTTAGCACTCAATTAAATTTGCATGTGCATAATGCAATTATGCGTGATTCGTGTGTCGTCGAAAACTCATCACACAAATTCCGCAAGAGACTATCAAACAACGTTCGAACGGTGTAAATGTGGGAAGGCAATCTGTCAGTACAACGACAGTTAGGGCTTTTGGAGTCAGTTGAATTGACAATCTCTGATATGCTCTCTCATTATTAAGATTCTTATTTTGAACCTAAAGATATGTGTATTTGATTCTAAAACGACTAAAAGCTATGCAATTTATAGGACACAAATTAGGTACACTCGATTTTATTATAAGGCCTAAGACCTTCTAACACGCTTTTTTTTATTGAAGTCGCTTTTGACGTTTTGGATATAAAAATGTAATGCTCGGCCTTTCGTCGCATTTAGAGAGTAACATTTTTTTATCGGATTTGGCACAATATTCTTGAAATGATTCAAGTAAGCATGTTCAGGAAACCATTAATGGCACCTTTTATATGTTAAGCCAGAAAGATGACATTTGTCAGTGGAACAGTATTCATCATTCGGGTTGTATCCATGTGACAGTTGTCAAGTTTAAGTGATTGCTGTAGAATACATATTAAAAGTAGAACATACAAAAACATCAGTGCTAGCACTCCTAACAGAACGCGCTTAAGAACTTGTACTAGTTGTCGTGATCGATGGACATTGCATTCATTATTTCACTATCTAATTTACTTCACCTTTATTCCAATTTGTTCTTTTTTTTACTTTATTTGTTCGATTTTGATGCTCCCTACAAATTTGCTACAATCGCTCAACCACAAGACTGACGTCCGTCCTCTTGCAACTTCCTATTCGTTCCTGTTTCGCCTGGCCTGTCTTGCGCTTGACGCTCTTTCGCCCTTTCAAGCAAATTGCTTGATTAATTAATATTTTCTTGCAAGTGTAATTCAATTTTACGTTTTGAATATTATTATTAGCCTTTTTTCTTTTATTATTATTTTTTTACTTTTTATTATTATTATTATTATTATTATTTCGCTGTCCTATCTCATTCCCTACACTAGTGTTGGTCGGGTCATTTCAAACCTCCCGTACCGCAGCCATCCGTAAGCGACCCGCAGTCGTACCTGCCGACCCGAAAGGTACAAGTAGGTTCAGTTAGTGCAACGATTCCGGTAGGTACAAGACACCATAAACCACTCCAGCCCGTTGGCGAGTTCCGATCGGGTCGGGCCAAGGTAGGATCAGTCCGACACGTGGTTGTAGCGAGTTCGGGTCGATCCGAATGATCAGCAGATGCGAGAAAGTGAGTTCTGGTCGGGTCGGGTCAAAGTAGGTTCAATACTCGACCCGAACTCGCACCAACTGATCTTTAAACAGTTGTCAATTCCTTTTTTAGGGGCCATGTTAAGTATAAACTAGTTCATGTCCACTTTTTATCAGAGCCTAGTTGTCTACCTTCTATTAGATGTAATTTGGAGGATGCCAAATGTATCGGCTAAAGCGTTATGATTTATCTCATTTCAACTTATTGTTGAAAATTAGTTCTCCATTGGAGGAAAAAGTATTTTCTCTTGATGATTGAAGATGTTAAAATCTTTATGAAGAATCAGATCATCCTTTTGAAACCATTGAATAAATCGTTTACAAACTAAGATCTAATTTCAGGACATCTTCAAAGGAAAAAAGGTATTGAATGATAGTATCGTTATAAATGGCATAACATTAGTTAAATATTTAGGAAAAGAGATCATGCATTTACTGCATTTGATAATATAGTATATTGTAGTCTTTTATATATAAACTTTGGAGAAATATTTGAAATATAAGTGATAAAAAAGCATTAAAGATTTCAATCATTCGAAAATACCCAATATTTTCCAGAGTAAAAGCGAAGAAGGTAAAGATCCGATAAAAACCCAAAATAATAAATAACGGGTAGAAATGTACACCAACGAACAACACTGCTGATACGTGTAGTTGGATGAGTCTGATGAAAAAAAAAAAAAAATAAACACCTTATTAGAAAATAATAAAATCCAAATCCAACTATATTATGAGATTCAAAGTGGTGCAGCTGCTAAAAAATAAAGAAATAAAAAGAACACATTTATTAAGGCCATGTTAAAAACATCGTTAGTTCCCATATGGCACGGGGTTTGCCTACATTTAGGCTCTAAACAACATTATAAATGTAACGGAAATGAAGAAAGGAGCATCACGTAACGCAAACAAATATAAAAAAAAACAAACACGGATTTTGCCAGAGGCTTTCGGTAAACCTTTTATCTGGGTTATTCTTTCCCAGCATTCCTTGTTTTTTTTGTTTTTTTTTTTTTTTTTTTTTTTTTTTTTTTTTTTTTTTTGTTGGCCACACTCCCCCGACTCCCAGTCCTCCTCTAGTTGCCAAATTCCTCTGTCGTCGAATGTCGGTTTTACTTTGCCTTTCCCTATCTGCTGTTGCTGCTGCGTTCAGCGCGCTACGTGACACTCACGATCGCATGACGTGCATTAAGCAATTGCTCATTTTTCCACCCGTACACAAACACACACACGTATACTTTCTCGCTCGTTTGATGTGACGCTCGGTGTGTGGCTCCGTGTAGTTTTATTTTCACTCGCTTTGCTCTACCCCTCCGCTGCTTTGGTTGGGAAAGGTGAAGAGGACGTAATTAAATCACGCCACTGCAAAATCCTGCAGCTTCACTCCACATGAAAGCGAAACGAGTGCGCGTGTGTGTTTGCAGGCACGAAATGGAGGAATGTTTGAGCACCGAAAGGAATGTCACCCTGTGCGCTATCGCCGTACGCTGTGCGTTTGCCACCAAGGAAACCCTTTCCCTTTCCAAAACGGTGGAAAGCTGGAGAAATTCCTCTGAACCCGTGCGTTGGATTGATGAAGAGGGGGGAGGGGGGGGGTTGGAGAGGGTGTCCAGAGGTCATCCAAAATCGTCTCACGAGCAGAAACACACACACACACAAACACACGGATACTAAACGCTTTCGGTCCAACAAGGCCGTGGTGCTCCTAGGTTTGGCCGGAAGGCGCAGTGGATAGCAGCTAGGATAGCAGAGAGCGTGTGGGGCGCTGCCTGCTTAAGCACACAACATAAATTACACTAATTACGGTGATAAATTTCCACCACAAAGCAGGACCGACGCTCTCTTCCGTCGCAGCGCATCCACCCGAGCGAAAAGGTGTGCAGGGAAAAAGAACGTGCTTGCTGCGGAGCGAACGGCGCAGAGCGTAGGGAGTGCGGAGTGTCGGAAAATCTAGCTATCGCTTATCCGCACTGGCCCGTGCACGGTTTTGCACCCGCCAGCAAAGTAAACACATGCACACGCAGAGAGAGAGAGAGAGAGAGAGAGAGAGAGAGAGAGAGAGAGAGAGGGGAGAGCGATTTGCTGCGGAAAAGCGGATGGGTCATCATTTTCCCAATTTGTACTACCCCGTTGCACGGCTTTCCCGCATCGCTCAAGATCGCTCGTGTGAGTGGGAGAGAGAGAGAGAGAGATAGAGAGAGAGAGAGAGAGACGAGAGAGATCGGATTCTAAGCCTATAAATTGCACACCATCGAAGGCAATTTTACAGCCTCGCCCGTTTAAACTCCGTTGTAACGATGTCGTTGCAATTGCCTAACTCTAGGCGCAACATGGGCCATTTCGAGTACCACCGTTGCTGCTGCTGCTGTGAGAAGATTTCGTTTGCGATAATTAAAGATAATCGATTGCACGATTTACTGCCACCCCTTTTCTCGTCCGCTTGCCGCACCCTTTGCCGTTCCCTTCGGTCTTAGAAGCGAGGCGGTAAATTCATTGCCGAACGGATTGCACAATTTCGAAACATACACACCGTGTGTGTGTGTGAATGTGTGCATAAAGCGATGTATGTGCGCTGTTCGATACCATGTTGCACTGGTTGCGGCAGATTGCGAGTTCCGAATTGGCAATGCGAAGCTTCGCCCTCGGTGGGAAAGTGACCGGGCTGGGTTGCCGCAGTTGCAAAATACAATTTGATTTCATTGAAACAGTTTAAACGCATCGGACCGCCGGTTGCGGCACGGAGAGAGAGAGAGAGGTTGCGGAGCGGAGTGATGAGTAAATATTTGTCCAGCGAACCGGGCCACAACACTGGTTCGGGGCCAGTAAGTGCCCATTTGCATCAGCACTAGCGCTGCGTGCTGCAATGCTGGATGCTGACATTTAGGCGCGCATTATTTTACTGCCGCTCGGGACAGGCACACACACACACACACACAGTGTGCAGCGGGAGGTAGGGGGTAGGATTTATTTTCCGGTAAAAGGCTTCAGCAAATCGATCGCAAATCAGGGACAACTGGGTGCTTTTTTGTGTGTGTGTGTATGTGCGTACATTCCTTCCCTCCATCATGCCCTCCTTGGCAACGAGCAGTTCGATCGAGGGTGTTTAAGAGACGGCTGGGTAAGATGGCTAGGCTAATACGATAGGCAATAGTGTAAGGGATCTGGTCCATTTTATAACACGTGAGCGTCACCCGCAACACAGCTCTCCCGCTTCACTGCGAGCGGGCTGAAACTTAGCCAAGAAGAAAGGAAACCTCTGAGGGCGCCCCGGCTAAGCGACGAACTTCGGTAGAGGTGAAATTTACGATTTTAATTAAAAAACTTTCCGAAAACCCCTTTTTCACGTGGCACTGCTTGGAAAGGTGTGCTCCGGTAAGGTTTTTGTGTGTACGTGTGTGTGTGTGTGTTATGCCCAGTGAGGTGCATCGGTTTCTTATCCTACCCTCACCGCCGTTGCTATGGACTGCACAAGAGAGAATTTCACCAACAATTTGAACTTTTCCCAAAGAACTTGCCCCTGTGTGAGGGGGAGGGGGATGAAGTGATTCAGGTAAATCTTTCATCGTGACCGGCCACGGTCAGAACGGGAACGGGGAGGATTGGAATGGTTTAAGCTGGCATTCTTGGAATGATTTCTTCAAGATGAAGAAAAAAGAAGCTGTTGCTTGTTGTGCACGTCTTGGAGTTTTGCGTTTGAAGGACAGATATTGAGTGGAAATGGACACACACACACACACGATGCCACAAGCCCTTCTTGACCATAGTGACACCAATGTAATCGAGCGTATAGACATACACATGCAGCGAGACACGTGTCCCTTGCGTCCCTTGCAATGCGAGAGCGTCTTTGCGATATCTGCCAGCCGGCCGCCCGAAGGAATGGGACAATGGCAACGGAATTATGTATGTTTATTGTCCCGGTGACAGCCCGAAATGGACTCAATCAAATTAAATATTAACCGTCCTCAATTTGTCGCTTCCTGTGCCCGCCCCTCATTGCGCAACCCTCCCCCCCGACCGGACACTGGGATTTAGACATTTTGGGATTTTATTTTCCCAACCCCGCTGGCCCTGGGGAGAGAAGACAGAGGCTGGCATCTTGTTTTTTTTTATCTCGTTTCCGACACCGGGCTCTGACCGGAAAACGGATCATGCGGATCCGAGTGGTATGTCTTGCAATTTTATTACACATTCAAATATTGCCATCCCGGTTTGAGGGGGAGCGGGGAGGAGGAGAAAAAGAAGAATGATACATATTTTATTCCAATCCGGTAGGCGGACACTTACACGGAAGTTATTAGTTTTACCCGATGGTGCAGCAAGAAAAAAAGGGAAATTGGTTTCTAAGCGGGCGCCTAAAGGTATGCAATGTGCGATGCGGAACAAGCGTCTTAAGCCGCATAAAAGGTCTGCCTGAATGGCATTGGGTGGCTGTGAGAAGGTGCTTCTCCTAAAACAAGAATGTATGTTTGGGAGCCTGTATGTGTGTGTGTGTGTTTTTAAGGTGATACGCGTCCGCGGATGGTACTCGCTACAATTAGCAATGCAAATTAGTTTGTAAGCCACGATTAATAGTACCCCTTTTGCTATCTCGCAAGGCATTTTCCGTGGGGGTCGTTCACCCGACCTCCGAAATTGGTGTTTGCCGTTAAAAACAGCCTAAAACATGCCACTCGGCTCATAGCTTCATCGCGCTCCGTGCGCAATACTTCGCCGCCAGTTAAAAAATAATCCCCTGAGCAGTTGGAAAAAGAAAATTTCCATCAGCTTCCTTTGCTTCCTGTTTTTTGCTTCTATCTTTTACTGCTTCTCCAAATCACGCGCTGATAGTTCAGGCAAAAGAAAAAGGGTTTAACCGACCCGCAACGCCCGCAGAACGCAGGAAAGCGCATTATCATAATTTTATAATTGGAAGCCAGCAAAGGAATGAGGCGGTGCAAAACGCTCCCCTCCTTGCCATGCTGTTCACGCTGCCTGGGCTTAGGAAAACTGCCGCAATTTGATGTGCTTTGGTGCTGCGCATCTTGATCGTTCCGAAGTAAGCGAGCAATAAATCAAGATTAGGGAAGTTATCGCGAAGGAAAGGAGATGCAAAAAGGCAAGGAGGCATTTTGATTCGAACCATCTTTGTGACCGTCCACAGGATACTGACAGAAAACGAGGGGGAGGGAAGTGTGAAACCTGTTCCACCGGTAACATATGACTGTAAATCACATTTTTCCCTGATGGTAAAGGGTACAAAGCAGTGCTGCAAATTGTAGGTCAATGTCTGTACTGTCCATGTCATAAAAAAACTGACTGAAACAAAAACCATATCAGCGTCACGTACTCAATTGTGATAATCAGAGGTGATACTCAAAACGATTGGTATGACCAATACATCCTTAATGACATTTTTGTGATCATCGCTTGGTCAGTCACTATGTCATGACTTTTTTACTGTGATCAGTTCTGCAAAGTGTCACTGACATAGCGAAGACACATTCCGGCTGAAACAAAATCATGTCAGCGTCACTGTGATGATCAGAGGTGAGACTCAAACAGTTGGTAGCACACAATGTCACCAAGCATGTGATTGATCCACCAATTGTTGGTCAGTCACTTGGTCGCAACAATACGGTACTTGCGAGTGGATCCAAGAAACAAAATGAGCATGTTTTCTCGCTCTGTTTGACCCGACAGATAATCAAAACAGATAGAGGGAGAAAGCATGCTCATTTTGCTGCTAGAGCCCACGCGCCAAGTATATTCCAAGAATGTCGTGATTATCGCCGACAACAATGTCGTGACCAAGTGAGTGATCAAGAGTTGGATGCTAATCAAAATGTCACCAAGCATGTGATTGATTCTCCAACTGTTTGAGTATCGTCACTGATCACCTCAGTTGTGTACGTGATCTGATTTGAGCTTCGTTTCAGTCATGAGTGTTGGTGACTGAAACAGTGGCATTTGGCAGCACTGTTCACAGCCAGAAAAAAATCATGATTATGCTTGCGTCGGCATTAAGCTAAGCTTGTCAGTCAGAGTATTGCGTTGGACTCAAGAACTCACATGTCGTGTTCAGCGTGTCTTGACGCACTTTTATTGACTATGATCAATGAGCATCAAGCTACCACGGATATGTTAATTGTTTTCGTTGGTGAAAATCTCGTGATGCTCACGACATTTTGCAGCACTGGTACCAAGTCTTTTCGTTTGCAGTAAGAAGTTGTGATTAGTTTTGAGGCGAGTGTATAAATACCACAACATCTTCCCCGTGAAAAATGAGCCAAACTAAATGTGTGGTTTGCATCCCCACTTGGGCACGGGGCACTCGGTGGTGTGGGAATAGAAATGTATCAACCTTTTCAATCCACGCTGGAGAAGTAAACGTAAACTATATTTTTTTCCACTGAAAAGAGACTCACAATAAAAGCAAACACCTCTCCTGAATGTGGAAACGCTTGCTCCTTGCCCGCCCATCTACTTCCCTCCTCTCGATGACCTTTTGATGCGCGAAGGAAATAAACGATATTACGGTTCGGTAGAATAGGAAATTAGTGTGTAGCCATTTTTGCGCGCTCCTCCATTTCCCTGAGCCGCCGTGTTTCCCACAGGTTGTGGTTGCACCGCGAGATGTAGCCAACCCGCCACGGCGGAGGCAATGATGAAGTGTCGATATGGGAAAAATCGCGAAAGGAAATTATGGCCCTCCGGTTGCTGCTTCTTTTGCGTTAATGTTTTCCAGATAAGGCGAAAATAAAAATTGAAAAAAAACCGCCACCGGCAACTAATGTTGCCATATTTTTTTTTTGCTGTCTGCCTCTCTTTCACTCTTGCTGGTACCTTGCCTGGTACTCTTGCTAACCACAACCAAACTCTCCCTCTCACCCACACACACACACACTTACAGTTTGATGTTCTGTTTCCGGTTGCTGCTGCTTTTTTTTCTTCGATTTTTCCGTACTCCGTTCATTTGAGGTAAATGGTTGCCCTTTTTTATGTATATTTTCTTGCACCATTAGCGCGCACACCCCCGGTGGAAGATAAGTTGATAGAAAAATAAACAACTCCTTCTCCGGCGCCCTGTTCCCGTCTGGCTTGTGTCAAATGTGCCCCGTGCTAATGTTTGTGGCGGGAATGATGATGACACTGGCATGCTCCCCCCCCCCCCCCCCGATCGGGTGGTAGTGCTTTCTTCCTTTTCTCTTTTCTCTTCCCTTTTATTAGCAAGTAAATGGGGTAGGAAAAGGCACGGGATGAGAATTGATGAGGCTGCTGCACCCGCAACCGCTCTATCGCGATCGAAAACCTCGACAAACATTTTAATCCAGCCAGGGCGAGATAACTAAAATAAGATCACAAAAGGAAAAAGAAAACAAGGGTTTATACAGCGTATGTGTGTGTGTGTGTGGGGTTTGCTTAGTTTTATGTTTTTTAATGTCTCCTCCCCCTCCACTGATCGCTGATTATTTATTGATTATCACATTAGCATATTTTACACCAGCACCACAGTCTCCGGGAGTCGTTAGTCTGTTTCTCCTTTCATTATTTTTTTTTTCTCTCTTCCCCGTATCCTTCACCGTGGCATACGCTTCAAAGCTGCCGCGGGACGAATGGTACAGCGAAGCCTCGTCAGCCTATGCTTTGGTGCGCTATTTTTACGAGCATCATTATTTTGAAATTCAATCGATTAAATCATTATCTAAACGGTATGTTTATTTTCCATCCTTGCGACACACATTGGTTTGGGTGTTGGCGGCGATGGGATGGGAGGGTGGTAGAGTAGGAAAAGGATGCCGCAAGATTAAAGGACACGCTCAAGCACACACACACTAATCACTAGTGTTGGAAGGGTTTGAGGTTGTCCCCCCAGTAGGGAAGCAACAGCCAGGCGTGTGTTCGTTGCAGCTCGAGTGCAACTTGACACTCCTGCTTTCGTACGCCAGCGAGAAAGAGACAAGAGAAACGAAACGAATCACTACCCAGCTGATGGTGCTTGTTAACAGGGGTGTATTAAGCCGTTAGAGAGCTACTTATGCCATGCAGGTTGCATAGTATTTGCAGATCGTTTAATATGTTTATTTTGATTCAAGAAAGCTTATGAACTTGTTTTTGATGAAGAACATGCAATAATGTTGATTAATTTCTAGGTTAGCTTTTAAAGCCTGAAGGTATGAACATTTCATGCTCAACTCGAATAAACACATACAACAAACAACTTATTTTGCATACTTTTAGGCGAGTTAAGATGCCGTTTGAAACTTACAGTCGACGCCGCCAGACTTCGACTCTAAGGCATCAATGTTTGACAGTGTGCATCAATTTTTGCCTATAAAATTTTGCCTCGTTTGACATTTTAAAAACAATACAAAAAACATGCGATTTGTATGTTTTTGTTTCTGCAAAACTAATCGAATTTAAAAAAATAATCAAGACATTGCTCACACCTGGAAATTATACATGCCAACTTTTTTCATTGCTTTAAAACAACCAAAACTGCTATTTTTGTAAATTATTTCGGTGATTTTTTTTTATTAACTGCTTAATTTAAATTCTATAATTTTGAAACACACAGTTTCAGACATAACGTTGAAATTTTATAAATCAGCCGAAAATGGAAGTCTTTGAGTCGGAATGGAAGTCGAAAAATTGAAGCAAACTGTCAAACATTGATGCCTTAGAGTCGAAAATTGTGACATAGTTTCAAATATTGGTGCCTTGGAGACAAAAATAGGCGAGTTAGGAACAAAAATTATTGGCTACGACTGTAATATTGGATTACTTTGGTTTGGTTTGACCAGAAGATAACCAAAGTATGTGTTTATATCGTATTCAGACGCTTCACGTGCTATATAAATAACAAAAATACATGCCCGTCGTGGGTTCAAGGCAATAATGGGCCGACTCCCCGGAGGAAAGACTGACTACTCGGCTCCGCGTAGTTTTTAAGGCCAATAAAACAAATCTCATTAAAGCCACATAACAAAAGTCACTGCACAAATTATGTAACTGTGTTCGAAATTGAAACAATAAACAAAAAAACCTAAAATAGCGCCCAAATGTATGCTACACGCCAAACAAGACAGACTTTTTAGCCCACTCGATGGTACGTTTTTTTCCACCCACCCAGGAAAACCACTCTAGTCCGTTGTCGGTTGGGTTAATCTATTGTTAATTCCACTCCTTTACCTTTTCCTCCCCCTCCTGCTCCTTCCCCCTTGCCTTCCCCTCTAAGCCGTTTCATCTTAATGGGTGAATGAAATTTATCTGCATGAAATCCTGCATCCTGCACGCACGCAAAGCGTTACCGCCGCGCTTCGTTCGACCGGGCGTCGCACCAGTGCAGGAAACGGGGTGGGCCAGGGGTACACCATGTTTTCACTCCATTTAATTTCCAACATCTCAACCTGGCCCAAGCCCTAGGCTGCCAGCGCCAGCCAACGGTGGCGGTCCTTCGTAACGTTGACGAAAGGCGTTGCCACTGAAGGCTAACTTCAAACTCATTACGCCGGTGGAGTGGATTTCAAGGCGAAGGGCTTGTGTGTGTGTGTGTGTGAAGAGTGGTATGCCACATGCACAGTAGAGGAAGGATGTGGGCTCTCGTTAAGGGCCCCGTCCTTTTCTTCCACCGTGTATAGAGACACTCCATCCGCAGCTCGGAGAGCGGGCGAACCGAACCACGGATGGCTAAGTAAGTTAAGCCTTTCGCTTTGATATTATTGAATTATGAACGTGCGAGTGATCACAGTGTGTGGGCGTGTGTGTGTGTTTCTTCTTCTTCTTGCTGTATGTTTGGCAGCCAGGCAAGTGGTGTACCGTCTGGGCCACACCATGGTCGGCCAGAAAATTGGGCAGAAAAGGCGAAAAGCCCACTCGTGCACCCGAGCCATCGGCAAAAAGCCGACGCAAACGGACATCCTTTCGGTAAGGACGACCGTGTGATGCCTGGACGGGCAATGCACGTTGCACACGAGCAAGGGAACCGCGCCCGGCCTGGGTGCATCTCTTCGAATGCATCGATGCACTTGGCTGCAATCGAATGCAGGGGGGCCTTGTGTGTCAACCCGTCTACATTGTGCAAGTGACCGGCACTTGTGCCGATGTGTGTGTGTTGTTTGTAGTCTGGAAAATAGCGGAACGGTGAGGTGAAAATGAAAGCTTCACGCTCGATTAGCGCTCAATAGACTAGCCGCCGGTGTTTAAACGTCCACTAACTAGTTGATTTGCTCCGCTCGTGCATGATGCCGCTGCAACTAAGACGTATAATTTAATAAATAAACGACCCTGTGTGTGTGTGTGTGTGCGTGTAGAAAGGGGCTAATTTTCCATTTTCCCTCCACTCGGCAGCAGCAGCGTAACATTTGCGTAAGATCAAAAGCGGATCGCCGGATAACGCGGGCTGCGCCCGTTACGGTTGCGTTACGCTCTGCGTTACGGTCGCACAGACTTGAACAGTTACAGGGTAGACATGGGGATGAAATTAGCATGCTTCACAGTGAATCAACAAGCGCGCAGATTCGCGCATTCCTCGTTGGTAAAGTGTAAAATACACACAAACACATGCGCAAACACAAAATAGGAAAACTAAATCGCAGCAAAAACTTCGCCTGTGTACTTGTCGCTCAACTCGCGAGGGCGATGCTGTCTTTTTACTCCTTGGAAACTGCACTTGCGCTGCACAAAACCCCCTCCGCATTTTGCAGCAGCAGCCATTGCGATTGTTTAGCGGGTTTCGCTGTTTGCGGAAGGTTCCATACCGATTCATACTTTTCCAACCCATTTCCACCGTTTAACAGTTTGCATGCGGCGACTAGCGAGGGGTTGGGGGGAAGAGAGTTTTCGAGAGTTTGTACGATTGAAATCAAACAATCGGCACCGGCGGTTGTCTCGATTGTGTTGCGTTGTTTGCTGACTTTGCCTTTTCATTCATTCCGCCTCCCAAACCCCACCCTTACTCAGCCATTTACAGCAGTATGTGGGGATGTTTGCTTTTGATTTTTTTTTTTGGTTTTTGCTCCTTTTCTATTTCATGTTTTTTTTTCTCCTCCGTTGCACTATTCAATCTCAAACCCATGGTAAGGTTTTCGAGCAGCTGGTTTTATTTTTTGTTTGAGAAATTTACAGTTTTTCTTCCAGCTAGCCAGCCCCCTCCACGGTGTGTACGGTGAAAAGCTGGCGGAAAATCGTTACTTCCTCTGTGCCGGGATTGGAACAATGCGGCAATACCACACAATACCAACACAAAAACAAACAAACAAAAAATCCTAACCACAAAAGCAGCACTTGGGCAATCTCGAACCGAGCGCGCAGCAAGCGGAACGAACGGTTTGGCAAATTCTACTGCACACTCCTCACGGATCTGGGTGCGCTTTAAGGCAAGAGCATTGGGTTTTGTGCTGGAATGTGCCCAGCACTGCGGGGCGGGCTACTTGAGCAAACTTTCGGCACTTTAAACGGGCACTGCCAGCGCCAAACCACCGGCCAAAGTTTGGCGTAGTTTGGTTTTTGCATTTTTGCTTTTGTTTAACTCTTTTTGCAACCCCCGCTCCCGGGTGGTTTGCATATTTTGTCAGGCGGAGTGCTTAACGTTCAGGGGGCCACTATTCTTTCCACCCAAAGGATAGGATGCTGCGCTCTGTTTTCTGGGGGAAATTGTGATAAAACAATCGATTGTGATATTTCAGTAAAAGTTATTTCTTTGGTTTGGTTGTTTATGCATCAAAAAAGAAATGTGTTTTTTTTATTCTCTCTCGTACGCCTTAAACTACCACATTCAGGTGATTAATTTACGTGCGTAATTCATTTGCATTAAAATTGCTTGTTGTTACTTCATTACCGCTGCCAGCTGGAGCGAAAAATCATCCACTTTAATGACCGTAGACATTAAGGATGTGTTTTTTTTTGTTTTGGGTTCATTCCCATCAGAATTCCTACGTTTTATTCGTTAGCCACTAAAGAGGCGGGTAAAGTAAAGAAGCATATTCCCACAATTTTCTTAACGGCACTATCCGGTTGACCCACGGCTTCATTTGCTGTGTCGAATATTTAAATTAATGACATTTTTAACCCCTTTTTTGCAGCTTCTTTCCAAGGGACGATGAATTAAATTTAAGAAGAAGAAAAAAACATTACGCAATGCTGCACCTCTTTTTTGGGTAAGAAAAGTTGCCAGTACCTCGGGGAGAGATTATGAAGAATGATGAGCATGGGATTACGGGTAAGAAATGAGGATTTTTTTGTTATGTTTCTCGGCTATTCTTACGATTCTTTTTTTTTAAATGGACTTCACTTGTTCATTAATTAGTTTGCTGAAAAGGCACTAACGAATACTTACATTGAGATTGGAAAAAAAACTATTCCAAATATGGGGCCCTTTCCGTTTTAAGTTCGTAGGCTCAATTTCAGCCTGTCAGCTGTTTGCATTGTATAGCTGTTTTCGAAGTGGGTATAATATACAGGTGGACTTATCCCAAGGTGTATGGATTTAGGAGGCTGATTTTCATCGCTTCTGTTTCTGAATGAAGGTTTAAAGAGTGTTTTGTGCATTCACCAAGCCTCCAGAAAGCTTGTTTGAGCAAAAGTTTTCACCCGTCCTGTCAAAAAGTGATGTTCAAATTTGGTTATAAAAAAAACTATGAGACCACCTGCACTACATACACTTTGATTCTAGCTTCCATCATCTGATCTCTTTAATGCACCTTGGGATAAGTGTAAACACCACCTTGTTTTACCATCTTTTCGAGCAGGTACTCGAATCTAATTCTAATTCTAGCTTTGAGGCTAGAATAATCTAGCCTGAAAATTGCAGGCTAGTTTTATGAGTTGTTTTGTATGGAGTGTTTACATGATTTCAGCCTCCAACTGTCAAACTCCATACAAAAAGTTGACTAGAATCGTGAAGGGCCCCTATATCAGTAAGCTGCGTAGTAATTTAAGAGGCATCAAGCAGGCTAAACTGTATGAAACAATCACGATCGACTCAAGAGCCTTAATATATTGTGTTTAAATTCGAAACATAAACATTATGACTGAAGCCATTCCTTCTTAATGAAATAAAATTGGAAATAGTGACAAAGTTGTTTTTTGAATTTTGTTAAAATAAAGTATAAAAGTATAAAAAATATGTGTTCTAAAATATTCGAATCATACTTTGGGGGGTTGTTACAAACTATAAAATACAGTACTATGAAACTTGTTTTTGTCCCATGATAACGAGAAAACTGGAGACTAAACGATGGCATATTTCAGAAGATCTCATATAAGTGACAATATTTAGTACGCAAATATAATGGCAACAACTGAGAATGACTAAGTGCGTTGGTTTATTCATGGCAGAATATTCAATTTTATGATGATATTGGTGTGATCATGATTATCAATATGATTTAGCTGATGAACAGCATTTACGTAGCCATTTCCTTGATATGGCAAATAAATTCACAGCTATAAGCACACCTGTAGTGTAGTATCTAGTCACCTTGGTGCTATCTCCTGGATGCTTGTGCTCACATGATAACGTGATTGTGGTGACATCTGATTTCTGCTGATATCTAAAAGTTTTGCAGAAGTATAATGTTCTAAGCTGCAACCATGCCTAAAAAGGTGCTCAACTTTTCCCAAAACAATTGGCAAAAAAAAAAGTTTGAGAGCTTGTGTTTTTAATTCCAGTTGGTAAAGTAATTTTGTTAATTTTCCTAAGACTTTTTCTTAAAAGAATTGCTTTTTTAGTCACCAAGTACCTTGTTTGATTGTTTAAAATGTTCTTTTAAGTGTCTTTAATATTCCACATAAAGATGGGTAGATATTTCCTAACATCAACAATTTTGTTTGAGTTGATTTTTTTCATTGGAAAGGTTATTACAGAATTTTCATTGATTTTTTACCATTTTACTAATGCTTGAATGCTCATCTCCCTTTAGAAAACAAAGTGAGAACTGACGTGTTATACTCACGTCACGCACTATAACTTGAACCGATATGACCCTGCCTAAGACACTAAACGCCTTGGACATCCATGACCTGGACATCCATCCAGTCTTGCAGAAGGTGAGGCTCGGGTCAATAATCATCCGTGACAGTTTAGTAGATGGCAGACTCGACCACATATATTATATGTCGTGAAGTGTAATAGAAGCTATTCCAAAACTCCAGAACGACTAAAGTTAAATTTCGTACGTCGTAACTGTTTTTGAAAACGGTCAATGAATGCGAAATAGCCTAAAATACTGAGAAAGCAATTGGACCACGATTGCTAATTTTATGGAAACATTTATAATATTATAAATTATCTTTTTCTTCTTTGGCACAACAAACGTGGCCGGTCAAGGCTTATCTGTACCACTAGTGAGCTCGGCTTTCAGTGGCTTATTTATTACCATAGCAGGATATTCAGTCGTTCCCTTCGGGGCTTAAACCCACGACGAGCATGTGGTTTAGTCGTACGAGTTGAAGTCTGTACCACCGGACCGGCCCCAATTTAATAAATTTACAAATATACATACTGATAATACGATAATATAATATATATGATAACATAGAAATACGATTAATAAATGTTATTAAGACAAAAAGATGGAAAGGCTATAAAGCGAGATAAGAATTTGATAGAAACCTTTGATTTGATAGAAAAAAGAACATCAAAAGAGAGCAGAATTTCTTATCGACGTGTTTACATGAAAACATTTAAATGTGCCCTGCATTCAGTATACACATCTGAGGTTCTGTTGCGAATGTAACCGGGCCAAAATAAATAGTTTTCATCAAAATAAACATTTTTGGTTTTTCTTCTACAACTCTGACAGTTTTTGGAACTCTTATCTATTTTGTGTATACGTGCATAGAGAGAAGATATATAAAAACATCGAGATGGTATTATGACTGGTCTGAGTGCACTCCAACATGATCTGACTACTACTAAGACATCTTCGAAACTACTAAGACTTTATACTTTCAATGATTCTCTTCTATCCTGTCCATTAAGTGGTTATTTAACCACTTTTACTATCTCTTTGATTTCGACTCCTCTCTTAACTCTTTTCGTAACCGTCTTCTTTCTTATAATTTCCTTTAATTATTCTTCTTAGTTTTCTTTTACTCTTTTTTCTCTGAGTTTATGATAGTCTCTACGCTTCATCACCTGTGTTTTTTTTTTTATTTCTTGAAATGAAATTTTAAAATCTCTTCATATTTCAGGAGTCCGGAATTGACAGACATATACTGTAGAAACAGAAATGCTTCTACAAATAAATGTTGGCTCCAGCAGCCGCAGGCCACACCGAAAGACCACGCGGGCCACCAGTTTGACGTCTCTGCTGTATACGCTTAACATACATCCTGTGAGGCAAAGAAGTTCATAAAAGAGTATTGTTGGCACGATATCGACCGCGTGTGATCGGACAGGGAACAGTAATGTTTACAAACATTAAGCTGACTTGACAACTCGATCAAATACCCAAAAAATCCGGCAGATGGCGTACAAGATTCACAAAGAGAGATAACACGATTAGATTGTGCGACAACCAGATCTCCGTAATTAGGGCCAATTCGGGAGCAGGTCAAACAGGGTCAAGTAGCACAGCTGATCGAGGAACAGGGCGCCATCGCGAAACGCGGTTAGTAGCAAATATTAAGCTAGAAAGGACAGACGAGTTTTTAAACTGCGCAAATAAATATAAACACAAAGCCAGTTCTTAAAACGTCTACCAAGCTACTCATAATAAATAGATAGCTACATCCGTAGCAACAAGTATCGAAATTAATAGTAACAGATCTGTGAAAACACAACTGTTGCAGAAACAGAAAAATCAAACTTGTTTTTTGTATTTCGTTTGTTACATGAAAATTAAAGTTTTAGGTAATTTAAAACAGATAAAAAATATAGGTTTGTCCATTGTAACAACCCCATAGTAAAATCACACTTTTGGAACAGACATTTATAAAGATACTTTAGTTCGTTCATTGAATGTATAATTCCTACATGAAACAAAAATGCATAGAAATCATAACTTGAACAATAATTCCAGGAATATGTCAACACACATATTCGCATCGGTCGGTGATGCTATACATAGGAGCCATATTCTTTAATAATGCATCAACAAAGTATGAAATAAGTATGGCTAACGCTTGAACAGCAAAAAAAGCTCGCCCAACATTACCGAAGCCTTTTAAACTAGCCAGAGGGCGTTACAGACCTTATCCGGCTCGTTTCGGCACTTTATGCCAACGTTAGCTCCAAACCAAAAACGATGAACCTAAAGCAATGACATCGTCCATTTTTTCGTATATCCCACCACCCGCCACTGCACACACACACCAACTTAATAAACGTTACCGCGCGTGCTGCATTTCAAGACCTTCCGAGCAGGACCACGAACCCAACCGAGGCTCCTCCTTTTGCGAGCTCAAATATTTGTTGTTGTGCTTTTTTTTGTTAGTTGTTTTGTTCCATCCTTTCCAAGCCCGAGAGCCACTGTCTTGGACGACGATGCGTGACATTTTTTCCGCCCTTTTCGGCGAACCTGCGTGGGACTGTGGCCGGTGGTTTGGCAGAAGAAGATCGGAAGCAGTTGTTGGTGTGCCTTTTCTTTCCGTCGGTGCTGCTGGTCCGGTCCGCGAAAGAGCAAACAGCATTGCGCCGGGACGATTCGCTCCAACGCAGCCCAATGGTGGAGATGCTCGAACGATTTCCCACCCACGGGCAGAAGCAAGCCGTCGGAACGAGGGAGCGGTGATAATGTTTTGGTTGCTGTGGGGCACTTTGTTGCCACAGCTGCCCATCGGGTTGGCCGTAGAGCAGCGCACACCGCTCCGAACTGCAGTGTACTCGCTCACGCCGAAACCGAAAAGCCACCGAATTTCCCCTCCATCGAAAAGTGGACATGAGCGGGAGGGAGAGAAGTGGGTGGCTACTATTGGGAAAAAGTGAAAAACACGCGTTTGCGCACGCGAACATTCCGAGCATCGGATTGCCAGTATTGCTAGCAACACAACACGACACGATGTTTCGAATTCTGCACCGCACACGCTCCGATGTCAATGTTTTGACATTTGCTAGTGCACGTGTTCGAATAAGAGGACTGGAGCTGGTGGAGAGAGTGAGGAGGCCAGAAATGTGAACCAGTGACATTTGAAAAACGATTGCCACTTGAGGCTGTTTAAGTTAAACGGAACAGTTGCACCTTTCCCGCCACCGTCCATGGCTCTGCGCTGAGCACGCTGTTTGGTCCTTCGAGCCGGATTTACCTTACACTGCTCTGATAGCTCCGGTACGTGCTTGAGCGAACATTGTTCGGCAAGCGGGACGTCGTTTTTTTTTTTGCCTGCTCTGCCCGACTCGTCCCGGCTTCCTATTGTTTGAAAAGGTGAGCTGCCGTGTCTTGAAATGAAGTGAAGTGAAGCATAAATGTCAAAACTAATGATGCTCAGCGACCGAATAGAGTACCGTCCGGGTCCGGGGCTACGATAACTGTTGCTGCTTCAGTGCTGGCCGAAATGTGTTATGGCTTTGACTTCACAGCGAACCTTCACAGCTTACAAAGTGTCCAAACAAGGCACGACGGTCGGCTCGGTGCAACAGACCGCAAAAACCAATCAACACAGACATCAACCGCAGGCAACGCACGCTAGCAGGAGCACAGCAGCGGGCACAGGCGTAGCCGGCACATCATCGCACCGTAGTGTCAAGATCAAACGCCTTCGGTGCATCTCGGGATGGGTTTGAAGCGATGTGCGAGGGCATGCGGGGGGTGAGTAAAGATGCTACATACCTTAAGAAGATTGCACTCCGGAATGTGGACACCGGTCTTATGCACACCGACTTCTGGTGCAATACGGAAGCACTAGCTGCCGCATTCCGATGCAATCGGAGCGTATGGCAGAACGGCATAATTAACCTACTTCGGGATGTTCAAATCCTCTTTGAATGTGTTTGAGTTGTACTGGAAGCTCAACGTTAAGCTGTTTCCTTCAGCGCCATTACGAATAGAGCTGATGACGTTACATTACGCCTGATAATATCAATAAGCTTTTATAAAATGGCATTAAGATAATTTTGACTCGTAAGTTGCATACATTTAGGCGTTTAGATATGGACATTTGATCATTTATTTACTCCTAATTTATTAGGCACAATATTACCGATTTTTGGTTAGCTTTTTAGTCCTAAATGAAAAAAGTATTAAATTTGCATAACTTTAGGCGCTTAATTTCAAGACAAAGCAAAATTGTGACGAAAATGATGAAATCAATTCCATCAATCTGGGTGTACAACTAACGCCAAAAATTGCTTCATCACACCGGATGTGGTCCTCGTTCTGCTTCGATCCTCGTTCTGCTAGTGTGACCGTGTCAATTGCAAAGCCGGCTTGATTTACGATTGCATCAACAAGCCAACATGCGGGTAAACACACATAACCCGATCGCAAACAAAACCAGGAATCGAAACCGTTTCAACACATTTAAACGTGGAGTTTTTTTTTCCTTCTCGTTCAAGTGGAACGTCACACAGTAGCAGAAAAAGTTGCAACGACAACCCGCGATGCATTCCCAATCCATCTCATAAATATTTGGTTGTGCTCTTTCCCGATTCGGCGGCTTGGAAAAATGGGGTCTTTTTTCTGATTTCACTCGACTCGACGCAAACGCAGGGACACACAGGACAAACATACTGTTCGAGCATGACACTGTTTGCCAACAGGCTTTCGTTTGTTTTACGTACAATGTACAGTAAAAAAAGGGATTTCGTGTATTTTTTATTACTTATTTTGTCTTATCTCCACACTCAAAAGAATGGAAAAATAAACCATTTGGTCTGGACATAACAGAGCTCCTTCCATTGTTTGGCTGTGTGTGAGTGTTGCGCTTGTTAAAAGGATAAAAAGGATGGGGAGGGATGTTTTCCCCGTTTTACAGGACAGTTTGAAATACACAGAACGTCAAAAGAAGAAGCCAAAAGTTAACAGTGATACCGGTGCGGCTTATAGACGATACAAAAAAATCCCTAATGAGCGAGTTTTGCTACGAACATTGCATATCTTTCAGGCACTTTCATCGATGTGAACGATGTGTGCAAAATAACGTTCAGATGTAAAAGTGGAACTCTTTTTCTTTCCGCTTCAATCGAGCATGTACCGTGCACTGGTGATGGTGTGTGAAACAATTTATGACCCTTCAGCTGATCCTTGATCCTCAAAGGACAGTTCAATCGGGAGCATGGCTACCCGAACTGTCAGTGTCAACCACCTCCGCTTTCCACCGACTCATCGACAACGCGCCATATCCTTTCTGGCATGTTTCGCTCGTGTTCTCGGTTCTGAAGAAATTTCCCTGCCCAGTTGAAGCGCTCGAAGTGCAGTCGTTTTTCACCGGATTTGTCACCGATGGAGCGCGGGCCATGGTACGCCGGGCTAAAGCAAACAAGTGAAGCGATGTCCGGTGATCATATCGACCGCTCGCTTCCAACCAGAATAAACAACAAATCAGCACACACGCACGGGCACCGGACCGAAGGGGTGGTCGCCAAGAGCGGCCAGCCCGGCTAATGCGTCCCCGTAGACGTATCACTATTAGCATTTGTGTTTCCCATCCTTCGAGCCTTGCTGGGAGTTTCCATCGGGAGCAAAAAAGGAGTCAACAACCGATGCAAAGGATCCCGGGATATGCTCGGTGCACAATCAACGATCAACGGTTAATTCGTGCTTACAATAGTGGCCGGGAGCGGGGTAAAGAAAACAAGTTGTGACGTTACGATTCCAGCAAGCTGCATAGTGTATGAAGGGGCAAATGAAAAGTTTGATTTTGGATGAATGAAGTTTGATTCATGTAGCATTAAAATGGCAAACAATGGTTCTCGATTATCGGAAGAAGCTATAAATGGTAGCTACAAGCATACATGCTTTTGCACTGCTCGAAAGCTGCACGAAAACTACTCGATTACACCAAATAATCGAGAAACAGAATAACTAAAATTGAAACTGCTTACAATGTCCCAAAATTTTAGCCGATATTATACGTACAAATTTATAAACTGCTCGAAAACTGCTCGATTTTTGCAAAGGTTGCAAAATAATCAAAGTCTAAGTGCCTTCACTGATTTCAACGTTTTTCCATGTTTTTGAGCAATTTTAAAACTACTCGAAAACTGCTCGAAAATCTCTCGTCTATTATAGCATTAATTTATCACTTAAACATATATGCCTCGTGATGAAACTTTTACCAGGATTTCATTGGACGGTACAATTCAACTTAATAAATTTTAATAAATCTTAAACTTAATAAAAGGCATTGGTATTAAGCATTTAAATGTCACTTGAAAGATGGTTTCTATTGACTATTGATACAAAGTTTAATGTTGGCGTAATTTCGCCCCACCCTACTTCCTATTCAATGTTGATGGAAGCAGGACGAGAGACCCCTTTAGCACGGACCCCTTTGACCCCCGCTCCCAAAAAGCTATGGAGATAGGAAACAGTCTCGCATGTAAATGACCGACCATTCAACATTACCTCAGCTTCACAAACAAACTGACCGTTTCCAAGCTCGGAAGTCTTTTTCGCTCTCCACATCTCAATCTCTCCTTCTCGCTCTCGCGACAGAGAGATAGTTTCCGTCCGTCCCTGTGCCAAACCACCTTCATCGGCACCGAAGAGGGGATAATGAAGAGTGTGAAGGTGAAGAGCGAGTGAGAGAGCGTTTGTCACCATATGGTGTAACAGAGTTTTAAGTATTAAGTGATGATTTATTTCCCGTTTTGCATCCCCTCGCTGCACTTACTCTGCCAGCCGATCTTCTGCGGTGCTTACTTTGCTCACTCCCCTTCCAACACCCGATTCCGCTCCACGCGAGAGGATATGGAGCAACACACCCAACCTTCAGCGCGCTTGGGAGGCAAAGCTTAGTCCACCCAAACCAAAAGCCCCAAAAAGGTCCTCTGCCCAACCGGAACCGGAAATCAATGAGCCAACGCGTTCTACTTCTGCTTCTGTGCGCATTCGGCACCTTGTTTTGCATAAAGACAGGACATAAGGTTCCGTCCGGAACGGATTGGTAATTAGTTTCCACGCGACTTTCCAAACACGCTCACACACTCGGAGGAGACTCTAAGTATGGGTGCGGGTATGGGAAGTGCATCCGTGCCGAGAGCATGCTTCAGCTGTCATACAACATAAAAGACCGGGAGGAGGATGGTGCGGCACGAACGCAAAACGGGAAGTGCAAAAAGGAAGCGCATGCATTCGACACCAATTTATTGTCAACATGTTGCTCATTAATCATATTAAAATTAGTGTTTTCAAGCCCGTCAACCTACCAGTGTGCGCCCCACCTTTTGCCAGGCATGCGTGCCCACTGCATACGTGCCAGCTACCGTTGGAAGCGGCGTCATCATAAACTCGGCGGAAAGGCGACCCGCGATGATGGCGCACCGGCCGTCAGATGGAATTTACGTTCAACTCTATCCATTCCCTCCCCCCCAGCCTATCCCTCGCCGAAGCCGTTGCGGAAGTGTTATTATCCACGCGGAAAAGCCGCTTTACCATACAGGCTCACTCACACAAACAGTCACACACACACACACACACACACACACGTATACGGTGCGGGAAAATAAAGCGCAATTAAAACCATAAGCGACACCGATTTATTATCATTCTCGGCGCGTTCCGCACGGGCTTTAGGCGAAATTGGTGCACTAACACATATACACTCCAGCACACAACCCCTTTAACTTACTCACATACAACACAAACATACACACGCTCCGATGCAATGGTGCAATTGGGCCGTATTGCAGCGGAAACGTAAATGGAGTGCAAATGCAAGTCCGCGAAAAGAGGAAAAACACAACACATGGCTAGAGTAAAACGATACCGCACACGAAAACACGCAATCGGGCGCGAGGGATGCAGAAATAATGGAAGCTTCATCATCATCATCATCATCATCATCATCATCATCATCATCGTTGCTATCAAACGTCGAAAAAAGGGCGAAGAGGCACCCCGAATGTGAGGAAAAGGATTGTTTTTAAAAAAGAAAAAAGGAGAGCAGGCATTTTTGCACCTCATTTCAAATGAAGCTTCCGGGATTCAGCTTTGTCTATTATTCTTCGGCGTACTGTGCACCAATTTCTGCTTCACACAAGATCTACAACCAGCGACAAAACATGTTTGTGTTGAGGTAAGGGAAGAGCTGTGTAATGACTCACGAGCGCTTACGGCATTTTTGATTTTATTGGCCGCACTGAAACTGAAACATCTAAGAATCCATTTTATTCGAGACATGTTAAGACTACTGCACACGTGATGCGATAAACTTACTACTGATTTAGTGTTATCTCACAACTCGATCCGTGCACGTCCCATAACCTCAAGCATCCAAAAGTAAAGAAAAATATTGTTGATACAGCATTATATGGTGATGAAGTACTTTTGATTAGCCACTCTGAGGGTAGTGATGTTTCGAATTCATCAGATGACGAAAGTGACCTGGAAAATGTTTCTCGTGCACTGGCAGAAAGGTGTAATAATTTTATAGAGCTGACCTTGGATGAAATACAATCGCCGCCCGCACGTTTTGTGTTATCCTCGTGTAAACGTTAACCTAAATTCCACCAATAACGAAACGATTGTTGAAAGTTTTGAATATGTTTGGAACGATGAAATCATAACTACGGATAACTACGGACACAAACCGTTGTGCAAATCAATGCCCCCAAACACCAAAACTGCGGACGTGCTCTCACTTGCATAAATGGGAGCAAAGTATCAAAGAGGAATTGTTCCTACTTTTTGCAGTTCAAATACTCCAAGGTATAGAAGGCAAACCCTAAGTTGGAATGTATTGGAACGAGAATGATATGATTGAAATTGATTGACGTTTCGTTCTTTTGAAAAAGTATGATCCAACAGCGCATCAATACTCAAAGCTCAGCAAAATGTGGCCAATGGTAAAGCATGTAAATACAATGTTTGCTAAATAACGAGAAGTTGGGTGTTCAAATAGTCATGTACTAGACGAATCTACTTTTGCTTCAAGTATATTGTTTGACAACAGTTAATTTTTATACGTCTCCTGAGGAGGCGAGGAGGATGAGGATCTGAGGATGAGGATCAAAAAGAATTACTAACGTCGTTCAACAAAAAAAAAACTGAAACACAGCGAAACAATTCATCAGGGAAAAATATAAATTATTACAAATAATATGAATTTATTCGTAATTTACACAAGAAATTCAAGAGTTAACTCGTATCTTAATATCTTAGTAGCGGAAAGCGGGGCAAAATGGGCATGTTAAGCAGTTTACTGAATATCCCTTTGAATATGCCACAAAACACAATTTTTCTTTCATTATTGTATACCTCCACCATTTATCTATGGATTAAAATTACCACATAGAATGAAAACAACTTAAAAACAAAAATAATAAAAAATGAAAATGAAATGAGAATAATGTAAAATAAAAGTTGATGTTTTACGACAAGCTATTTTGACACACGGGGTAGAATAAGCATAGCCCTGGGGCAAAATCGGCATATGAAAACAAACTGTGAAACGTCAAAACACTGGAGCAATATGGGCCACAACAACTGCGCTTAGGTAATGGTCTATTCTTTTGCAAACGTTTCGTGAAATGTATTTTCGTTCTATCTTTTGTTTTGCTGTTCAAAGCCCTTAAAATTCTTTCAAAAATATGTTATCAAAATTAAAACAGTTTTTACACGTTTAAATCTACAAAATCGAATGTTTTGAAGCTGTGCCTGTTATCATTATTGAAACGACAAAATACAACACCATAGCCTCACCAAGCGCCGTATGTCAAAAGCATTTGCCCATTTTGCCCCACGTGTAGAATTTTTGTATTTATTTTTATATTAGTAAAAATACACATTCAATCGTCTTGCTTTCTTAAGACAAATTGTATAGAAATATCATATCTTTAAAACTTAAAGATAATCAGAAGAAATATCATATCCTTAAAAAATCATGTAACTTCAACGCATCCCTGCGTCATTGGTTTAAGCTTATTTTCGCAGTGGCAAAAATTACATCAATATGCTACAAATCCTTATTTTGCATTTGTTATGTAAGGGTTATGAAACTTACATGGTGTTAATAGAACACTCTAATGAATACATTTTGAGCATTGGAAAGTATATTTGTAGTCAAATAATGCTTAAATAGAGGGTGTCCATTTTGCCCCGCTTTCCCCTATCTCGTATCGTATTTAGAATGGAATTAGCGAAACAAATTCGAAACAAATATGGAATGTGAAACAACAATCGACAGGAACGACATCAAGATCAGTACGATTGATTGAAAGACATTTCATTAGATTTATACCTTAATAGGTGTTTACTGTTTGGGTTAGAGACACTTTTAAAGGATACGAGAAGTAGCTCAGTAGAAATTTATGTCTAAGTTAATTATAGGTGAGACTGACGCACCCGAACTACTAGCTAGAATTAACATAAATGGACCCTCTAGAACATTTCGTAACTATCGACCCCTTAAAACTCAACTGTCTAGTCGTGCTTATAGTGAAAATGATCCCATAACTGCGATGGCTCTGAAATTCAACGCTAATTACGATAATTTTGACTGGCATCACGCGACTCATTTTTAACCTAGCTATGTACTGTACCGTGCGTTATGTTATGTATTTGTTAGGTTACTTATATGCTATGTATTGCTAGATTTTATATGAAGTTATATGGTAGTATTAAGTAATAAGGCCATCTCGCTCGGTCCTGTAAAAGATAACAAAAGCAAACGAACTAAGGAATGTAAAGTGTGTTGTACGTGGAAAAAAATCGAAGGAAAACTAATTTCTCCTGTCTAGATTGTAACGTCGGATTATGTATTGAATGTTTTGAATTGACCATGCAAAAGCGAATCGCTCTCATGTAATCTGGCCCAAACGGTTCGGCTCCGACTGGCTGGTCACTCAGCGAGCCGAGAGGCCACTCAGCACGATCGAAAGGACGATCGTGCTCTCTTGGAAACAGGCGGCCGAGCGGGACGGTCACACAAAAGAGCACTTAGAATTAATAAATTATATCAATGTATTATTATAAATAAGTACAGCATCATTTCGCAAATCTCCCGCAATATCAAGAAAGCACCATTTTAACTTGCGGTGTACTTCAAATTGTGCGTGTTAACATTAACAAATTCTCCATTATTTCTTTCCCGAAAAAAAGCTCCTGTTATATTCGACTATAAACTCGCGGACTCCTCAGTACGTCGAACTAATTTAGTTAAATACCTAGGCGTTCTATTAGATAGCAGGCTAACTTTTAACGACCACCTAGAACATACCCTATCAAAACCACTCCGTATGCTAGGCTTTATGTTACGTGTTGCTAATGACTTTAGGGATCCGTTTAGTGTGAAATCCTAGTACTGTGCAATTGTTCGCCCAATTCTTGAGTTGGCCAGAATTTGGTGGAATCCTTCCCAACAATACAAAATAGACAGGATTGAGTCAGTTCAGCGTAAGCTTAGCGTTCTTTGTTTTATCGTCTCTCATGGTCCCAAGTCTCTGAATGTCCGTCGTATCGTGTTAGGTGTCTCTTATTTGGACTTGAACCACTACAGCATAGGAGAATGACGGCGCAGTGATTAGTTGTACAAAAACTTTTTTGTGGTTTTATTGACGCCCTGTCCATGCTAGAAAAAAATAACATACAGGCACCTTGCAGGATACTTAGACCTAGAGCTGCTCTACATATCGATGCAAGATCCACACATTTCGAAGCCAATGACCCTCTATTACAAATAGCCAATGTTTACAACTCGTTAGAAAACAGTGTAGATTTTAGTACTAGCTTAAGTAGCATGAGGACATTTTTACATAGTTTAGTTTGACGATTTATTTAAATGTTATTTAACAAGCATGCTATTTATTTTACCGTTCAAAGAGTGAGTACTATGTTTATTCTGTTATTGTGATAGTGCAGTTGCGTTCAGATGGTTTCTCGCTTTTCCTTTATTTTTATAATCATAATGATGTTATGTTAATCTTACATTAATAAATAAGGATTGGATGACATTAATAAATAAATAAATAAATAAATTTACTTGACACTACAAGCAATACCACTTCCAAGGGTGTAATGCTGGAACATAACGGGAAAAATTAACTTGTACCACTTCTTCTTCTTCTTTGGCTCAACAACCGATGTCGGTCAAGGCCTGCCTGTACCCACTTGTGGGCTTGGCTTTCAGTGACTAATTGATTCCCACTAATCTAATTGATAACTTGTACATATGTTTTGCAATTATTAAGCGTAATCTTTCAAAATCGGGTATAAAACTAATGACAAATTGTTAATCCATATTTCCAAATTAACAAGACTGTCAAAGGGATAATCAGCTGAATGGGTCTTCTTTAGTTTTAACACTTACAAGATGATTTTTTAAATATAAATATAACTTTTTAATTAGCACAACACATTACTGCTAAAAATAATATTCCACTGTAGAAAAATGTTGTGACGTGATTTTACTAAACAAATTGCATGCATTTAGGCGTTTCGCTGACATAGAGTCATAAATGACTGAAAATACATTTATGCCTAAAATGTATGAAATTTGCATGATTCCCGATTTCCAAAAAAACAGTGTCATGGAAAAGAGATGAGTATGAGAGGAAAGAGGTGTGAAATAAAATTCAACATGCATCATAACGAGCACTTTTATCACAATTTGACACCAGCCTTCAATGAACATAAGCAAAAAATGGAAAATAAAAGTTGATGATTGAGGATGAGCGTTTGCTAGAGTGGCCACTTCACCCGGCTAGAAAGGTTGCTTGTTATGCCTTTCTCTCACAGGCACAGAACAATTAATTAAGCGAATATTTCCTTCCATGTTGCTGCCGCATGGTGTCGCCCTTGTCGCCCCTGGCAAAGACGGTTGATTGCTTGTGATATGATAATTTGTGCGAATAAAATGTTAATTCAGCCAAACTACTTGGCTTCATTTAAAATATGAAGATTTGGAGTCGGTTTGTTATGTATTGTTTATCATCTATTCATTCTTCACACAATTATTTATTTATTCGTAACGGATTTGGCCTGAAAAAAATGCATGTTGCATATCTTTAGGCGTTGATATTACATATGCTATAACAGACACAAAACAAACCAACAATGATCATGCGTATGTGTGCGTGTGATAAAAAATAACTCTTCCATAGCTAGTAGCTCGCTGGCGGCCGCGGTAGCGGTGGATTGCTACAAGTGGGAAGTTTCGAGCAGACAAAAAAAAGTTTCCCCCATAAATCAGTGCGACTACTGGCAAGCGGTACGTCGGTACGAAAGCATCTATTATTTTCTTGCCGTTTTTATTTATGCTGCCTTCCTCGGCGAGTTCCGGTGAGCGGCGATGATTTAGGCGTGCACGTAACATTTGTTTGTAATTTCCTTTCGCTGACTCGCGATTCAACTGCTCGCTCCCCCACCCACACACCACCAACACTCAAAGGGAGGGGGGAAGAAATGGAAAGAAACAGACACTCGGCGGTAGTCGCGAAAAAGCGAAAAAGCGAAAGTGCCAGCTTCCGGGGCCAATCTAAAGTGCTGCCGAGCTTTGCCAGTGTGGCGTGTTTTGCATGAGTAACTAGATGAAGAGAGTGAGAGAGAGACAGAGGGAGGACGAAGGAGAAGCAGGGATCTCTGGTCGAAGGTTGTTGAAGCAGAACACAGTTGCTGCCTGCTTATCGCCGGGCCAGAGACCGTTTGCCGTGTTTGCCGACCAAATCACTCGTTTCCGAGGTGTTAACCGGCAAAGGAAAACAGTCCTACCACAAAACCCCCTTTCGCTAGTTTTGCATAGTTTGGTAGTTCTTAACAGAGAAAGAGAGAGGAAGCTTACCGCCAAAAAACTAGGATCCTTCACTTCTACACCAGCCGATGTTCGCTTGCTTGGGGCCGGGATGAAATTATTACATACATCATGGGCTGTGGTTTGTCTCCGTTGCGTTGGAGCAGGGAGCCCGGGGAGCACAAAAGAAAGTGCGCGGCAACATGCTGACGGGAGGGAAAGAGGCCGGAAGGATTATCAAAAGGCATAAAATGTAACTTTCCACTTTCCGGGTGACTGCTGTGTCCAACGGCGCCAGATTTGCTCCTTTAATTAAGTTATACTTACCGATTGTGATACTGTGCCCGAACCGTGAGTGGGGATGGAAGGGTTAGAAAGTGGTCCTTTTCCGTGGTCCCCGGTGGAAATGGGGGAAGGATGCCAGTGATAACACCCGGGACACTGTACCCCGCTCGGCACTTCACTCGGCTTCGCTCGAATCGTTATAAAACACATACTTAAAAACTACTTTTCACCCCTTTTGCGCTACACGCACGCGGGTGCGAGGGGTGCTGCCAAGGATTTGCTGCTCGCTCGGAGCGGCTCCGGCTCTAATAATGATAATATATGAGGCCGAAGGAACGGGTAGTTTGTTTAAACACAAATTACCCTTCGGAAGCGCGCTAAATGGAGCTGGAAGGCGAGGCGAGGATCGGGGGATTGTTTTAAGGAGCCACAATGGGATAGTCGGGGTAGTTCGGTCATTTGTTTTCTCCTATCACCCCCTGCCTCCTCCCTCCTCCCCTTCTTCAGTTTGCCTCATCGTGCAGGCCACTTTTTGACAAGAAAAAGGGTTCTCGCCCGGAAGTGTCCGCCAGAATATCTTGCTGGAAACATTGGCCACTGGCTACAGCTCTCCTTTTGCTCAAGATGTGTGCACGAGCAGAAGGGGAAGATAGGCGGGGGAACGATGAGAAGGGACGAACGTTCATGCGCAGGCCATAAAGATTAAGATAAATTACTTTAACAAACTAATTATTAAGCTGTTATCAGAATTATATTATTCCACTCGGACTGCTTTAGTGCTGCTAGCAAGGAGCAAAGAAGAGGTAAGATGGACAGAAGTGGGAGAGAGGGAAACAAAAGGCAGAACATTTTCGGACGAGTTGTGTTAGGACTGGTTTTCCGTGTATAGGAAATACATTTTACAATTATGAGTTGGTGGTACAAAATAGATTTTAGTTAACAATATATGCATTACAGTGCTTATTGCACCGCAGGGGCAATAACATAACATACATGCAATACATGCAATACATGCTGGAGCATAACATAACATGAAATTGAAAATTGCAGAGCACAAATTCCTGAAACATAACTTGAACTTCAAATTGTCGACTATTGCTAGCCTATAAAAACTGAATAGCTTGTTGTTGTTTTACCTTGGGTCTGCTACGATGTTTTGTTGTGTGTTTTGGCAGTGGCGGATTAAGGACGAGTTGAGGCCCCCTATAAATGGTAAATGGTGTTTTGGGAGGCAAATGATTCGCCAGCTTCGGAGCCCCAACTTCCATTCTTCCGGAGGCCCTTGTCGCTTGTACTGTGACCATACGGCATACTATAGAATAGCGATCTACGGGGCCCCAGGCGGCCGCCTAGTCCGCCTACCGTTAGATCCGCCACTGGTACTCACATACGCCTCTGGGTTATGGACACTGCCCAAATCTGATGAAATCCGTATGGCCGTGCTCGAGAGGATGATGCTCAGAAGGATTCTTGGCCCCGTATGTGTAGAAGGATAATGGAGGAGCCGTTATAACGACGAGCTATATGAGATGTACGGCGTCCTCACTGTGGTGCAGCGTATCAAGCTCGCCAGGCTCCGGTGGGCTGGCCATGTTGTACATTTGGAAACGGACGACCCAGTCCATAAAGTTTTTTTAGGCCGCCCACAAGGACAGAGCGGGCGTGGTAGACCCAAATTGTGAAGGTAAGATGGCGTGGAGGCGTCTGCCATTAAAGCTGAGATAACGGATTGACAAAGGAAAATGCAAGACCGTGAGCGGTTTCGGACACTCCTGAGGCAGGCCAAGACCTTATGGCGGAAGTAGCGCCGGCTAAGGAAGTTAGTAAGTATCAACGAGGACTTTAACTACCACAGCTATAAAAATTGTGTTTGGGCATGCTGTGTATCAGTGCTGTGTACTAGTACTGAGTCAAACGATTAATTTCACGACGCAACCCGAAGTCGAATGCGAATCTATCGGAATCGATTCCGACCCAGGGGTGCAGCTTGAGCGTAAGGTCGGTATCGAAATCATGCTCGACCCGTGGTACGGGACAGCCGGTGCAATGAAGCATAAGTGACATCGATCTGTTGGTACAGCGAGTTCAGGGCGGGCCTTGAACCTACTTTGGCTCGACCCAACCTCGGAGTCGCTTATGCTTTGTTGCACCTACTGAGCCTTTCGGGTCGATCCGAATGACTCCAGGTCGATGGTAGAAGTTCCCGGCGATGTATGGCGGATCAAGACTAAGCGATCGCGCAGGATAATAGCGTGTAAATTACATATTTAGCCTTAATTCTCGAGTCACCGACGTCATTGGAGGCTTCTTTCTCCGCCTTAGGCTTACAGGTTTTCCCACGATTTATTGGTTGGTTCCCATCAATTTTTGGTGGATTTGCATGTTTTTTGGTGCATTACCGCGCTTTTTGGGCGTTTCCGAGATTTTTTTGGCCCAATTGTATTGATATCCAATCGGAAAATACCAATAAATTATGGCAACGAACCAAAAATGTATGGGATACGATAAAAAAATTGTGGGAACGCACCAAAAAATCATGGGAACTGACCAATAAATCGTGGGAAACCCTGTAAAATAAAAGGTCAAAATGGAGCCTGGTGGTGTAGTTTTGGACACTCTTGCAACAGTAGTTGTAACTCCGGACGAAGAAAGTGGGCAAATAGGCTACAGATAATTGGCTGCGTAACGGTTATAGCTTTGTACAGCATTTCATTCAACAATCGTTTCTTCTTCTCCTTCCTCTTTTTCTTTGGCACAATAACTATCGCTGGTCAAATCCTGCCTCTACCACTGGTGGGCTTGTCTTTCAGCAACATATTTTTTAACCATTGCAGGAAAGTCCGTATAGGCAAAGGACTACGTATGGAGGCACGGTCCAATCGGGGCTTGAACTCATTACGTGCATGTTGTTCGTTTGGAATATGCTAACCCATGAAAACACATTCATAAATACACAAATGCACACTAGAGACACCTCAATTAACTGGAAAACAAACGACTCTTAGCCTACTACGATTGTTAATTTGACGATGAAACATTGCAATCGAGCAGATGTCGTCGTTTTTAACTGTCGTTTATTTTGACGACTTCTATTGGCGATCCCTCCCAGTGTAAGGAAAAAAAATGAAGACGAATCTAGCGATACGCCAAAGAAGCCTTTGAATAGTGTGGAAGAATTAGCTATTCTCTACGAAAAACCCTAAAAACGATGTAATGTAGCGAACCACACGAAACATTTTCTTATTTAGCTTAGTTAGCTAAAGTGGTTGATAAGCTCGAGAACGATATTGATTTGCAATAGAATTGAAGTCTAATGCAATAGATTTCCATTTAGACTTCAAGTGAGACAGTTCAAAAGATGTCATTTTAGTTTAACACAGTGTATCTGGCCGTAGTTTTTTTTTTACAATTAAAGAGTAGTATCATTAAGATTAATGGCGAGTTACAAAAACCCAAACAAACGAAAGATCGCTCATAAAACGAACGACGAACCAATTAATTGGTCCTTAATTAAACCTTAAGGGCCTGCCCACGCCCGAATGCAGAGCCGATTACATAGGATTCTATCTTTACCATTAACATGAGAGGGACAGGGCTTATACTCCGAACGTACCCGAAAGGTATGCATGCTTCACTCATCAGGATCTAAAGGCAAGGACAAGGCAAAAGAGACACAGAAAAGTTTCCTCACGGCTACACATGTCCTCTAGACGCGTTGTCTATGTGTCTCGCTCGGTATCACAGCTGCATACGGCAGGTATACTTATAAGCAGTACAAATGCTGCTACCTAATACGCACACATGTTTACCGAGCCGAACCGAATAGTTGTGTTCGATAAACTTCGCGAGGACGCCGGAACAAAAGGGCGCAGACTTTTTCATGATTTTGTATGAATTCGGCTGTTTTGGACCACGCGTGTAGGCGCTGGCATTGAGAGCATTCCTTTTTTTGTCAAATTTGTAAATCACGATAATTCCGTTCAGTTTGCAGTGTACAGCAAATTCCGATACGGGGGCCCTTCACGATTCTAGTCAGTTTTTTGTATGGAGTTTGACAGTTGGAGGCTGAAATCATGTAAACACTCCATACAAAACCACACAAAAACTAGCCTGCAATTTTCAGTCTAGATTATTCTAGCCTCAAAGCTAGAATTAGATTCGAGTACCTGCTCGAAAATTGGCAAAACAAGGTGGTGTTTACATTTATCCCTAGGTGCATTAAAGAGATCTGGTGATGGAATCCAGAATCAATGTATATGTAGTGCAGGTGGTCATAGCATGTTTTTTTAAAGCCAAATTTGAATATCACTTTTTGACAGGATGGGTGAAATTTTTTGTTCAAACAAGCTTTCTGGAGGAATACATAAAACACTCTTAAAATCGTCAGTTAGAAACAAAAGCGTTTAAAATCAGCCTTCTAAAGTCATACACCTTGGGATAAGCCCACCTGTATATTATACCAACTTAGATAGCTGCTCGAAAACTGCTATACTATGCAAACAGCTGACAGGCTGAAATTTCAGGCTTCGAACTTAAAACGGAAAGGATCCCACGATCAGATAAAGGGCTGATTATTGCTTCCCCAAATAAGGGTAAAGCTTGAGCAAAAGGAATGAGGGACGTACGTGTGCGTGTGGTTCCATCTAATGATGTACTCTTTGAAGCGCACCCACGACTACGATCCGACTACGGTAAACTAAATATCACTAGTTTCGCCCGGAGTCGTCCAGAGTCGGAGCCGTTTGGAGTTGTCCAGAGTCGATCGAAGTCGACTGGAGTCAGGAATCGGTTGGTGTCAACAGGAGCAGTCCGGTGCATTGTGCTTGTTATGAGGCATATCATTTCGTTGTGTTTTTTGTCTTTCCCTGCGTGAGTGTAGTACAACAGTTTAGATAAGTATTAGTATAAGCGTTTAAATTGTGTAAGTGTATGTGGAATGTCTAAGCCTAAGCTTAAATCTAATAAAGCACTATCATATCAGCACTCGACCGAACAAGACGCATTGTTGCACAGAAGAATATAACAGAAGGCCGTCTCCGGAAGACTCCAGACGATTCCGACACACACACCAATTCTGGACGAATCCGGACGACTCTGACTCCGAACGACTCCGGCCGACTCCGGACGATTCCGAGCGATTCCAAACGACTACGGTTAATGCTAGCCGGACCTATCTTCCGCAGTCGATACCGAAATTATCGGAGTCGAATAGGAGTCGAGTCCGGATTTTTGACAACGTAATCCATCACTAGTTCCATCACTGCATCACTTCCGTCATTTTCTCTCTTTTTTCCCTTTTTCACTTTTTTTCGCCATTCTTAAATCTGAAGCCATTTGTTTGGTTTCGTTCCATAAGCATTGAAGGGACTAGTAGTAAAGCATCAACCGTCAGCCACTGGGCATGTTCAAGCCAGCATCAGAAAACTGCAGCTACCGTAACCGATTCGCTTCAGTTCGATGCAGGGACAAAACAGCTTGACGTTTGGATTGCCGAGTACCCGACCGAAAACCATTAGAAGTGTTTCCACCCGAGGTAACCGCTTCAAAAGCCCTGCCAACGTGCCATCGTGAAATCTGTCGGTAAAAGGCCTTAGTAATTGCTGTTTTAAAAATTAACAGGATGTAAGCGCCTAAATCTATGTAATCAATTGTTTCAAAGCCTTTTTTAACGATCAGTGCTAATGCTAAGAACACTTATTATTCGAGGAAAGTATAAAAAATATTTTCCATTGCTTTGGACGGCTAAAACCAACTATCCAAACGGACAAAAAAAAACAAACATTTCAGCCGCTTGTTCCTGTTCAGCTCGAAGCGCTCTTACTCGGCCAATCCCGCAAAACACTCCTCTTCATGCGGCGTAAAACAAAATCAGGTCTCAAACATAATGTCCTTCGCCCGCCGGCGCTAATCATAACTGTTTACCACCTCCCTCAGGAAAAATGCCCCCAAAGGCAAGGCGCCCAAATCCACGGCAGACAGGCCCGCCTAATGGGAACAAATAATACATCCCCATTCCCTGATTTATGTCGTCCATCACCCGTTTACCACACCGCCTCCCTTTGTCACCCACATTGGCAAGCTCGGACGGCGACGCAAACTGGGACAGAAAGCGAGGAGGCCTCCTCTAAGTAAGTGCACAGTAAGCGAAGTAAATCAACACTCGTCCCATGCCCACCCTTCTGTGCCGCAGTTGGGCCGGTTGTTGCCGGTGCCGTGACCAGGAAAAATTGTCGCTTTCGGGGCAGATTAGTGTCATTTTTTATCACCTTTGGTGGTCGGCGAGAGAGAGAGAGAGAGAAAGAGTGTGTGTAGGAGGGAAAAACGAAAAAAAGACGACAAAGATTAACCCGGGATAAGGAAAATAAATACACAAGACAAGGGGAAAAAAATGTATATAAATTTGCCCGAGGCAGGAAATCGATCTTAATTTTCTTACCTCCTTTTTAACCCATCCCCCTTGTCCTGGCTGGCTGCCGGCAATGTGGCGAAGAAAATAATGTTTTGTCATCATTTTCATTATGTGATTTGGTGAGCTTAGCCGAGCAAAGCAGTAGAAGAAGCGGCAGCAGAGGCGGGATGGGAAAAAGATGGGAAAATGATCAGCACAATGATTTGTTTTCTACCGCTACCGCGTTGCACCGCGGTGGGCAAATAAAGGCGAAAGATTATGTTTTGCGAAAAGGAGCGAGAAGCAGGGGGATTTGAAGAGGATAGGAGGATGGAAGGGAGCACCCGTTTGTGTAAAATGGTGCAACAACAACATGTTTTTGTGTATGTTTGTAGTAAGGAAAAATGAAATCTTACTGTGAATGTTTCATGAAACGTTCAAGAAATGTCAGTACCCGCCTAAAGCTATGCAATTGGCACATCAAAATTAACTACTTTGTGATATATTTTCCAAGCAAAATAAATAGACTGATACGTACGATCGATACTATGTACCGACCAAACCCTTACTAATTGCAACAATACAAAACAAATCGTTTAATTAATCGCCGTAACCATCAATAGGAAGCGAACGGGAAAGATTAAGCCACCGAATGCCACAGCTGCTGCACAAGAAAAAATGTTTCCCAACCAAAGGGAAGCTTCCACTTTCATCTCTCCTGCTCTTCTCTTTTCCCCTAATTTACACAAACAGACACCGAAACAGATTAGCCTCAGCGCGATAGATTAGAAAGAAATTAGCCTTTCTCGGCCAGAAATGTTAGTTTTTCACCTTCTGTTCCACATTTCCGTTGCCTTCGTGCTGTTCGAGTTTCCATTCCCGGAGGGATGCGGAACCGGAAAAAGACAAGGCTAGCAAGCAAACACAGCTGAATCCTTCTCGTGTCTGTATGTGTGCGCCCCGTGTCCCCTGGAGTTTTGCATCGGTATCGGCAGCCCGACCATTGCAATTAGCAATTAATCACCTACGGTTCACCTTTTTTTTTCGTGTGTGCAAGCATGTGATTGAACTCATCCCCACTCGTAACCCCGGAAGCCCTTTCAGTTCCCTCCAAGGGGGGAGGGGGGGGTCGATCAGTACCGTTTTCAGCCCACCACAAAAAAATACAAACAAAAAAAAACAAGAATCGAGTTCCCGGGATCGAGTTCAGAGGATGTGTTTTCAAGTGTATCTATTTTCAGGCTAAATAAACATGTAAATCGATTACCATTAATTACGATCGTTTGACCAGCAAGCCGGACATTTCGGGAAGCAAGGTGTGTGTGTGTGTGTAGAATGGGGAGGGAAGAAAAATCACCCCCGGCGCGACGAGGAACAACCAAGCGGGAGGCAAAAGGCTCATTCACGACTCGTCGCCCCGGTTCGATGTTCGGGTTTGATGGGTTTTGGGAAAACCACGCGGCACGGCGAAAGCGGAAGCGCAAGAGCGAAGAGAAGGAAAATTAATTGCCCATACGATAACTCAATTTACCGTGCCCCGGTACCGCGTTTTGGGTTGCGCCCAAGCGTTTTTGCACCGTTACACGGCCACCGGTCAGTCCGCGACGGCTGCGCTAGATTGTTGCACGCTTGTGTGCGATGTTTCACCTTTGCCGCCTCCCACCTGAAAGTGCGAGAGAGAGAGAGCGAGAGAGAGAGATACGAAAACATTTTGGAAAGGGAATTTGTGGGTTTTCACATTCTTCACCAACCTGCTTCAACTGGTCCGCCATGGGTGTGTTTGCTGCTATCGGGATGATTTGTGTGATGGCATTTCGCGCATTTCCCTTGCGGCTTACGAAGCTCTTTTTGTTTTTGTTTTTTGTTTTGCTTTGTAGCGAAATGTGATCGTGAGCTGCTGAGCCCCGTAAGAGCGGCTTGAGGGAATAAAAAGTTTCTATTGGTCATCGATTTGAAGAGAAACTGTCGGTGAGCTTTTACTAAATTCGATTTTTATAACTATTATTTATTTCCAATAAATGGGACCTTAACAAGCTGGTATAGGAATAGCGTGGCAAAAATATAAGAAACGCATCTAAAGCTCTTATGTATTTAGCTGCAAACACTCAAACTTGCACTCGCCTCATATTTCCAGCTGAAAATTTCGATCGTTTACCAGTAAAAAAATTTTAACGCATTTTCATCATTTTGCGTTATTCCTCGACGCCATCTGCCACCGCTTATTTTGACTAATGAACTCGTAACACTTTTTGTTGAAACATTTTGAGCTCCACAGGTTTGTTGATTTTATTTTTGCATAAAAACACTCTTGAAATTTTTGACTATTTTCTTGTTCTTCTTATTTGTGGCAATAACTATGGATTCATGTGGATAGTCAGGTATGAGCGTAGTCATTAGTGATGCCATATGGCACTTTTTAAAAGTTATTTGAAGGTATTGGAGCACAATATCCAATGATGCAACAGTTTTTACGCGTGCGTGCTTCTTCAGGAGCTTACAGGGATTTCCAGGGGTTCTCATAGTTGAGGGACACTTCCTTGACTCTTTCTTATGTGAAGTGAACTTCATTTGATGGAAATTGGACTCTATGGCACCTTTCTTAGACAGGTTCCTTGGAAATTGCTATTGGATTTCCGTTACAAGTGAGCTATATAATCCAATTCCCAGTAGATTAAGTTCATTTCACGGAAGAAAGAGTCAATAAGGTATCCCACAGCTATGAGAACTCCTGAAAACCCCTGTAAGAGCAATAAGTCTGCTGCTACAAATTTTGTTGGCTGGGTTTGTTGCAGGCAAATCCATCACCGACCAAGAAGAATGAAGAAAGTGAAGAATTTCCACTGTACGGCAGATCCTCCAGAAGTGCCGAAAGCGCCAGACCCCTCCGCACCACCTGTTCATCGACTTCAAGGAGGCCTACGACATCATAGCCTGGAATGAGCTATGAAACATCATGCAGCGGTATCACTTCCCTGAGAAGTTGATCCGGCTGGCTTTTAGAGGCCACCATGAACAGGGTGCAAAATGAGAGTATCGAACTTGATTTCGGAATCGTTCGAATCTCACAAGGCGACGGACTCTCCTGTCTGCTCTTCAACATCGCCCTGGAAGGTGTCATTCGAAACATTCATTCAATGGCTGGATCAGGCCAAGCGAGACCTGTCGGAGATCGAATGTCTACATCAGAGATGTCAAACATACGGCCCGCGAAGAACATTGGCAGTTATTTGAATGAAACTGAAGTAAATTGTGGATTACGGGACAAAAAATGTATGTTCTAATTTTTATCCACTGAGGAAGGAATCGACTTTCAACGATCAGACTTAATAGTTCGATTAACGAAGTGTTAAGTAAGTTGCTCATAGTGGCTGTTTTTGGGAAGGTATCCACGAAGATGACATGGAACTTGTTTAAAACACATTCTTGTTTGCTGAAGCTTTCCCAAGTCGGACTCATATTTTCCCATACTTTTACCCATTGCATGACTTTGAGGAAGCATGCGGCCCTTGAGAGCCCATTAAGCGGTCCGCGGCGACTTTGTAAGGGTTAATAAAAGTAGTTAATTATTGTGACTATTTTAGAAGAAAATGCAAGTGTTGTTTTACAGAGACGTAGACCAAGCTTAAATAATAGAAAGCTATAGAAGTTTTGTCCGTTACAGGGTTTCCCACAATTTATTGATCAGATCCCATGATTTTTTGGTGCGTTCCTACGATTTTTTGATCGTATCCCATAGATTTTTGGTTCGTTCCCATAATTTATTGGTAAATGGATATTAATACAAATGAACCAAAACATCGTGGGAACCAACCAATAAATCGTGGGAAACCTTGTATGTAAGTATTTTCGTATAAAGACGAAATTTAAATGTTCGCATTAGCTACAGACTACGGAAAAATGGCCATCAACTCCATTATATGTGAAGCAATGCGGCCCGCGAACTGAAAACTTTGGAGACCCCTGGTCTACATGGATGAGAGGCTGCAGCCAGGGACCTAGCATCCTGGAGAATGATTGTGGACCGGGCCATGTCACTATCCTGAGCAGGCCAACAAGAGAGTGAGTGAGCGAGAAAGAGAGAGAGAGAGAGAGAGAGAGAGAGAGAGAGAGAAAGAGAGAGAGAGAAAGAGAGAGTGAAAGAGAGAAAAAAATAAAGAGACTCATAAAATAACTAAACATGAACTAACGAACAATGTATTTTTTATTGTTTTATTACGGCCCTGTCATGGTCCCTGCTATGTATTAATTGATTTATTTATTTATTTATTCTTTCAATATTTTCATTATTTATTTTCAAACAAAAGTGTTAAGGTATTTTTGTTATCATTGGATTCATTGATTGATTTATTCAATTATGTATTTTTTAATTATATAACATTAGTTCTACGGCTATTTTTTGGTACGGCTAGGAATTATCACTTCACCTATTTTTATCACTTCAACTATATTTATATTACCTATCTCTTTCTGCTGTACATATTTGCTTTAGTATTATTCGTCAATTCAACCATATTGTGCCATTTAATGATGTCGTCCTAATTTGTTCAGCATTTTATTAAGTCGTTTGATTAAAAATATAGTATTTGCATATGCTTCAAATGTACTTATAGCCTTTATGTTAGAACGCCCGCTAATGTACAGCTATAAGTAGGCGAATGCTACAAATTAACTTTTTGGAAAAGTATGACGTACGCATTGCAACAAGTGGTCGCCTGTTGAGAAGCGACCGCTTGTTCGATCAATTAAAATAGAAGTAGTAACCAAATGTTTCCTTTATTATTTTTCACAATTCTTAACGGAAGAAAATTGTTGTCTATTGGTTGGAGGTAATTAGTTGAGTATCATCTTCTTCTTTTTTACTACGTTATTATACTATGTTCCTCTCATTTAAATTTCCTTAAATAATTTATTTCCTTTATTTCCTTAAATAAAAAAGTAGTTGCAATGCTTAGCGGCCTTATAAGAAAATGAAAATGAGGAAGAAACGATGAATTTAGTTGCATGTCGCTGTAGAAATTAGAAGGGAATTGAAGCCTCCACCTTCTGTACGAAGACCTTAGAATTTTAGATAATTATACTAAATTTTCAATTTTTTTTCGAATACGGTTTCTGGGTACGCTGGGTGTTTCCAAAGTATTATGCGTTAGGCACTTGATTACTGCATTTACGCTGTTTCTGTTATGTTTCAGTGTCAGCAGATAATTCTACGATTCTACACATGTCGTGTTCGATAGAGCGCTGGCATTCGCTCGTAGTTTTATTATATCTATAGCACGCTCTATAGACCGCTCGCAGGGGCAGTCCCATTGTGCACTCGTCAACTCGAACGACTCAAAAACAAGCCTGTCATGGCTTCAAGCCTAGAAAGGACCGTTCGTCCGTAGCAAGGAGACTATATCCGGCTGCGTGGTAATTAAAACTAAGTCATGAAAGCCTGTAAAGGCCGGCATGTCTGCATAGGACGTTACGCCAAATAGAAGAAGCACGCTGTTCTAAATTGTCTAATGATAGAAATTCTCTGTTTTTTTTAATTGTATCGACCGCTTATTTCAGCTGGCTCGTGGAACTATTTATAGAGGAAAAAAGAATAAATGGACACTTTTAGCGGGCGTTCAGAATAAGTGCTAATATGTTGAATGGAATTTTCGGAATTTTCGAAAAGTTTATTCGTTCTACATTTTTCGGAATTAGGATTAGGAAGTTTCTTACATATGAACTATCATTCGCACGCTATGCACGTTACGTTCAATCGCTAGCATGCAAAGAACCTTACAGCACATATTTTCCCATGTTATCTCCTTGTCGATTCTCTTTTGCGATATTCGTCAGCAAACTCCTTTACGTTTAATGCATATTTACCGCCCAAAGATATGCAACATACACTGTCAAGCTCTGTTTTTCAACCAGTGACGGTGTGAACATACATACACCATTCCAGAAGAAAATGTCCTTGCGAATTAAAACTCTCTCCAGCGCTCCTTCCATCAGCGACACCTAATGGGACAGCATGAATTATACTGACAGACGGGTTCTCTCTCGCACACAATCGACCGAGCAGCGGCAAAGGCGGCGGCTAATGTATTGATGGCGAATGGTAAATGTCACCTGACAGCGACCCCTTTCTCCCGGCGCTAAAGCGCCCAGCAGGATGAAGATGTCAACCCCGGCATTGTTCATAAGAAGGTTCATTCCGCCCAGGAATATGAGGTACGAGTTTTCTTACTTCCCTCCGCCCCTTCTCCAGCGCGCGCTGATCGGTTTCGGTAAAATGGTGGGAAATCCTTCCGGTGTGTTTAGAGCAAAAACAGGTCGGGGTGTGTGTGTGTGTGTGTGTGTGTGTGTGTGTGTGTGTGTGAAGAAAGCCAGAGCCCGCTATCGGTACCGTACTTCCCTTTTCCATAGTCCCCCAACGACGCTACGACTCACACCTACACGGCCATAAAACACTTTTAATGTCATTATAAATCTTCTCAAGATTTACTTCCTTCCCAGGAAACGGCTTCTTTGCTGTCCCGCTTTTTCCTCCCAAGCGAAAGGGTTACAGATGATGAAGGTGCCTGTTTGCGAGTGCGTTATCCTTATCCCGTGAATCCCTTCCTCTCGGGTGGTTTTCTTGCCGGGCATTAGTCGAATGCGGGGGGGCGAAGGCAGAAAGCCAGTGCCAGATGGCGTTTTTCCCTGCCGAAACCTGCCTCACCCTCTGGTGTGTTTTTGCCCGAGTTTTAATGCCTGCAAATGGTGTGGGGTGAAAAGTTTGGTGTAAAATCTTGCTCCAGTAGCCTGGGAACGTGCGAGCTGGGAAAGGAAGCGGTCAAGAAGCCGCGAAGCCCATCGGTTTGGGCCGGAAATACACGGGAACCCGCACGGCAAAAGGTATCGGTTTGCATTAAAATAACCTACTTTTTAACCTTTTTCGATTTTCCTCTCCTGCTCTGCTGCTCCTTTTTACCCTGCCAAGAGTGCTTTCCGTCCCCCTTGGTAATTACGCCCGCCCTTTAGCCCCGGCCGAACCGATCCTCCAGGGATCAATTTATTATTTGACCAAGCAGAAACAGGCACTTGCCCGCGCCCCGGGGTAACGGTCAAACTTTTGCAGCTTCCGACGTTTCCCCCTTGCACCGTCGTGCACACTTGGTCCCTCTCTCCACCGCAAGGGGAGGCCATAATGGTTGCTCACCTTGTTGGCACCCCTGGGAACAAACATGAGCCAGCAACAACAACAACTACAAAAAAAACGCCAGTCGTACGTTTGCTCCTTTGCTGCAACGGTGTGCCACACACACACACACACACAACAGAAACATTCTTGGATGTAATTTATTCAAAAATGGACCTGTAATCGAAATAGTGAAATAATTTAATTCCGTAACCGCAACAGAGAGCGCAGGCAGAGAGAAAGGGGAAATGAGGTTGGTGAATACAACCTAAAAAAAGGATCCCACACTTTCCCATGAGAGGTCAACTTCTCGCAGCATACTCATTCAGCTGCCGACTCGAAGTCTAAGGGGCCGGGAGTTTCCTTGTCCCGGCAATCAAGATAAATGGCACGAGTTGGGTCGAGGAGGCCCACCCAGGCACCCGCAATGAAACTTTGCCACCGAATCGGTCACCCCCACAAACTCATTGACGGGCAACAAACAAACAGCACACGCCGCATGGAGCACGCACGTCACAGCAGCGAAAGTTTGTTCGTTGATGCAGCCGTTTATCTTGTCGACGGGTGATTGCCTCGAGATCGTTTGCCGCCCCACCCAGCGTCACGATAGGATTGAGGTCGTGTTTTTTGTTTGTTTGTTTGCTTTCGGCTCTGAATTGTGCTCAAAGGACGAACCGTTGAACAGCAAGGACAGCAGGAAATGGGAGCGAAAACTCGATCAGTATAACAATCTTGTTTGCTGCGATACTTATCATATGGTTTGTCGTTTCGTGGTTAATTCAACTTTAAAGATTATGCATTCATAAGCATTGAGGGGCTGGATTGAGCGTCGACCAGAGTTGGAAATTAGTTGAGATCATGAAACACGAACCATATACGAATCACACCTCTTCAAAAACTTTTGTGAAACTTTAAAATTGTTTGCATCCTATTGGTTGACATTCATCTCTTTGTTTTTATTCTTATATTCTCATTGTTCTTTTACCGGGTTTCAATAAATTCAGTTAATTATCATCATTTAATATTTGTTTGCTAAATCTTCATCGATATTGTTTCCTAAATTGAAGATTTCTCTTTCTTTATTGTATCCTAAACAGTCTGATAATATGTACATATGAACTGAGGCCTGAGATTCACATTCGCATCAATTGCCATTGATTCCTAAATACGATACATTACATACGATAAATTATAAGTAATGTACAGGTATTCCCAGACATACGCCATACTCGATAGACGCGATTTCGCTTTACGCTATTTTCTAAATTTGACATTTCTTGGAGCAAATTGTACTGATTTAGCAAATGGCAAATGCAAAAGCAATTCCCTTTTGTGCAATTTTAAGAATCATTTTAAAAGGTACAAATTTGTAATCTTCAGTTAAAATCAGATCGAATAACTAATTCAGTGTCTAAAAACCTACAATTGCAAGCAAAATTATACGAAAAATAGCTATAAATTGACTGAAAACCTCGAAATTCACATACGAAATTCACTTCGACATACGCTAATATTCGAGACACGCTATTGCCTCCGGTCCGCATTAATAGCGTATATCGGGGAGTATCTGTAGTTATTTAACCTGGTATGTTTTGCTCTAAACCATTAAATGTTGGCCACATTTGTTCAATTTGTTAGTATTTCAACCATTTTTAATCAGCACAGAAAACAGTCATGTTTCTATAGTGGTTTTAGTCGTAAAAGCAGGAATGATGCCCTTCGATTCTGCAAACATGTTCAAGTTGTGTATGACCTCAAACGCACGCTGGAAAAACACAATACGGCACCAACCATACCACCAATATGGATTTTTTTGTACAAAATTACAGACAAAATGGATTTTTTTGTAAATTTGTTGCAATTTGTAAATTTGAACAAAGTGTGGTAAAATATGCACATACTTGCTTCTTGGCAGCTTAAATTCGATACACCATATATGCCACTATAGGAGACATTTACCCTGATCTATCTGTTCCGTCGGATGGAAAATGATCTGGCTGACCAGCATTTAGCTAATAAAGGAGAATAAAAAAAATAGATCAATGTCTAGATAACGGCCAAATAAAAACGGGTTTCGATGCGGGCTTCAAAGTGAACCGTACAGATGGGAAAACGACGGAAAACATTTAAAGCCATGAGTACATGAGAAATTAGTAGCAAAACAAAATTGCCACATTTTGAGTTTCGAAAAATGCTACGATTTGGTTCTCATTTTATTGGGAACTATAACATCAGGTGCAAAATATGTGTAGAAAATTAAATTTAATCGGTGCTTCAACATAGGAGATTAATATTTTAGGTTGTTGGTCCGAATTTTGGTAGCTGATTATATTTAGGCTATTTACGGTACGGGTTTTTACGGGATTCTATTTTTATTCTTTAATTGCTCTGGGCGAATGAGCCTACGGGTCCCGGGTCTACGGGTCTCCATAGAAAATAAATCATAATTCTTTAATGACTTTACATCCATTTCGTTAGTCAGTGCAACAAAAAATCTGTTATCCGAGTTTGTTATTTGTTTTTTTTTTTTACATTTCTCGGCATCCCCACAAAACCTTACAGAACATGAACAAAACTTTTTTTTGCAAATTCTTCTTTTATTTTCTGCTCTTGCTGTGATATGCACACGGCACTGTACGATAGGATACTGTTGACTGTAAAGTTTTGGCCACCATGCACCTGAGCTCCTGAGAAAGATCGACTTTTTTTTATTTATTTATTTAGCAGCCATTTCTAAAGATCGTATGGTGGTGTCCCCTAAACTCAACTCTTCCCTACTTCCTACTATTGCAAAATTCCACGTTTATCATTCGTTTCAGAGTTCTAAAGGCTCTACAAAAAATCCGTTTCACATTCGATACATCCAATGAGTACGATTGCATGCAATTTTATACACGTACGGTATACAGTGGAACCTCTCATAACGAGTATCTCTTATTACAAGTTTTTCACAAAACGAGCAAATCTAAATGATCTGTTAAAGAGTAAAATTGGCATAACGAGCAATATGTTTCGTGTTCAGAATACTTTGTTTGGGAGCAGATGTGAAATCGTTCGTTCTTTCGGCGGGTAGGACGTTATTTTGATGACCAACTCAGTACATTATGATTTATGAGGAATCGATGAACGTTGATTAGATGAACGTAGGTCGTTCGTTCTTTAGGATGAATTGAATGAATCGTACAGTTCTGGTACTTGAGGCACAGCTCTAGTGTGAACCCAACACGACCTTTGTCGATTACACGTTGAAATCAAAAGTCAAATTAAAAAAAGGTAATTTTAAAGTGTTTTGATTTATGACAAATGTTTGCAGCACTAGTAAACAATTGTATGTAACATTATTTACATTACATATTACATTTTTAGGCCACAAGTCGTTTCAACAGTCAAGTTCGAGAGTTCGTGTCTATTTCTGTATATTGAGCTACAGCCGTCACATTCGTCCGATGTGAAAGAGCTGTAATAGCTTAATAACGAACTGTTCCTAGACATAAACCGATAAAAAACTCGTTTGACGTTGTTATTATGTGACAAATCAAGTGGTTTTTTTATTTTATTTCCGTAAGAATTAGTAGTGGGAGCTCGTAATCAGACCTATCCGATTCCGATTCCGTGTTCGGAATCAATTCCGGGGCCGATTCCGTTCAGTAGATTCATGAGCTGATTCCGGAGCCGATTTCGGAATCAGAATTGGCTCCGGAATCGGAATCGACCTGGGAATCACAATTCGCTCCAGTAACGGAATCAGAATTGACTCCAGAATTTGAGTTAGCTCCGGAATGAGAATCAGTTCGTGAAATAAGAAGTTACGGTAATATCCATGAGAATGGATCGTTTACAAGTAAATTTTGATTTCTTGAGGCTATCAATACGTAATAGCATTTTATCCAAACATCTATTCTTATGAGGATGCCAAAACCGCGATTTCGATTTCGAGGACATTTCTGATTTTGGAGCCAATTCCGATTCGGGAACCGATTTAGATTCCGAAACCGATTCCGGCACCAAAGCCGAAGCCGATTCCGTAACCGAATCTGGAAATTGATTCCGGACCTACTATCCAAAATCTATTCCAGAAATCTTCGGAGCTAGCTGGAATCGATTCCGACGAAAACTTCATTTTTCCTATCACTAGTGAGCACCATCCAGACGAAAATGTGGCGTTAGCAACTCACCTGTACAAACCAATGTAAATTGTCATTTTCGGCTTTTTTATAGGAAATACAAAAACAATCGACCACTTTTGCGAAGAAATTAATTCAACAATAACGGCAAAGAATTAGTAAACTACAAATGTTTTTTTTTTTTTCAATAATGCATAAGTATTGTGAAGGCATTGTTCATTTTTTCGGATGCATAAATGCGCTTTACACTAGCACTGTAACCTGCTAAACCTGTGCTAGAACGAATTACCGTATTTTAACGTGTCTAACGATCCCCCTAACTAATAACAGGTTGGCTGATAAGTCACCGGTCTGACACATAGATGGAGCCGCAAGTATTAAATGCATATTTTTTTTATATAGTACCAACCTTCAAATGATTCGTGTCAAAATTTGACGTCTGTATGTCAATTAGTTTGTGAGACAGAGCGTCTTTTGTCAAGCAACTTTTGTGTTGTGTTATTCCACCAAGGCAACGCACCGTGCCACAAGTAATTGAAAACGATGGGAAAAATTCATGAATTGGGCTTCGAATTGCTTCCCCACCCACCGTATTCTCCAGATCTGGCCCCCAGCGACTTTTTCTTGTTCTCAGACCTCAAAAGGATGCCCAATTCATGAATTTTTGCCATCGTTCTCAATGACTTGTGGCACGGTGCGTTGTCTTGGTGGAACAACACAACACAAAAGTTGCTTGACAAAAGACGCTCTGTCTCACAAACTAATTGACATACAGACGTCAAATTTTGACACGAATCATTTGAACACGAATCATCATTTTCTATACGCTAAAATACGGTTTTTGACATCTCACACCAACTATATGGAAAAGAGCCTCCCGCTCCCGCATGACATGTAGGTCACTGCAAATAGGATTTAACTCGTTCCACTGTGCGAGGTTCCACTGTACATTGCATACAACTTACATGCAACTTGCACTTATCTTGCATTGAACTAGCGTTCAACTTGCATTAAACTTTACAAAGCCTTGCGTGCAACACTCGCCTGCGGGCGCTCACGGTTCGTACGTGTTCCTTCCATTCCCATCTGTTGCTCTACGGGCGTTCTTCTCAAGCGATAGACTGAGGTTCAATCTCGGCAAATCCCGGGCAGATGATTTACATTCCCGGAAACCAGATGCTCCGTGCTTCAACTGTTCTGAAGGGCGGGTTGCGGGCACGTGTGTATGCGTATGATGAATGGTGAAATACATCACCACACACATGTGTGGAGAATAAAAAAAAATGGAAAGAACCGCAACCATACCCAAGAAGACGGTCGTCGTCCGTGCGCTTCGGTTCTCTTGCCAGCTCTCTTTCTTTCACTCCCTTACTTTAGCCCTCCCCAAAAGCACAACCCAGCGGGAGAGATAAACAGTGCGCCGTGTTTATTCGTTCGGAGCCGTGATGTGCTGAAGCCGAGGTTTGAAATTGATGCAAAGATGCGTACTGACACAAAAATAAACCGCCCTACCGCGCGCTCGTCTCGGCCCTGCTCGGGCTGGCCGTTGTTGCAGTCGCAATGTGCAGCTGCTGCCACGTTGTCGCGTTGGCGGGAATGATGGACGACTAACAACGACAACGATTCCCGCCCGGCTGCCACTGCGCTGCACTGTGCTATATCATTCACGCACCGATCGTTCGATTCTTGGCAGAGCCGCGACGTGCGATGGGCTGTCCCCATGGCTGCCAGTGTTGACCGGTTGCCAACAAGCGCATCGCTTGGCACGGACCCACACACACACACACAGCCTGACCCTGACCCATGGGCGAACGACACCTGGCTCGATGCCGGTGGTGTCACTTTGCAAGCTGTCCGCTGTTTGCTGTCAGAACCATCAGAACTACCAAGACGGCGGCCAAAAGCAAGAACAGGCAAGTTCAGTCTCCCTCTTCCAAAGATCGTCACACGGTAGGGAGTCTTGCCGTCTAGTCTGCGCTCAACATCTATGTTTTGTTGTTGTTTTTTTTATTTTGATAGATGCTCCTATCTTTTTTGGAGGATGTCTGTTTTCCTTCATCCCCGAAATATCTGATGCATCTCTTCGGACGAAATCTGAACATCAAAGCGAACCTGGCCTTAGCTCTTAAACAGAATTTTCAAACGTTTGATGTTTGTATTCGAGGTCGGCCAACCGCTCTGCAATCTCAGCCGATCCAGGCACCAAGATCCAAGATTAATGTCCCGACATCTTCGTTCGGGGTGGCACCTGGTGCTTGAAGTACACCCGCAGCAAACGTTCCAAGTGTCCGAAAGTGCCAGTAACCGATTCCGTATGCTTGAACAGGTATAAAAAACACCTCGGATACTTCCTTCTCCAACTTCTCCAAAAAAACAACACCTCAACCACCAAGTGGTGGAGTTTTTGTTTTTGGTGACAAGTGTCACCTCCAGAGGTTCCAGGCGGTAGCCCACTCAAACAGTCCACTCACGTACGAGGTACGACGCGTATGGCGTGCCGGGAACGCGCTACACCAAGCGCATGTCATTGACGAACCGGGACGACGCGCTGGTCCAATTTGGTTGCAACATCGAAAACCGACCCGCACCGCACTAGCACCGGGTGCGTCCGGCAGATGGCACTTTGGTGGAACTGCAACAGCCTATCTGTTGCCAACCTCCCACCTCCCCACCCACTCACCTCATCACGCAGCGTACTGCGTACGGTAGAGCGCGCCGCACAAGCTGCGCGATTCAGGCAATGTGCAAACCCCATGACCAAATCTAGATTAAGGACCGATTCGTCGTCCGTCCGCTTCGCTCCGCGGGCCACGGCACATTCCGATGCGTTTGCGAGCTCGCCCCCTCCCTCCCCATCCCACACGGGAACACGCGGTGCGTGTCCCCTGGCTCTCCCTGTGTGTGCGTGTGTCTCTCTCTCTCTTGGTGTATACGCTTAGTATACAATGTGAAAATGATAATGATGAGCGATAGGGTCGGGTTTTGCGCACAGAAGACGGTTGTTGCTCACCCTTTTCTAACGATCGATACGCAATTTCGGGAACATGCTAGCAATATTCAAACAACAAGTATAAGAACACAAATAAAAACAAAGGAAGGACTTGAACGTGACCATAATGTTTGGTGGTGCGTCGTGTTTTCTGGGCCTTGTGTTTTTCTTCTCTTCTCTTTCTTTTGCCATTACGCGTCGCCATTCCTCTTCTCTTCTCTCTTTCTCTCTTTCTCTCTCTCTCTCGCTCTCTCTCTCTATTTCTCTCTGTATGTTTCTCCTTGTTTTTCGATTTCGTAAACCTTTTCGGTTTCTCCGCCCAGCGCATCTTCCCAGTTGGAAGCGAATCCAGCGACGAACAGACGCATTAACAGACAGTTTAGGTTGTGCGGATAGTTTACTGGCTTAACTACAACTACTAACAAGCAAGCAAATAAGGGTTAGGGGCACCCGTACGGCATGCCGTCCTCATACAGCGCTGCTATCGTTTTTTTGTTTTAAGCATGTTTGGTTCGACATGTTGGACTCGCTAAAAACACTAATACATAAACACGCATACACACATATACACATCCAACTACAGATTACAGGGTGTAGCTGAGACTGTGGGCTGTGTATGTGCGCGGCAAAGGGTTAAGGGATATGTATAGGTATATGTACACTAACACTTAAAGGCACATCTTTGCTGATTAGGTTTATCTTACTGCATTTTTCCTTATCTTTCTTTCATTATTTTCGCTTTCTCTCTTTACTATATCTCTCTCTTACTCTTTCCTCTTTCTAACTCTTTTTTTACTCTCCTTCCCTTTCTCTCTCCTTCTCTCTCTCTCTCTCTGTATGCGTTTCGACATCCCATTATGGGTTAACATGCTTAAAACGTTCCTCTTCTTAAACACTCGCCTCGAGTCCCCGAATAATCGACAGCTTGGATTAGCAGAAAGGATAAGGATATAAAGTGGGGAAAGGGGGGGGGGGAGGAGCGGAAAGGTAAGCTAAATACGTAACTCTTTGCGGGGGATTTTGTACAGATTTAAATAATTGTTAGTCTAAGCCTGACCCGCCCTTTTTGCCCGTATTCACTTCCCGTGCGCCCCAAAATCTTCGCATAATAAACGTTTCGTTTCCCTCCCGCTGAGTTCCCACTTTTTTTTAGGTAAGCGCCAACGGCTAGTTACACTACGTCGCTGCTCGATTTGTCAACTTCCTTCCGGTCTAGTGTACGGTCTCCCCTCCGCGGTGCTGCACACTGGCCTAGTACGCCCTAGTAGTGGCGGATGAGAGTGAGCGGCGGTGGAGTGGTGCTGTTGGTGGCAGCGGCCCCCGTTGGCGGGCGTGATGCCGGCGACCGAGGCTGGCGGGACGGGGCCGGTGACTGGACGCGGGACGTGTCGATCGTCTCCTCGATGTACAGGTTGCCCGCCTTGGGCGGGACGTTGTGCGCCTTCTGGGCACATTTCTCATCTGCGATCGCGAAAGAAAGGAAGGAGTGGGGATCTGTTAGAACATGTGGGAAATTCGTAAGATGACATTTTGGAGGAAGCGCCCAGGGAGGACCTTAGCCGAGAACTGCAAGAATTGATCCTCGCTAACTTGAGAATTGAGACAAAACAGGCATCCTATCCAGTGCTGCAACATGTCGTGAGCATCACGTGACCGTGACAATCGAAAACAAAAACTATCTCGTTTATTTAGTGATAATCATTGCTGATAATCATTAAAAGCGCTTGATGACATGCCGAAGATGACATGTGAGTGCTTGAGCCAAGCCTGATACTCTGACTGACAACGCTGAGCTGAGTGCCATCTCAAGTATCACACCGACCAAGCGGTTTCCAGTGCTGCAAAATGTCACTGACGCTATCTACAAAACTCATGACTGAAACAAAATCCATATCTCCGTAGCGTATTCAACTGTGATAATCAGAGGTGTGTGATGATTGTATAATCGGAAACAACATCATCTGAAAACATGCTCATTTGGTTGCTTGGGACCACTCGCATGCCCCGCACATCTCCCATGACTATCGTGATGATCACCGACAGAAATGTCGCGACCAAGTCTTCGTCAGTCAGTTTGCGTCAGTTTGCAAAAAAATGTCACCAAGCCTGTGATGATTGCATCAACTGTTTGAATCTCACCTCTGATCATCACAGAAGAGCTCGTGACGCTCACATTATTCTGTTCCAGTCGGAATTTGTCATGACTACGTCAGTTATATGTTGAAGCACTGTCAGCAGATAAAGAGAAGTTCTGACTTTTGGTCAGTCGCTTTGTCCAAACTTTGGTTGCCTAAAATGTCAAATGGTTGTCATGTATTGGTCACTGTTTGAGTATCATCTCTGATTATCACAATTGAATACGTGACGTTAACAAGGGTTTTGCTTCAGTCAGAATTAGGTATGACATTGATAGGGACATTTTGCAGCACTGATCGTATCATAGCGCCGCGATCTCCGTCATACAGGCCCCCACGCAAAGCCTCTTCTTTTCAGAGAAACCACTATTATACATTCAACACCCCCGTATCTCCCCCGTATTCCTCCATACCACCAACTACCTCCTTCCAGCTTATTAAAGCAACTCAACAATTCTTCCGGCGTACGCTGTCAAAAAACAGCATGTCGAAAATGCAAACAATGTTCCCGACACCGTCCTTCCCTGGCATGAATTATAATGTGCGCCCTGCACACTTGCACCGCCCACACACACATAGCCTCGTCGAGAGAGTTGCACAACCGTAGAGTGTATGTGTGTGTCTGTGTGGTTTTGCTTTCACAAAACACATCGCCATTGGGGAATTGCATACATTGTGCACAAAAGGGACGACGACGACAAAGATGGCCGCAGCTCCAAATCGCCCCCATCAAGATTCCAACGGCAGCAACGGAACGAACTAATAAAAACCCAAAATATTCTACTCCAGGGCCCATGTACCCATGTTTCCCCCCATCCCTCCCCCGGTGACCCGTCTGCGCCCACCGTACCTCAACGCGTTTGGTGGTTTGTGCTTTATTTATAAAACCTTAGCGCGTGCAACCAAACACACAAATGAGCACAACAATACCGCAGCAATGGCGGTGGGGTGGGGAAGGGACTAAACAAATAGAATCCACCGTGCGCGTGGTTGACACGACACGCCGACCCGCAACGCGCGGAGTTGACCGCATTGCGGGAATTTGCGGACCTCCAGCCCGCCAAGACACCCGGCGTGGCAAGAAATTATGCAAGACCGCACCGTACCGGTCGGCGACAATGTGTGCTCCACAGCGCGGTGGGTGCCCAAATACCTTCGCCTTTAGCATATCGTTGCTCCACCTCCCCAGGCTTAATGAGCAATGAATCGGCCCTGAAGAGGGTACGGTAGAGTCGCCGGGGGAATTTACCGAAGTTGCATAAACACAACAAACCCTTGCCGCCACGTCCAGACGAAATGGTTGCTGCTTCTTGAAACACCCGGGGAAGCCAGATTTCGGATCTAGATCAGGAAGCGGCGCGTGCTATATTTAGTCTGCTTCCTTCCAATATCGCCGCGACCGCTCATTCCCAGCAGCGACCGCCCGGACGTGTACTTACCGAGCAGCTGGTCGAGATAGACGCACCGGACCTCGATCGGATGGTGACCGGTACTGCGCAGCCGGCCGTGATCAAAGTTCTCCAGCAGGATCGGACCACTCTCGAGATGCTGCATGCTGGCCAGATGGCTCACGAGCTGGGCCGATAATGCTTCCATATCTGTCGAGTAGAAGAGACAAGCGTACACGAATGAGTACACGCGTGTATGCGTCAATGCGTTAACGAGCGGGAATAGAGCGATAGAGAGAGAGAGTAGAACACACGCTACCGGAAGCGCAGCGGGCAGAAATGGTTCGCAGCAGAAAGGTGAAGCGAAAAATGGATGAAAACTGCGAACGGCTTTTCCCTTTTCGATGGTTGCTCCTATACTGTGGCAGCTCGCGTTGAACATTTTATTATTTTTAACCCAAAGCACCTCTGCACCCAGCTGCAACGATTGCTGCCGCTGAGGATCCGGTAACCGGAAGCAAAGACATCGTGCCCTCTCCACCCTACCCCCTTAGAGCACGCACCAATCGACTGTTTGGTAAGCGTACTGGCGACACGACCACAAGAAGATGGTCCTACAGAGAACAAGAGAGACAGAGAGAGAGAGAGAGAGATAGAGGGTTGAAGGGAGAAAAAATCGACCCCAATATCCATCTGCAAACCCGCCACACTTTCCTCAGTAACCGAAGCGAAAAAAAACACACACACGCATCACTCCATAACCGTCAAACACGGCTTCTGTTTTGCTCTCTCAGCTACCAACGACCACGACAGGGGGTACACACCATAGCACCCCAAACGAACCAGAAACAGGAATCGTTTCCATTTTTTGGGGTGCTAATGGTTCCGAGCTAAAATTAAAAATCCCAAAAAGATGGTTCCGGCGCAAGACAGAGACAGAACGAGCGAGAGAGAGAGAGAGAGATAGAGAGAGGAAGAGAGAGAGAGGGTGGGGTAGTACTCTCAACGTGCTATAGCTCCAACTACGCCATCATCATTACTTTGCACCGACTTCTTGACAACGGGTGTTCACTTGCTGTTTTTTTTTTAATTCTTGGTTGTTATATTAGTATGTGTGAGTGTGTTTATGCATCCGGTGTACGTCTTAGATGGGTGCAGATGGGCAAACGTTTGGCAAAAAACCCCTACGCCCTCCTCCTCCTCCTCCCCCTGCATACGCACAGCGACTGCTGGTTCTTCTCTCGCTTGGCGCTGCTGGCACACGCCTGTCATCACTAATCTGTTCACACCTAACCCTATTTATGGCACACGGACGTATTGCGATGTGTTCCGGCGCTCCCCGAACAAAGCAATCATTACTGGAATACTGGAAACGTCACTACAACAAACAACAACAAAACTGATCGGTGTATCGTGTATCGGAGGTCGAATGCCCTCTCGTTCGGGTTCAATCTATTTTAGGGCACTCCCGGAGCAGTGCTCGATGCGATACATTCGGGAAAGACGTCAAACCCGCACGTTCCTCTGCTGGGTGTATGTTTTGGCCTGTTCAGATATTGTAGCTGGGAGATAGATGTTATGGTTCAATCAGCAATAACTTCCCATGGTATAAAACCAATCGGGAGATCTTTAGGACACAAACACTGGACTAAACATTGAACAAGGATGTTGCATAGAGTTGAAGCGATATGACATGAACGCAAGGTCCTTAAGATTTAGATGCTTTGCTAGTGTTGTAGGCTAACAATGTTTCACACTGTACGTTTTAGGTTCTGTGTCAGGTCATAATTCTTGCAAACTAGCAAATTTATATGTATTCTAGAATCTAAAGCAATACAAAAGTTAGGACTAATTCTTCTGCGCATTTGTAAATCTATCATCTAATAGCACTATCGCAATACACAGTTCCCATCACAATCCCTTCAGAATGTAAAGGATATTGCAGAAAGGGTTTCTACCTATAATTTGTGGTAAATAATTCTGGATAAATTATTTATCGACTTCATGTCGGATGCTGTTTTCATCACATCTTAGTTAGGATTATGATGTCGTCATTCACTAGAATTCGTTGTAGGAGAGTCGTGTTCAATACAAACTCCCTCAAAATATCAAGGTCCTAGTGCCATTCTATTGTGAGGACCGTTTTGATATGAGATCCCAGACACATTCAGAATAGGGACAGAGTCCAGAGACGGCAAATTATAGAATATATCCAACATTGGAGTTATTGCTAACATTACAGTTATTGGAGGTCCTGGGGTACAATAGTATGGTGATCTCAAAGTATTTCAAATTTGACAATTCCTGCTCTTTGGGATCTATCTGGAAGTCAATAATAAAGTACGAGCTTAAGTTGCGTTGCCGCTTCTACCTACCGGCGTCAAAGTGCTTCTCGATGCGGCGCCACTGACGGCTCTGGTTGAGGGCGACGCAGGCGGCAGCGAGCAGGAACAGCAAGCAGCCGATGATGGCGAGCAGCAGCGATGCTACCTGCCAGTCCCACAGGATCTCCTCGGTGCTGGCGGCCGGCACGACCCGCCGGTAGCCCTCCACTCCGTCCGCCTCTTTCCGGCGCTCCTGCAAACCACAAACCGAGACAGGCAGAACCGTGATCAGCATCCAAATCTCCAGCTCCTCCATATCACTCCACAACCACCACTATCCTTACCTCTTTCCAGTGATGATCCCGGGTTCGGCCGACCGACACGATCCCGTTACCGTTCCCCTCGGGCAGATGGGGGTACGGGCGATGAGCCGACGCCGTCAGGTCCTTCATCGTGCCGCACACCGTGTTCATGTAGTCCTGGCACGGGCGCAGCACGACCTGATGGTCGGCACAGACCCGGCACGGGACGCAATCGTCCACGGTCGGGTCCCACCAGCTGGCCCGCGGCTCACAGGCCGCCTCCGCCAGCATCGTGCCGCCACCGCCGCCCGGCCCATCCCCCAGATCCATCAGCTGCAGCAGGATCGCGAGCAGCACCAGCGTCGTCGTCGGCACCCTGCCCCGGCGCCCCCCTGTCGTCCGTCCGTCCGGGCGTCGACGCCCCGCCAGCTGTGACAGTCCACCCGTCCCGTGCGGCATCTGGCCGTGCTGTGTGGGGAGCTGTGGGGCGACGAAGAAAAATAAGAAAATGAAGGAGAAAAGGCAGAAGAGCAAGAGAACGATGGAGCAAAGCAGCAAACGGGGCGGCTTGAATTAAAAATGCGACAAGATGGCGGCACACCGGAAGCGTGGCAGAGTGGCGGTCCATGTTCGGGAGAGCGTTCGGGAGCGTTGCAAAGAAATTCATTCATTAACTCAACCGAAATAGGCACACACACACACACACACATCGTAAAACCGAGCAGGAAGGGGGAGCTTCCCTCCCCTCTCTCCAGTATCCCCAAATGTGGCACGAGAGCTAGTGTCCACTTCCGGTTGGGTTTCAGCTAAATCCACGCCCCATCCCGCTGATAGGCATCCAACACGCATCGTTTTCAATGTTTCCGAGGGATATATTGTGGAGGTATTGTAAGGGGGGGGGGATGATCGCTATGGGCAGGTGAATATTAAATGCCACCCTTCCCTTCAATCTAATCTTACTCCCTTCTTTGTCGCGCTTTTTAAAGCGAGAGTGAGAGAGAGACCTAAAATTTAACGTTTTCTTGGAGCTCAGTAGTTGGGGAATGAAGCAAAGTGAAGATTGAAAGCGCTAAGTGTGCAGAAAGGAGGACGGGGGTGTAAAGTTGCAACAGAAAAATGCAATACATTAGAGATCTTAAAGCACAAAGAGGAAGGGAATTTTAATAGAAGGAGCAAAGTACGATTAAATTAATTTGTTCCGCCTTTCTCGTCCAGGTCTCATCAAAATCAAATGAAAAAGAGCGATACATTGAGAAGGAAAAAAAGAGAGAGACAGGAATAGCGAGAGAAAGAGAAGGAGAAGGAAAAAAAATGGTCTCTTATGTAACAACCGTCACACTGCCGCTGGAATACATAATTTCTACTTCCTTCAACTTCAACTTTCGAGTGACTCCAAACAGTTTGTTTGTGTTGGACTCCACTTCCTGCGCCGGTAACGCGCTGCAGCGTGACTGACGTGCCGTGTTTGGTTCCGGTGAAGCGGGTGGTCAAAGTTCGCTGCAAGCAAAACCGGGGGGTTCGCGCCTACTCCCGGACCCTTGCGCAATCCTCCCACAAAGGGTGTTATTGCATGCTTTGCAACGTGCAGCGCGTTACAAACTAGGAGTTTTTCCTTCCCGAGTCAATCCTCACACGAGCGAGCAAAATGGAAATGGCCGCCAAATGTATTGTTGTTTTGTCAGTATTTCAAACCCACGGCTCCCCACTGCCCATCACGTGCGAGTGTTTACAAATAATGCTTCTTTGCAAGTGGAGGGAAGGGCGGTTTGCAACCCATTTGCAATATCTTACATCCGTTAAACTTCAACTGAACTGTGATTTTTTTTGTTTTTGGAAAACTAACAATGTCGAATTAAACCTTTGCAGTTGTGAAGTACTGCTTATGATGTTCCGTTCCTGTTCCGTTGTATGCAAAGTAGCGACGTATGCACACACCTTCCCAAGACGGGCGCATGCATCGCCCAGGAAAAGGCCGACCGGAAACAGGGGGCAGCAGGGAATGCTCTGAGATATACAGCCGCGTATTTGTTTACTGGCGCAACTACTGCGGCCAGTGCACGTCCGAAACACATGTCATCGTGGTGGCTGTAAAAACAAGGGCCAAGGATAGCTCGCTCCTCCCCCCGGGGTATCGCTGCGCCCGCGTGTGAGATTGCTTCGATTAAATAAATCCCCCGCTGGCCGCTGGACCCCTAACGCAGCTCACGGAGCCGCTCAGAACAGATTTTATTGCCCATCAAAAACCTCGCGTGCCCAGGGCGATCTAGATCTGGTGTGCGCAACCTTCCATTTTTCTCCGTACCTTTACTCGAGAAAACAGAAAACCGACGACCAAATGACGTCAATGCGCACCATGCACAGCACCATGCGCACCAGACAGCTTATAGGGGGATGGGCGCAAAATTAGTGCTAGATATTGTTGTGCACGAGTGCAGCTAAACCAGCCTCTGCCTCGAACCTCGGAAGTGTGTGCGGAGCTCTGCGCAAGATGCGCAATGTCCTCGCCCCACCCCCCCCCCCGGTGATGACCAACCAGAGCATCAATTATACCCGGACCGGACCACAATTACCAGTGCAAGTACCGCTCCATCGGAATGCCTTCGAACCGTAAATTCGCACAGAGAACAAGACTGTGCACATGTGGTAGCCATCTTTCTGCGTTAGCGTTTGTTTACAACGCTGAGCAGCAGAGTTTATATTGCTGAGAGACGTGTTAATGATGTGCAGCTTCACCTCTACACGACGGCAAATCTCGTGCGTTGGAGAACCAATAAGGAAAAAACGTTATATCCTCTTTTTCACTTCCCGGAATTTTGCTATTTCGGTGCCCAGAAACTGTGATACTCCCTGGAGAGGGAGAGGGAGATGGCGGAGAAGCATACATGCCTGTATTGCCAACTCCTACGAAGAGTAGGAAAAAGTACTATTGTTCCTTGATGAGGTTGATGTTAAGCAGTAATTCTCAAAGTGGTCCCAAACCGCCCGCTAGTGCCCAGGCGCCTTTTTTCGCGGGCGATAAAGACTGAAACAGTTTACAGATGTGTGGTGATGACTGATCGGTATTGGCAAATCTTACTTTTCTTTTTACCAAACCCGTCTGACCGATCGTATCGGCAGTGAGGCACTTTTTACATGTACTGGATTAATTACTAGACTGCAATATTTGAGATAGATATATTGATAGAGATAGATAGTTTTGAGATATTATCATCGGAAATCATTCTCCCAGTTTCGTCTCCTAGAGATTGCATTTCCCTACAAAATATTCTTGATCGTTTTTCGTCTTGGTGTTCTAGTAATTCCCTCACATTATGTCCTGATAAGTGTAACGTCATTTCGTTTAGTCGTTCGCAGTCTCCAATCACTTACTCGTACGTCCTAAATTCTGTACAAGTCAATCGTGTTTGTGTCGTAAAAGACCTCGGTGTCTTGCTTGACAGAGGCCTCACCTTCAGCCACCACATTGACTCAGTTGTCAATCAGGCGCGGAAAACATTGGGTCTCCTAAAGAAAATTGCGTGCGATTTCTCCGACCCAATGTGCCTGAAGACTCTGTTCTGCTCTCTGGTCAGATCGATTTTGGAGTACTGCTCAATAGTCTGGTCCCCTACAGCTCGAACCCATGTGGAACGTATCGAGCGGGTGCAGCGATCGTTCACCAGGTTTGCTATATGTAAAATCCTGGGTAGATTGTCCTCCCCCATACCTCCTTACGAGGACAGGTGTCGGCAGCTTGGCCTGGAACTATTGGAAAACCGCCGTTCCCATGCCCAGTCCACCTTTATTGCCGCATTACTCCTTGGTAATATTGATTCTCCTTCCCTTCTTTCTTCTATCCCTTTCTACGCCCCTAACCGTGTTCTTCGAAACCGCCCTCCCCTAGTGATCCCTTCCCGCCGAACTGCAGTGGGCCGTAATGACCCCCTTCTTCGTGCAATTCGTCGATTTAACTGTGTATTCTCTATGTTTGATTTCAACCTTCCCTTATCCTCTTTCCGATCCCGCATCAGAACCCTCCATAATCCCGTGCTGCCTTAATTTTTAATTTTTAAATTTTAGATTCTAATTTTCTAAAAAAAAATTTTTCTCAAATTTTTGATAATTTGTGTTAATTTTTGTTAGGTTAGGAACATAGGTAATAAGTATTATTTAAGCATTTGTGTAACCAAAAGGTAGACAAATAAATTTGAATATGAATATGAATATGAATATGGAAGTCTACATCCTGCATCCTATCAGTTTCAATAAATCTATTTCGAATTCCAATTCGACGAATTCTGCAAATTCTCATTGTGCTTTTTTTACTTCCATATGTCCAATTGGACGCTAGCATGGCCTAGATCTCAAGTTATGCAGGAAGAGGTGAGTTATTTGCGATGTTATAGGATAGTAAAAAAATATAGAATACTTTTTTTGTGGAATCAGCAGGACACATTACCTCATAAATTATACACTTTTTTGTCTCTGCACCCTTTCCATTTTTATATGAATGTGTGTTTTTTTTTTAACTATTTTTGTTGCAAACCTTTTGTTTCCCCCCCTATTCATAGTAATCGAAATTTGAACAAAACATACTATAAAACAGCCGTGGAATATCACAAAACGTGTATAAACTAAGTAGAGAAAGATTGTCACTATCATTACACCATGTTCTTATCAAGTAAGGTACAGGTGTTCTGCTGTAGGAACAATTACATGATTGTTACGAAAATAATGATAAAACGATATACTAGAAAAGGACATTTATCCTTAGCCTGATTCTCCTTGTCTGAGGCCGAAGGAGACTAAGGATACTAAGTAGAAAATCTAAAATCTACTGGATCAAAAATAAGCTCCCAATAATAAAATTAAGATTAAAAATAAATTCAATAAATTAAAAAAATATAAAACGAAGACGAATAATTTTTGTAGATTGTCTAATATTATCAATGTTAATTTCAATGATAAATAGACTAAACAGTTCCTTCAGACTTTTACGATTGATATTTCTTGAAGTATGTTAGTAGCAGCAGTAGGTCGGTAGAACCCTACTCCTTCTTAGCTATTTTATTGGAAAGTAGGCAATCCTACTCAATGACAGAACATCAATGGGTTCACGCTTAGACCGAATCTAGCAGTGCTGCATTCCACGCTTCCCCCGCCCATCAACAGCAACAGGAGGTATGCATTTAACATTTAGAATACAATCCCGATAACAGAAAATTCGATTAACCCGAATCATATCAAACATTTTGTACAGTCCTGACAAGCCTTATGAATGAAATAAAGTAATTTATATTATCTTCTCTTTTTTCTTCAAACAAATTACATTAATTTATTGTATTAAAAATCTCAAGCAATTCCATATAATTTATGCCCCCCTTTTTTAAGCACAAAATTCACACCATGCTATGCTTCATTATCATCCTTCAGGAAATAAATTTTAAAGCACCAAACTACCCTCCCTCGTCTCTCTTTTCACATCGAGAATCGATCTCATTACTATAACTTACTCTCGTGTGCGCGTCGTTGCTGCTACATTCGCTTTAGCGACGTTCGTGCGCTTACCGATTACACCGCGCGAGCACCCGACCGGTCGTACGCTTATAGAGCGTTTTATCGTGCCCCAATCCGGTCGTGCTGCAGCAGCGTATCGATTTCACATTTCCCTACGGCTACTGCGATGATATCCTACCCACCTTTTCTGTCAACCTTTGTTTGGGCAGCGTTTTTAGCAGCACAGTGTAACTTCCTTTTCCTCTTCTCCACCACCACCACCACCACCCGCTCTCCCCCTTCCCCCTGATTTGTTCCATTCCAGAGACATTCTGGACACGCGACACGGCCACCACACACACGCGCCTGAAGTGAGCCAAAAGCCGTACGGGGCGGCACACGCGTGCCCGTTGTGCGTTTTTTAAAGTTCAACCTCCCTTCCCCACATCTCCAACCACCTTCCCCTCCATCTTCCGGTTGAGCGTGTGCCCTTCTGACCGACTTCCGGATGGCCAAATGCGGCATTTCTTTTGTAGTTTCTCTTCCCGTGTCTCCCCAACGTTTCCGCTCCTGCTTTCTTTCGATAATTTTTTGTTTTTTTTTTTTGCTTGAATTAAGGTGCGTTTTTTACGACGCTGCGTGTGTGGAATGAGAAATTTCACCGGAACACCGCGTCGGATTGCCAAATGCGGGCAGCGCTCTGCTCACCCCGCTGCAACAAGCTTCCGCACGGTTCTGTAACGAGCGATCGAGTGCGGGCGTAATGAGAATGCAATATGAAACGTTTCTGGTGAGCAGTAGAGAGGAAAAGGACATGCTGTTGTAGTTTTTTTTTTTTACATCAGAAGTGAAAAGGGACAATAAAAACGAAGCCCTTGCACTTGTTGCAGCGCAGCCCGCTCAAACAAGCGCTTTTCATCTTGCGCCGAGTTTCGACTGCTCCATTCCAGCCCGAGGGCGACAACTTCCGGGGGCTTCGAACCCTTTTAAGGGAGCAAACCCACACGCACACGCATCTGGTCCAAAAAAAAAAACACACACACACAATGGCGGCACTGCTACGGTGCTACAACAACCGGAAGCGACTGTTACTCCACTCTCTCTCTCTCTCCCGCTGTCTTGTTGCCGCCGCCAACTCAAAGCGGAGCCTGGTTGTGAGGGCGTATACCGTTTGCTGTACTTCCCGTACGTGCCGCTTTCTTTTGCCCGCACGTGCGTACCCTCCTCCTGTTGAAGCCCTTCGCCCTTACCCCGTTTCCTTCTCATGGCTTCCGGCCCCTACAGAAACAAGGGGCCCTGCGGGCACGATCGGGTCTCAGAAGGCTCAGTAAAGAGCGGCACAAAACAAACGAAAAAAAAACGCAGGGCCCAAGAAAGCTTCTCGATCTTGCGATCAAGTGCCGCGCCCGCGCTTCCCTTTTTCTGGCCCAACGACAACTGTCCAAACTCGACACACACACACACCCACACACAGACAAACGCATGCATTCGGGGTAGCAGCAACAGATACACACAGTTGCCACAACAACAACTCACAAGTAGACTTCAGTCCGGAACGTGCCGAGCCGGGCGGGCGGGCGGCCGTTTCGCTCGATGCTTGATGGATGGGCTTGATGGATGGACGCGTTATCTGCGACGTCTGTGTGCTGTTGATCTGTTCTGTGCTGCTCTTATGCTTGATTGACGGATGAAGGTCCTCCAGATCCAGTGGCTTTTCTGCCTCCAGAGCAAATCCGCTGGTACGCACACACACACACACACGCGCACGCACACTTACGATCGCCCACTCACTCACTTGCTTGCCCTGGACGCTTTCTCTCGCCTCGTTTGTGCGGGTCGAGTCCACCCAACCAACAAACAGCGACAGCGACGCGAGATGAAGACCGCTTTAAGGGTTGATTGGGGGTAAGAGCAAATGGTGATTCTTGCCTGGGCTCAATTTTCTTTACCACTTTCCTGTTTGTGTATGTTTGCGTCTTGGTCACTAATTCTTGTCGCTTCCACCCTTCCCTCCTCCGCCGCCCAGACCCCAAACAGGGAAGCAATCAAATAGCAAGCCCAATTCCAAACCGTTCACACTTACATCGCGCATCACCCGCATCAATTGCTGTTGCTGCTGCTGCTGCTGCACCGGCGGCAATAGGGTTTCGTTACTGTTTCGTATACTCTTCTACTAGCTCTACTCACTATCTCGTTTTTTTTTAAGATATGCACTACACACCCACTCTCAGGCACACCGTAGTAGTTTGGGGGTTTTGCTCACCGCCGCAGAACAAATGTAACATTTACACATCAAACTGGGTGCAGCATGTACGCGCACACACGCCACAACAACACACTGGAGTGGTTCACAAGCGTTCGTTTCTCCGTTTCCTTTCTTTTCCTTATTTTTGCTTCTTTTTGTTTTGTTTTGTTTGTTTCTTGCTTCTTCGAGCTATTGCTTAACCCGATTGTCGTTGTGCGTTCCACGCTGCGGGACCGTGCGCCCGGCAGAGGGTGTTGTTGTTTTCGATCCGTTCGGTTTGGTTGCTCTCGTCTGTTTGACCGTACCGCACACACGGCAGCAGGCAGCAAGCAGCGAGTCGCAGCCCGACCCCGCAGGAACCGAACGGGAACCGAAGGCAAGCCCCCGGCCCCCGGACGCGGCTTGAGCAGTGCACGCATGCATGAACCGAACCGCGGTGGCGGTTCGTGCGGTTCGGCCGCTTGTTCTCGGGGCTGGCAAGGAAAAGGTATTGGGATAACAAAATCGTTCGATGGTGTAGATTATAAATTTAATAATGTTAAAGGCAATTTTGCATAGATTGTTTAAAGCGGTAGTAATGCATAATTTCAGTATAAATAATCGATGACATAACGAATTATTTTTAATTTTTTTAATTGAATCTTAGATTTATCGTTATCTAAGATTCAATTACAAAATATAATTATATATATTACAAAATATATTATTTTGACGACAAAGATGGATTGGTTTTGATATTTGAGAATTGCTGTGCTTGTGTACAGGTTAAGATTGCTCTTAAACTTAAACGGCTTGGATACTCCATAGCAAAAATTTTTCCCTAAAATAAATAACTCTCCAAGCTGTAGGTTCCTTGAAAATTCACTTTAGAGAGCCTTAACTGTATTTCCTTCGAACAACTGTAAACAACATGTTAATTATTCTTCGTATACTTGAAGACGAATAGACAGTCCTGGTTACGTAGGGAAGGTCTATTCTAGGTTAGAACCCATGACGGGCATGTTATTGAGCAGCACGAGTTGATGACAGTATCACAAGACCCTTCCCGTTGACTATTATTTGTACACAGTCGTTTGCTAAAGTCGTTGCCACCAAAACCAAAGAGTTGGCTTTAAGGCGTCATTTTTTGACAGTGCGCATCAATTGTTGACTCTAACGCACCTATTTTTGTCTGTAAGTCATCAATTTTTGACTGTTGCAGGTAACGTGATAATTTTACACGGTTTTTTATTTTTATTTTTAACAATTGTTTTTTTTTACATCGCATAAACAAAAACCGTGTAAATTGATAGTTTTCTGGGATAAAATTAACGATTTAAACACCTAATGCCATTGTTAACGCCTGAAACTACATGCCAACTTTTTTCACTCTATTAATAAATAAATAAACATTATTTTTACACAGTTTCAGAAATAACGTTATTTTTTGTAAATAAAGTGACACTTACAGTTAAAAATTGATGCCTTAAAGACAAAAATTGATGCGCACTGTCAAAAATATATGCGCACTGTGAAAAATGTATGCTTTAGTGGCCAAATTTGTGAAACGCAGCCAAAAATTTGGTACCTTAGAGACAAAAATAGGAGAGTTAGAGCCAAAATTTAGCGAAAACGACTGTATCTAAAACAAGATATACGTATATACAAGAACAAAACAAAATCCAATATGAATTATAGGAAACAGTACATTTAGATGTTTTATTTCATATTTTAAATGTTACAAATTGAACAAATACGATCTAGGTGTTTTTATATATATATATATATATATATATATATATATATATATATATATATATATATATATATATATATATATATATGTTTATAGACTCAGTAAAACAAAAATATAAAAAGTTTCACTTAAAGTTTTCAAACTCCTTGCAGGAGAATTCACGCTGTGCTGCGTATGCTTCATTATCTTATTGGTAAATAAATATGCGTGCCAATTGTACATGCTAACCGTTAATTTCCTCTTGGAAAAAAATCAACAAGAGTCTTGAATTTAATTTAAAAAAAAATAATCATAAAAAAATCAGAATTCGTTGCATTCTTATGCAGTGCTAACACTGATCGAGCTTTTACAACTATTAATAATTGTTATTATGTATTCAGAGCATTTCCATTATCGCACCATTCACAACGATTTTATCATGTTCTTGTTGCTTATTTAATTGAAAAGATGTAGAAATAAACAAACGACAAATAGCTGGTACATTATGTTGTGATTAGTCGAAACCTTCCGTTTCTCCATATTTGAGATATAAAACTAAAAAATAAAATTAAAAAAAAAATACTCTACTCCGGGCTATCCCCGGCTCTAGGAGGATTCGGCTTGGATGTGTACAAAAATACTTCTGTTTGTATGCGCCACTACTAAAAGCCGAAGCGAATAGATTAGGAATGGCTTCTCATAACAAACCGGGACAGAATGGGCCGCCCCCGGCCAAGCGTTCTCCGCGCCGTTCTTCCTACGAATACGCATCCGCACTTGGTTCTGGCCTTTGGCGGGAGGACCATGCGGCGGCTTCTAACCAGCTGTTTCTCTTTCGCTCATCGTGCGTACGTTCCCGCTCGCTCTCCAATGCAAACTTACGCGTAATCGACCCGCCAAGCTGACATGCAACATTGTGTGCTACCCCTTTTCGTGTCGTATACAATCGTAAATTGCATCGAAAACATCGCATACAAAGTTCCGTGGAAATGGGTCGCTGTGTGGTCTTCGCTCAGTAACGATATCTCGGGTCTAATTTGAAGTACTACCAGTATATCTCAACTCGCTTCCACTTTACCACGCACACGCACAACAGAGCATTTCACCGGTACGGTCTTATTACGATTATTATTGACAGTTTTATTCGTTATTCCAGTGAAGTATATAAATAATAGTTACAAAAACAAAAGCTGCGCTTCATTTTCCAACGTTCTGTGGTGTTTCGCGTTTTGGTATGCTACAACAATCGTCCACTCCCCAGTCGCCAGCACCTCGCACAGCAAATGGAGCATTATTCTCTCTCGTGCTGCCGGCTTCAAGTGAAATCTATGGAGCCGCAGCTACCCCTAAAGTCAGCATCTCCATATCCCCTTCCTCATGAGCAAAAAAGTGTGTTTGTTGACAGTAGGGACGCGCGCCGTGGCGTTGGTGGGTGTTTGAGAAGTGCTGTGCTAGTGCACAGGCGGCTTGCTCTTAAACTGCGAAGAGGAGGTTGGGATTGAATTTGAAACCGAATCGGGAAAAAGGCAATCAGTCTGCTTCCAAGCGACACATCTCAAAACATGCGTGCATGTGTGTGTGTGTGTGTGTGTGTGTTTGTGGTGGGAAATCTGTGCGTGAGAGTTTTACATTCCTATTAAGTAGTCTAATGCTAGTAGTCCAAAGCTTGCATGAGATTTTAGTAGTTACGCGTGTTTGCGCGCGCTCGAGGGCGAGCCGTAATACGCACCATAGCTGTCGCACTAATATAGCAACATATAAATATATATAAGTATTTATACATACTACACTGCATTAGTCTCTTGGTGACGCTAGCGCACCAGCATAGTTTGTTTAGTTGATGTATCAACACTTCTAAGAAGGGATATAATTTACAACAAACCACCCTTCCCGCTACACCGAGAAGAGCGTTTGTAATCCTGGGAGCGTTCTGTTCAATGTACACCGCGAAAAGGTAAGACAAATGAGAGGAACAGAGTGTTTGCATACAGAGAGAAAGAGAGAGCAAGAGAGGATAAGGAGTGTACGCATATACAAACGGAATTTCAAAAGTTCGCCAAAATTCATATTCAATAGTAAGATAACAATAGAAAAAAAGAGAAATGCACGGTGTGTACATAACGCTAAACATTAGAGACTATCGCTCTCTCTCTCTCTCTCTCTCTCTCTCTCTCTGCATCTCGTTTTTTGTCTCTTACGGGTTAGTTTGTACAGCTGTACTGCTACTATCTAACTGCTAATACCACCATCAGCTTCCACCCCCTCACGTAACTCACGTATCACACTGAATCATCCTAACGTTTGTGTTTGGTAAGGAAAGGAGAATCTCATCATTGCCAGAAAGGAGCGCCAATGTCCATATGATCACTGAGATTACACACACGTCATATGCCGCTTTGCAGCCACCACTTACAACTACTACCTCTTCCTCCTCCTCCGTGGAGTTTGCCATCATCCCACCGAAGCGTGCTACATCCCCGGCTGCCCAGATACGTAAAGCATCTCTCTCTCTCTCTCTCTCCTCTGCTAGCTTTGTGCATCTAAAACACTCCATCCCATCATCATCATCATCCAGCGCTTAACCATCAGGAAGGGAAAAAGACAACCAGCAAACGATTGGAAGAAATCAGGTAAGCCACAACGGTACAAAGCTACTAGTAGCAAGAAAAGGTTGAGATTCACATCTTTGTTGCAGGCATTTTGTAAGCGCTAAAAACAGACGGAGCTGAAAGATGGAATGTGTGTTAAAAATAAAAAAAAAAGTCTATGGCACAACATATCAACTCGGGAGTACAGGAATACATTCAAAAAAGGATTCCTACGAGGTGCAGCACCGACCAGTTAAGGTTCTAATAAGGCAAGTAAGTGGGTGTTTGTGTTTGGAGTAGAGGATCCGAAAGGCGCATCAGGAAGCAACCAAACAGTGGGATGATGACAAAAACCTCAATTAGCTCGTTCAATTCCTAATCCATATCCGAAGAAGAAAAAAAAGAAAAAATCCTTCCCTTCGTGAGCTCACAACTTAGCGCTAAACAGTTCCCCTAAAGACCTGCCCCTCTAGAATTAATGTACAATAGTTTGCACTCTTCGCGCATCAACTTCCCCTCGCACTATCCAGTCCATCCCTTCTACGATGCATTTGATGGCGTTTTAGGTGACGCAAGCGTTTCGCCCAACGGTGACCCGGACTGCGGCGGCGGCGGCGGCGGCGTCGTTGGTGGTGGCGGCGGCGGCTGCCGGGAACCGTGCCGCGACGGGACGCGCTCCAGCTGCTCTCATCCGACCGGGCCGAACTTGTTGGTGATTTTGTGCGACGCGCTCACGATCGCCATCTCGTGGCGCGAGTCCAGATCACAGTCGTACAGCCCGCTCAGCGAGTCGAGACTGAGCAGCCGGCTGCTGGCGCGGGACGAGATCGAGGTGTCGTCCACGTCCGGCGCGTTGTACAGCGAGTTCACGTCGGACAGGGCACCTTCCGCGTCGGTCAGCCCGGCCTCATTGAGCAGCGAGATGTTTTCCAGCCCCGGCTCGTCCGTGATGTAGCCGGTACTTTCGGCACCACCTGCGGGAGAGAGAGAGAGAGAGAGAGAGAGAGAGAGAGAGAGAGAGAGAGAGAGAGAGAGAGAGAGAGAGAGAGAGAGAGAGAGAGAGAGAGAGAGAGAGAGAGAGAGAGAGAGAGAAAGAGAGATAAAGAAACCGGCAGTGAGAGCGCAAGTTTATCCCGGCTGCACACAGATAGAGAGCGCATCTTACCAGTGGCCTCCTCCCGGCACTCGTCGTCGCTCCACTCGGACTGGCTTTCGACCGGGTTCGAGTCGAGCGATTGGTGGTTGTGGTGCGATGAGCCATTGTTGTCCCGCCCGCCACCGGCAGCAGCGCCTACAGCGACCCCGCCGCTGCTAGCACCACCGTCCCGTTCCAGCTGGGCACCGTACTTGAGCTCGTCGGTGATGTAGTTCCGGTTGGCGGACCCGGTGCCCTCCGAGTTGCTCAGACATCGTTCGCGCCGCTCGTGCGCACGCTGCTGACGGTTTGCGCGCAACCGACGCTGACCACCGCTCCGCTGCCCGTTCTCCTCCTCGTCCTCATCGTCCTCTTCGTCCTCGTCGTCATCATCCTCCTCCTCCTCCTCCTCCTCCTCATCCTCCTGCTCCTCGTCCACGTCATCTTCCTCTTCCTCCTCCTCGTCATCCTCCTCGTCGTCGCGATCTCGAGCGATCGCCCGGTCTAGCTCGCGCTCCCGCCGGCTGTAGTGGTGGCGCTCCCCCACACTGCGCATATCCTCGTCCGCCTCAATGTTGGACGACGTGTCGTTGGTCGACTTGGTCGCGTGATAGTTGCGATGGCGATGGTGCTGCATTTGGTTAAGCTGTTGCTGCTGCTGGTGTTGCATTCGGCCCTTCAGCTCGCTCTTGCGATAATCGTGGATGATCTCACACGACTCGGTATCAGATGTTTGACTGCAAAACGAAAAAAAGAAGAAACATTATTTACCATAAAACAACTGCCACGACACGCTAAACAAACCGCGCCGATCACTTACAGGTGGCTCGATTCGGAGGGATTCTTGTTGCGCGTTGCCTCCTTGATCGCCTCCAGCGTGCCCGGGTGCTTGGCGACGAGCAGATTGTTCACGTTCCGCACCCGTTCCAGCGAGCCGTCGTGAGCGGTCTGCTGCTGCTGCTGCTGCTCGAACGCAGCGTTTCCACCCTTGAGCTGATCCTCCGAATTCGGTCCGTCGCCTCCGCCACTAACCACCGACAACTGCGCAAGCAGCGGGCGCGACTGGGACTCGTTCATGCGCCGCTGCAGCTCTCGCTCGAACGGCGATTTCGGAAACGCCGCCGCCGCCGCTGTTGGTGCCGCCATCATCCCGGGGCCACCACCACCCTTCTCGTGGTACTCGAAGCTGTTGCACGATTCGCCCTTGTTGTGGGCGGACGACGACTTAGTCTCGGCCGTCGTGCTCGTCACCTCGAAGTCGCGCAGGTTGCCGAAATCGATCGGGCTCAGCTTCGGGGGCGAGGTCGGATCGACCTGTATGTCGCACGGGTAGAGATACTGCAGGGCTGGATTGCCGCCACCGCCGGCAGCATTGGCGTGCGCTCCACCGGCCGTGCTGAACACGGGCAGCGGTGACTGCGGCTCGCCGTCAAAGTCCTCCCCCTCGGTCGTCTTCGAGTAGCTCTCGTCGGACGAGCTGACCGACGGGGAGTGGGGCCGCGAGCTCAGATCGTCCGTCGAGGACAGCTCGCGGCATTCGTCGTACTCGGTCGGCAACTTGGGCAGCGGTTTGATGTACTGCTTCAGCACGGAAGCCGATTGTTGGCGCTGCTGCTGTTGCTGCTGGTGATGGTGGTGGTTGTGATGATGATGGTTCGGATGACTGTACTGCTGCTGCTGCTGCTGCTGATGAATGTAAGCCGGCTGCTGTTGTTTACTGTGGTGATGGTGCTGCTGCTGCTGCTGCATGTGCTGATGACGCACTAGGGCGGGCTGCGACATGCCGTAAGCGTATCCTTGTCCACTGATCGCATGCGGAAACACGGAGGACGTCGTCGCGTACCTCGGTGGCTCGTACATTGGTATCTGGTGCTGTTGCTGCTGTATTTGCTGTATCGGTTTGATGATTGCATTCCCAATAATGCCGCTCCCACCGGAGGCACCGCCGAGCAGCGGTTCGTTTTCGGACGCGGTCGCATACAGGCCCCGATTGTTCGAGTTGTGGTGTTCCTGCTGCTGCTGATGGTGGTGATGGTTGCGTATTTTGTGCCCATTGTTAAGATGGTCGCGCCCGAGCGGCAACAGCTGCTGATGCTGGTTGAAGTTGTTCTCGTCCAGATCGGTCACGTTCGGGTTTTCGATGATGTTAAAGTTCTCGCGTATGTTGTAGCTCGTCGCGGGCAGCTGCACACCGTGCCCGGCGCCCAGCTGCGACGACGTTGGTTGCTCCTGCTGCTTGTGTGCTGCGGCTGCCGCCCCCGGCTGCCCGTGATGGTGATAGTCGTAGTTGCGCTTGCCGTAGTTCTCCAGTCCGTGGTGAAAGCCACTGCTGCTCAGGATGTGATTGTTGTTGATGTTGTTGTGCTGCTTGTATACGCCGCCCTTTACCTGCTGCTGCTGTTGCGGTTGTGCTGCTTGAGCGGGGTTTGAGTACGACTGGGGGTAGTGGAAGGATTGCATCGAGTTTTTCGACGCCTGTCCCTGATTGTGCAGATGTTTCATCTGGAGCTGCTGATTTTGCACCATTTGTTGTTGCTGCTGCTGCTGCTGCTGCTGCTGATGTAGCAGATTGGGGCTTTCGAGAAAGTTGTAGCTTTCCTTCTTGCTGCTGTAGCTGCCGCCATCGTGCTGCCAGCGACCATTCTTGCCCGTTGCCGCTTCCATCTCCATGCGTTGTTTCATGTGAAAGTTTGAACCGAGCTGTTGCTGCTGCTGCTGCTGTTGCTGTACTAATCCTGCCATGTTTCCGTTCGGCGCCATCATGTACTGATGGTGTAGCGCTGCTGCACCAGCTCGATCGCGTCCCAACGATGCATTACCGGATGCTCCCATCGCTCCACCCGACTCGCCCGTACCCGTACCGCCGACCATCGCCAGCACGGCCGTCGAACCGACCGCATCCACCGACTGCTGCTGCTGCTGCACGACACTACTAGCCCCACCGCCGCCTCCACCACCGCCAGCAAGGCCGTTCGTCACCATGCCGCCCGCGAACAGATGCTGCTCGTTCTGCTCGCACAGGAAGTACGTCACCATGTCGCCCTTGCCCTTCACCTTGATCTGCCCGCGGCACCGAAACTCAAAGTGCGACCCCTGCAAGCTGTCCACCACCTCCTGCGTCACCTGCGTGTAGCCCGGTATGCCGGTCGAGTCCATGCGCGACGCCACATTGACCGTATTGCCCCAGATGTCGTACTGCGGTTTCCGGGCGCCAATCACACCCGCCACCACCGGTCCCACATTGACGCCCACGCGCAGCATAAAGTTGTTGTACGAGTTTTCGTTGATGTTTTTCAGCGTGACGCGCATCGCCTTCACGAAGTCGACCAGCGCCGTCATGAGCCGCCGCATCGAGCCCGGCTCGGACGGCAGCATCTTGTGCTCAGGGATCAGCCCGACCGCCGCCATGTACGTGCTGCCGACCGTTTTGATCTTGTCGATCGCGTGGAACCGCTCCTCGCACAGCAGCTCGTCGAAGTCGGCAATGATTTCGTTCAGCAGCCGCAAACACTCCACGCCCTGGTTCGACCCGTCCAGCTCGGTGTAGAACTCGTGGAAGTTCGGCACGCTCGCGAAGATGACGCCCACCTTGCTGTAGCTCTGGTGGTACAGGTCCTGTCGCATGGTCGCCTGCCGGAATGAGAAGAGCACCGTTCTTAAAAGGGTTAACACATACTGCGCGCGCGCGCGACGCACACAACTACCTTGCCCGCACGGTGTGTATCACACAAACGATTTCCAGAGCTGTTACAGAAGGATCGATTTTAAAAACCGCGAAAGCCGCCATTTATAATCCACGCGTATACGAAAGCAACTTATATTTGATATTTGAATAACTGCTTTACCTTAAGAGCAATACAGGATTTTTCAAAGGTTTTTAAATAGTTGTGGGACAATTCCTTGACTCTTTCCTATTTGAAGGGAACTCTATATGTTGGAAATTGGACTCTATTTGGACAGGCTTCTTTGAAATTCCTACTGGATTTGTCCAACAAGGGTGCAATAGAGTCAAATTCCCATTACATTAAGTTCATTTAACGGAAATGTCGCTTTAAACGACCTTGTGTGAAAGTGAACGTGAAATTTTGCTATATTTCATTAAATATGTATCATAATATGGCTATCGTACACCAAAAGAAATAATATCTCATTCTCCACCATTACAAAACGTGCTAAAATAATCATTTATATGCATTTCCTAGTGATTCCCCGCTGACCATTATATCTTCGCCGTGAACAAATCGGGGAATCACAAGGAATTGCATTTAATTTATTAATTAAATATTCTTTATAGTCTAGATAGTTGAGAAATTGAATATCCTTTCTTTTGGTGTGCGATAAGCTATATTAGGATAAAAATTAATTTAAATATAGCAGAAAACCCCAAAATTGCACGTTCAATTTCACTCAATTTCAATCCAGCGGAACCCTTCATAACGATTAACCCGTTCCATTGACGTACTTGTTATACGGAAAACACGTTATGCGGGAGGCTGTTTTCCATACGATTTGTACAAAAAGTAAAATAATTAATTCCAGGATCGCAAATGTGCTGATAAAAAGGGCATATACGAACAATTTTGTCATTATTAGTATCGAGAAGATATCGTTATTGAAAAGGTGTTAGATTGATTTAGTGTTTTCTTTAATATTTCCCAAATACGCTCGATAATCCGCAAATCGATAATCCAATCCGCCCTTTTGGCAACCAAAATCATGCGAAGAACAGTGTTCGATCAAAAGTAGTATTATTTGATTAAAAAGATAAATATCTTCCTATTTTTTTAACTATTAGCTTTCTGTGGACAACATGAAAATGTATGTAATGTAATAATTGCCTCATGAACCGAGACAAAAATAATAAGTTTTAAAAAAGCACATCAACACGCCATTCGATAATCCGCACTTGATGAAGTGTTTCTAGAACGATATATTTTGGTTTGCTTCTAAGCAGATTTTGTTGTTCCGCAGAAAGATTGTTTTCAAAAATAAACAAAATCATCAGAATTGTTATTATTTGTGGGTAATATTCTTCAACACGAATAAGGTGTTAAACATGTTGATTGATTTATAGCAATCACATCTACAATCCAGTTGCAGATATTAACGAGCTGGAATCCTCTGTCACGAATCAGGCTGGCTGCTTATTTTGCGCTCAAGGCTTTGGTTGATTTTTGGGCCATCCCTGCTTATCATGACAAGGTGGTCTAAAGGAAGATAAGCAGTTTCGGACCCCTCTAACATTTACCCCAGAGGAAAATCAGCTGCGCCAAAAAAAAATCAGACCCTTCGATTTTGCTGTGTCAAGTAAAGCGGAATACAGTTGGAAGAACATGAGCTTCGTCAGATTTTGAATGCTCTGTAGTTAATCATTTTCTGCATCGTATTGCATTTAAACAAAATTGGCATTCTTATTTCGCTCATTAATACTTTTACTATCACACTGTATGTATTCACGTTGAGTATCAGATTCAAAGCTGCATATGAATTAAACCCATCGTCCACATCAAAGTCAAAATAATATAGAGGTCGAGTCATCCAGAAGAGTTGATCAAAAGGCTTGGGAAAGTTTTGGCAGTTAGATGAAAAAGCTTCATCGAAAATCAAAAAGAATTATCGATTTCGATTCTGGGGTGTTTGACACAGAAGTAAAAATAAAGTCGATTTTATAGGCATTTTGATCAATTCCGCAAAATCTGCGCCAATGAAGAGTGAAAACGCGTGAAATCCGCCGCGCCAAACGCAAATTCCGCCGCTAGCTGTAACAGCTCTAGGATTGCTAAAACCATGAACATCCCCCGCTCGCTGACTGGCTTACCATGTTGCTGCGGGCGAACTGGTTGTCCAGGAAGTGGGCGGCCACGTGCGACGGCAGCAGGTTGTACAGGATGCGCCGGTTCGACTGCTGCAGCACGGACATTTCCTTCTTTTCCTGCGACGCCTGCAGCTGCCAGAGGAAGTCGAGCCGGGCCGTCCACTCGACCTGCCGGCCGTGCGCCAGGATCGCGATCATGAAGATCAGTATCCGGGCGACCGAGATCGTGTGCAGCGGGATGGCCGACTCGACCCGCTGGTCGTAGCAGTCGAAGATGTTGGCGTGCGACAGCTCGATAAACAGACAGTACACGAGCGCCATCAGCGTTACCAGCACCGTTTTGATCAGTATCGGCAATCTACGTAGAGCGAAAACGGGAGATTCATTAGATGAGCGGCGTAAGTGAAATTAAAAATAAAATGACGCTCCCCCCTTCCTACCTCAAAAAGATCGAAACGGAGAGAAAGGAATAGGCCGCCGAAAGGGCAATGTACTGTGGCAGGGCGCACTTCCGGTGGCTGTAGTTGTTGAGTGGTTGGTGGTGCTGTTGACCAGCCGTCCAGAGGTTCGGCTCGTTTCGGTGCAGCTCGCCCGCACTCATCAGAATATCACTAGAGGAACCGACCGAGCCGAGCGACTCCACGCTCGGGATGCTTTTGGTGGTAAAGTTGGTCGTGCACGGATGGTCTGACAGGCAGGTGAACTAGCCAGGGGATGTTGGGAAAGATAAACAGTTCCAGTAGTCGTTTTTTCTCTCTCTCTCTTAATTTCTACTTACCACGTTCACCTGTCCGACGGAGTACAGCAGCACGATGGTGAAGATGGTAATAGCCAGCCGCAGCGAGAAGCTCTGCGACAGGTCCCAGAAGATCCACTTGAGCCGCACCGCTAGCAGCAGCATCAGGATGGCGCTAATCCACACGAACGCCGTTAGGAACAACAGTAGAAGAATAAGCGTTCGTGGTAGGGCCGATATCTGCGGAACGAGAGGGAATAAATTATGCGCGCTCGAAAGCCTTCCCTCATCGGTCGAGCTGAAGCCTTACCTGCAGGCCAGCACTCAGTATCAGCAGCAGCAGGCTGCAGCCCATCGCGGTGGTGAAGCCGAGATCAAAGTCCTGATGGTACTGTCGCTCCTTCTCCTTCTCGCGGAACTGCAGCGAGATGCGCTTCACGTGCACCGACTTCTCCCGGTCGACGCTCCGGGCCTCGATCGCCTGCGACAGGAACTTGTTGACGCGGTTCGTCGGCTGATGGTACACGCTCGAGTGGCGCTTCTTGAACGGTCGCTTAAACTTGTCCGTCACCTTGTTCTGGAGAGGAAGAGTGTGTGGAGTAACCAAAGAAGAAGAAGGAGAAGAAGAAGAAAACAAAAACGACACCAAAATGTTAGCTACACGGTGCTGGATATATTGGGAAATGGTGTACTGTGCGCGAAACCACTTGGAGCGCACTGCTGCTCTATGCCTCGCGCTCTGTGTTTGTTGTTGCCCCTTGTTCAAAATAATGGCCCCCAAAAAACAAACACAAAAACCAAAATGTCCCCACAATCGTCCAGGAGGGGTGTGCGCGGGCGTGTGGGCAGGTGACACAACACGGCATTTTGCGATGGCAATTGCGGTGGTTTTCGATTTGCGGAGTCAGAATTAGTTTACAAGACACAGCATCTCCTATTTCTGCAGCTCTCGGCTAGGTGCACTAAAACGGGTTTAATTAATTACACATACACATACACACACACACACGTGTATTACACTCTTTCCTGGGATGCATGCGCCCAATGTCCCGTGCAATGACTAGTTGTCGCTAAATGTCTAGAGGCTCTACGGAAAGCATCGTCGACTTTGGAAAACTAACGAACTCATTAACACATGCCCAAACACACGATCAATCAATTTCTAGTAGCACAGCTAACATGCAGCGTATGTATCCTGAGCGACGTATGGACGGATGGAACCAGCCGACCCAACCCAGTTCGAATGTGAGATGTTTTTGAAGATGAGATAAGGTTAGGATATTGGTGCTTACAGAGTTTTTCAAGTCATTTTGCAATGTGCGCTGCATATTTTGTCGAGCATGAAATTTACTAGTCCAATGTTGATTTTATCCCATCCAAGTTTAGTTTTGACAGCCCTACCGAGGTGCAGATTTTCCTATATTTTCTACATTATTTTACACATTTTGACACATTTTATGCCCAAAACCGCAAAGAGGAAAACTAAAGATTTAACATGATGTGTCGTTTGACCCATAACTCGTTTCATTCAGTGAGTAATTAGCGTTCAAGATTCGGCCATGTAAGTTCTGATGGAACGACAACGAGTTATATCTCGCACATGGAAAGATTCATGCATCTTTGAAGATTCATGATTGCTCAACTGTTTCTGGTCGTATAATTATTCTTCAAGGATTAGTGAATGCAATGATTTTATTTTTTGTATTTACTACATCTTCTTCTTCTAGACATAGTCAAGCACTATCATGTCCAATATATGCAAATGTTACCTCCTCACTGTTCTTGTCTCGGTCTCGGTCTCGGGGTCTCGGTGAGAATCAAACTTCCTGCGATTTGGTGGATTACTAGTCTACATCCTCGAAATTCAATTCAAAAATTAGGAATTCTCCCCAAATTCCGAGATAGATGAAAAAATGATATTAAGTGCTTGTAGATTCTTTAAATTTAGACAGATTTGGCTACTCGAGCATCTTCAAGGATTCTTGAATCTTCGGGGTCTTCAAGGATTCGTGAATCTTGAATCTTCGTGACGATTATGAGTAGATTCGAATAATTGAATCTTAAAAGATTCATGATACTAGTAAACAACGAGGGGAGACAGATGTTCCAGCAATCCCATTGTTAGACACATACCATCGATAATTCCGAACAAAACACCAGCGCGACCTCGATGACGATGTTTAGATGACGATGACTTGCGTAATAGATTCCAACATGGAGATGACACAAAAACACACAAACGAACTGTATACCGATAGACAACTATGGTGGGAAAATTCGAGCTGTTGATATGACTGGGAGAGCATTAGTGACTTCACGGGCAATAACCGGGAGCGAAGGATGAACGTGAAACGATATCGAATAACAGACATGAGTAAGGGCGAAAACAAGGGAAAACACTATCTATCAGCTCAACTACACGCTAGACGCCGTGAGTTTTCTATACGCAAGCCAGGCATTGGGTTTGGCGATTTGCTCTCTACGACTCTACTACTAAATAAGCGATGCGCGCACATTGCTTGTTGCCTTAAGTTTGGAGCGCGAAAATGGAGCACAAAAACAAAACAGAAAAACAAAAAAACCAAACCAGAGCAGAAAATAATGCATGAAAATCAAACACATGTAAGGATTGCAACACATCAGTTGCATAGGTTGGAGCTAGATTTAACTTAATCTACACACAAAATCAAAATCCGCATGAAAGTGGGGTGGAGCTTCGGGTGGTGTGTCAAAGCAAGGGGAAGAGGACATGAGGTGGTTAGGAAAGTAACAGTAGAAGGAAAGAATATATTTAAAAAAACACGAGAGAAGGAAATAGAAAGAAGTAAAAGAAACAAAATGAACATAATAGTAAGCAGTAGGTCCTCACGTTTGATCCACTCAACTCCGAGTCGTAGAGCGAAACCCTGGTTTCCGCGGTACCGGTTTTACCTCCTGCGATGCCGCCGCCGCCGCCGCCACCACCACCGGCACTGCCAGCGCCACCGCCTGGCCCCCGGAGACCGACGGCAGGGTACGGGCTAGCGTGAAGGATGCGCTGCAAGTGGAGCACCTGCCGATTGGACCGTGGACGGACGAATTACGAGAATCGTGTAGAGAGAGAGAGAGAGGGGTCGCTTGTGTACACAATTGAGACATTGGCGAGCACTCAGAGGAAGAAGGGAGTGAAGAGGAGGGAGTGGGGTAGAGTGCGACTAAAAAGCGGATTGCAGATGCAGTTAGGTCGTGTCCTTTTGGTGCCGGACGGGGCGCTAATGCATTATGTGCTGAGTGGAAAAGAGTGTGACATGGAAGTTTTGTGCGCAGGATGCATATGAAATGGCAAATTTGGCAGTGGAGTGTCCTCAACGAAACCCGAACGAAACAACTCTTCCCCCACAATGATACGGCCAATCGGTTTTGGTTAGAGTGCAATAAGTCCGCCCAGCAGCTCTGTTTTGTTCGCGTGAAGCATTCCACGTGTCTTGATGTACTCCAACAGTGTTCCCCAGGCTATTCCTTACTCCCAATGACGTACTACATACTACGGCGAGGCGTGAAGGGGGGAACGGCGAGACGTTCAGTGCTGCAAAATGTCACGAGTATCACGAGATGATCAGCAACGAAAACAATGAACGTGGTAGCTTGATGCTCATTGCTGATACTCACTAAAAGTGCGTCATGACATGTCGAACGCGACAAGCAAATGCTTCCGACCAACATGATACTCTGACTAACAAGCTAAGATTAATACCGAAGCAAACATTATCATGACCGAATGCCACTGTTTTAGTGACCAGCACTCATGACTGAAACGAAGCTCAAATCAGATTACGTACACAACAGAGATGATCAGGGGTGAGACTCAAACAGTTGGTGGACCAATCACATGCTTGGTGACATTTTGTTTAGCACACAACTCTTGGTCAGTCGCAACATTTTGTGTCGGTGATCATCACGATAGTCATGGGAGTCTCATTGAGTCATTGAGTCTCACCTCTGATTATCACAGTAGAGCTTGTGACGCTGACATAATTTTGTTTCAGCCGAAATTTGTCATGACTATGTCAGTGACGTTTTGCACAACTGATCACAGTAAAAATAGTCATGACATAATGACTGACTAAGCGTTGGATTAAAAAAATGTCAAGAAGCATGCATTAATTACGCCAATCGTTTAGAGTATCACCTCTAGCTATCCTTATAGAGTACGTGACGCTGACATGGATTTTATTTCAGTCGGAATTAGTCATGACTATGTCAGTGACATTTTGCATAACTGATCACAGTAAAAAAAGTCATTACTTAGTGGCAGACCAAGCGATGGTCACAAAAATGTCACGAAGCATGTTTTGTCCCACCAATCGTTTTGAGTATCGCCTCTAGTCATCCCTATTGAGTACGTCACGCTGACATGAATTTTGTTTCAGTCAGATTTTGTATGATATTGACAGTGACATTTTACAGCACTGAGCAGTTTCATGAAAAACCCCGCGCATGTTGTGTGTGTGTGTTTTATGTTGTTTTTTTTCTGTTACCAGCAATGATGGGAGAGGAGGAAACTGAGGGGAGGAGTGTATCGGTGCAAGCAATCGAAAAGAATGACGCTTTGCTACGATTTACAGAGTGTGTGACAAACATAATTTGCCGGAACTTACCGGATCCTAAAATTAAAGAGAAGAGAAAGAAAAAGCAATAAACATAATACAGTATTTACAATCAGGGAGCAGTGTCGGAGAGATAGAGGAGAGCGGGGAATAGGGGGAGGGGGCTTTTTGGTGAGCAGAAATCAAATTCGGAGTATTCGGGTTACAATTGTAAGTGTGTGTGTATTGCACCAAACGGAAACGGAACGACAGACGCCACGGTACAACATCGAATACGGGAGAGGCGCACAAGGACTGTTCTACACAATCAAGGAATTTGATACCACTAAAGACACACAAACACACACACGGACACATACACAGAGACGGACAGATACAAACACACACAAACACACGTTCAAAACAAACATGCGAACTGAATTGCCATGTACAACGGACGGAAAACGGGAAGATTTTGTATGACGGGATTTGGAGCCATTCCGAAGTGGCGAAGCGCTCTTCGCTCTCTATCATCTCGCCAGCCAGAGTGAGATTGATTTTCGGGTGGCGATTTTCTTGGGGCCGAGAGTAAAGGTAAACCACGTGTCCGGGAGTGTCAAATAAACATGTACACCGGAGGGAAGAAACGGAACGGTTCCACGAGGGTACCAGGACATTACTGAAAGCTGCGGAACACGCAACACGGTAACACACGGCTGTGCAGAACGCTAAAATGGAAGAACGTTTGAAACGGCAAAAACAACAAAAGAACGCTACCGCAAAACTCTGCATTACCTTGCGCGCATTCTTGTCGAGAAATAGTCCACCACCGCCGGCGCTGCTCGAGCCGGCGCCGCCACCACCGCTGCAACCGGCCCCGCCAGCACCGGGGCCGCCTGCGCCACCGCTCGTGCTGGGGTAGGGCGAACCGGGACCGCCGGTGGCCATGTGCGAGAACGGTACCGGCACGGAGTATTTGATTGTGTGCAGCAGCTGCACCACCACGTTGGACACGTTGCGGAAGGACAGCTTGCGCCGGTTGGCCGCTCCCAGTGCCGACCGTACGCCGAGCGTGTTGAGCATGAGGGGCTGCGCAGGGACGAACAAAAAAGCTCACATTAGTTAGAACCGGGACCGCTCTGCTCGCCCAATTCCTCCCGCTTACCTTGCGCCGGTGCGCAGGCGGTACGATGAAGTACGTATCGATCTCGTTGTCCCGCAGGTACGAGTCGCGCGTGTCGCCGTGGCCCGCCTCCACCTCGTACTCGCCGCCGAGCGCGTCGAGCGTGGCGCGCGTCACGTGCACCCGGCCCGGCTCGCCGCCACTCTCCATGTGGTTCGCGAGCGTCACATCGTTCGACCAGACGTCGAACTGCCACTTGCGCAGCCCGAGCACACCGCACAGGACGCGCCCGGAATGGATGCCGACGCGCATGTTCAGTATCACGTCCGTCTGCTCCACCACCGACGCGATCGCGTCGATCATATCCAGCCCCATCTCGACCGCGCACCGTGCGTGGTCGGCCCGCGGGTCCGGTATGCCCGACACGCAGTAGTAGCAGTCGCCCAGTATCTTGATCCGCAGACAGTGGTTGTCGTGCGCCAGCTGGTCGAACCGGCCGAACAGCTCGTTCAGCAGCCGCACCAGCTCCTGGGCGCTGCACTGGGACGCCAGCACGGTGAAGCCGACGATGTCCGCGAACAGGATGCTCACGTTCTCGTGCTTCTGGATGTAGATCTTGTGGAACTGGCCCTCGACCGGCGACAGGATGTCGTTCTTCATCTCCATCGCGACGTGCTGCGGCAGCACGGACAGCAGCAGCCGCTCGAGCTTCTCGTTCTCGTCCTCCATCTCGAGCCGGGCCGCGATGCAGTTGCGCGTGTCGAGGAAGGCGCGCCGCTGGGCCCGCTCCATCATCACGTTCACCACGAACCCGGCCACATTGACGCCCACAAAGATGACCATGTTTGCAGCCAGCTGAAGCAAAAACAAAACAGAATGGCAGAACGGTGGTTAGTGCTCGAGCGCAATTGCAAGGGAGCGCCAAAGCACAAACCTGCTGGTAGGCGAGATACTGGAAGTTGCCGGTGTAGATGTTGTACCCGGTCAGGCCGACGTGGATCGACGGAAGGATCAGCCCGAACAGGGCGGCCTCCCAGATCTGCAGCGGCATCATCGCGTACGACAGGAAGATGACGAACACGATCTGCCAGACGCCCTCGGCCATTACCTCGCGCGTGTCCACCGGGAACACGATGCCGACCGTCGGCATCGAGATGAAGCAGAACGCGGCAGTAAAGAACAGGATGCCGTAGCACAGGTACGGCAGGTGGGAGTCGCGAATCAGCCGGAACTGCAGCAGACCCAGCACCACGGTGAACAGCAGGCACATGAACGTGTTAAATACATTCTGTAACGAGAAAGACCCAGAGAGAGGGAGAAAGAGAGATAGGGCATTAGATAGGCAACTTTAATGTGTGCGTTTTTTTCATAGTTTCTTCTCTTAACCACAACACGCCACTATATTCGAGTGTTTGTTTTTGCCAGTACAATGGCCGCGTCCGTAATGTTGTTTGCACGCGGTAGACAGTGCGCGATTCAAATAAAAAAAAACGGCTACCTTGTTTGCGAAACCTCCACCAAGAGGATGTCAACAAAGAACAAACACCCGTGTGGCGTCATCACAGTCACCTCCCTCCGCTCAAGATGGCGCAGGGAGTAGAGGATTTCTCATCTACAAAAAAAACCCTTCCCAAGTAGAGATGGGCATAAACTGATTCACATTCAGGCGAAATGAATCTTTGAATCAAAAACTCAAATATTGAGAGTGCACTTACGTTTAATCAGGTAGTTGCAAAAGAAAGATCTGATTCGTTTTTTAAATGATCTTAGGATATTCTTCAACAATAGTTGCTCTTTTAGCTCGTCATCATCAATGGCAAATTGAATATAATTCATTTATAATTTGTTTAGAGGGGTAAAATCACACAAAACGAAATACAATAATCTGGCAACTTTTGCAACAACAAAAACATTCATGACATACCAATCCAAATGATGGATCGCGACGAACGAGTTCACCGGTATGGCTGATTAATCTCTAAGGATTCTGGAATCCATGAAGATCCATGAAGCTCTGTCCAAAGAGTTTCCCTGTTTTTTTTTTTTTTGTTGCGTTTTTCAGAGTATATAGGCGATTTGAATTCGTCAACTTCGTGGTACATTCATCAACTCGAACGATCCAATAACACACTCGTAATGAGTTCAAGCCCGGAATGGACCGTCCCCCCGTAGTAAGGACTGACTATCCGGCTACGTGGTATTGAATTATGTCGTGAAAGCCTGTATAGGCCGGTATGTCCGCGTAGGACGTTTACGACAAATAGAAGGCGATTTGAATGCATTCTGAAGTATTCCTTAACATAGATTTGTTTCGCCATGATACCGGTTCGTTTCATAGCGATTTTGATACTACTACGTGTAGTACGTAGTAGTACGTCAGTTTTTATTCCTGAATATCGCATTACAGGGTTTTCCAAGTCAATCTTTCGAATCTGCAAATCATTATTCACCACTTCCAAGATGATTTTCAACAGCTACCAAATGTTGTATTTGCATCAAAACTTCAATTCTTACACATAATTTTCAACGCATCATAAAAAAAAAACAGTCAAACTCAACTCAGTTTGAGACGTGTTGAAAATCATGAGGAAGAAGTGAAACATTGTTGTGATGCAAATAAAACATTTGACAAAACATTTGTTGAAAAACATCTCGCAATTAATGAAACATATTGAAGACATTGGAAATTGACTCGGCAAACCCTGTATAGATGATCGATGCTTCACATCTACACGTATGCTGCAATAGTTAACGTATTGTATGTTCATGGATCTCTTGAGATTCATAAATCTCAAAATGATGTATCCTGCTCCAACGATTTTTCAAAGTCATGTTTGAATTTTCATACTCAGACACTATCGTTTTCTTATTCAAACTTCGACTATATCCGAACATTTCACAAGCTTAGTAAATAACGATGTTGAGGGTCATTTTGACGTCACCTTTAAATAATGAGTGGATTTTTGAATCTTGTTGTTATACTAAAATACTAACTGAATATATCCAACTTGTACAGGTTTGAACTAATGCTTGATATTGATGAAGATGCATGCTACAATGGCTAGAATCATAATCCTTAAAGATTCATGAATCTGGACAATCTTAAATCATAAACTTAAAGTTCTTGAATCTTTAAATATTCGTTTCAAGATTCAAATCACATTTCTCATACCTGACGATTCATATGAACGAATCGTTACGACAGATTCATGAAGCACAACACTACTCCCTAGGTGCTACTTACATGCAGGGTCGGTGCTTGATTGTAGCCTAAACTAAGTCCACCCATGACGCCGCACAGGATGACCACTAGCGCCACCACGCCGGTGACGGAGAAGCGCTGCAGCTTGAGCGTGTAGCGCTGGTACAGACTCTCCAGTTCGTTGTTCTCGAAGCGCAGCTTGTTCCACGGCCGGCCGCGGGCCGCATGCACCGCGTGGTCCATCCTGACGGAACGGAATTCTGACCGGTATTACACGCCCAGAGAAAGTGCTGCGTCGTGCTTTAGTGACGTCACGCACACACACACACTGGTGGGTCGCTTCTCGCTAGAGCACCTTGTCGTTGTCGTTGTGGCGATGAGCAGGTTTTGTTTTCTTAGGAGCGAATCCTTGGGCAAACAACTCCCGCGTCAAGTCTGTGAAATGGAAAAGAGCAAAGGTCATAATGGAATAAGTAAACTGAATGACGGGAGAGGAAATAGAAAAACCTGAATAGTAACACACTTCAACAATAACGCTCCACACACCTCAGAACAGCTTGAGACCTGCCGGGAAATGAGACGGTCGAGTTCGACTCAACAGTACTCATTGGGTGCAATGGAAAGCGTATCCAACGTAACTACTACCTGACCCGCGCGCTTCACCCGCTCCAGAATTGCACTCTTCTAACGCATGTGTGTGTGTTTTATGCGAAACATCATTTCCTCCACATCCGGGGTTCAGGGCCTTTTCCAAGACTTTTCAAGGATCAACTCGTACACAAACACACAACGCGGGAGCTACTGAGATATTTGTTTGTTTCAATTTGTTCTCAAGTGTCGAGGGGGGGGACACGGCGATGATGATGGTTTCAAGTGTTGTTTTTCTAAGCTTTCGGTGAAGAAACGCCCACAGATGCACACTCGCACAAACACATACACGCTACGCCTCTTATCGACAGGCGTAGGACATTGGTGCCGACGAGGTCGCCGAGCAGTTTCCGGCAAGGAGAAGAACACAACGCACACCGAATATTTACTTTCGGCTAACGATGCTCTAACCACCGCCAGCAACCGCCACTGACAGGCTTGCTGGTAAGCTTGAACAGTCGTCGACGTCGAGTGTAGCAAACGCGCTGCTTTCCCGATACCGAAAAGGATCAATTAAGCACAGCTCGTACAATCCCCGCCGACAGTCTGGTGGGCAGGTAGGTTATCGCTCCGGCTTTATCCCGAGTGCCGCGTGAACACACTGCGCGGAAGGGCGCGTAAAGAGCAAGACTGGATGACGATGGCAGATCGTCCGGGGCACACCGTATCACCTACCATCATTACCATGCGTTCTTCTGTAGGGGGCTTACAACCGGTTCTGCCGGTGGAAACTCTCTCGCACTAGAGCACGGTATGTATGGGAGTGTGGGGCACAACTGGCACCGTGGAATGAATCTCTCTTATTTCAAACTTCCAAAAAATAAAGCTTTATTAACACGAATGCCTTTTGCTTCATTTAGCAAAATAGTATATACACAGGTAACATGCACATGACACTTGTAAGCACGTGTATATTATTTATTTTATTTAAAGTGAAAACACACACATGTTTTAATTAAAATGGAAACAATGCTGTTTACTAATATTCACCTCTCGTGGGATGTTTTTCAACATCTGTCACAAATATAATTCATCACAGTCGTTTAATAACATAAATCTAAAAGCTCCACAAATATGCCTCTTAACGGCAAAATTTCGCTGCTCCCGCAACGCTGCGGTAACTGTTTTGTTCGCACAGAAAAATAAAAGCAGCACTTCCAAGCAGCAGCAAATAATGAATATTTGGCACATAATTTGACGTTTTACAATAATTTTAACAAATTGCGCAACAATAAAATCACTAACCTAATGAATGCAGTATATATACTAGATGTCGCAGCCTACTATATGACGTTACAGATACGTTACAAAATTGGCCTGCTGTCATTACAAGAGATATATTTTTTTGTACAAACAGAGAGAGCTTAGTTGCGGGCCTGATAGTAATACCACCATCAACAAAAAAATAATTGTTATAATTGCTATTCTCTCATAAAGCCGTGGATTTTGTTAGTGATTCGCCTCATCCGTAGCAGCTGCCAGTTAGAGAATTACAGAGTTTTCCACGTCAGTTTCGAATGTAAACGCTGTTATTCACCACGTGCAAGATGTTAATCCACATCAATGTGATGTTTCATTTCCATCATCATAATTTTTTAATTTCTTCAGCATGATTTTCAACGCGACTCAAGCTGGATCGAGTTTGACTGTTCTTTGTGATGTGTTGAAAATCATGTGTAAAAACTGAAATTTCATTTTGAAGCAAGTACACCATTTGACAGCTGTTGAAAACATCTTGGAGGTGAATAATTATGTGCATAATTATGATTCGAAAGATTGACTTGTAAAACCCTGTATTGTATGGATGTATTGGTTTTAGCATTGCTTTGGCCCTAGAACCAATTATTATACTTCTCATACATGCATGGAAAACAATTCTTTGCTTAACGAGGTAGTTACTTGCCCGGACTAAGCTCGTTGTGCGATGGTCCGCTGCAATTAGTAACTACGATTCAACAATCAATGTTTTTTTCTGCAAGTAGAGCGTTCTATGTCAATCAACCTCAACATGACAGTCAACTGTTTAATTTACTCTTTACGTTGATGGCAGACTTTGGTAAAATTCCATTAATTCGCGTCCTTGTAATCAGCATTGCACAATACGTAAAACCAAAAACCTTATCAAAAGTCATAAATGAGTCCAATTTGCCCCGAATTGTACCACAGTATATATTACTCCATAAAAACCTGTAAACAGTCAGTAGCACAATTGTTTTATTTTTTATTTTTCGAGAAGCAGTACTGTAAAATTCTGAAGGATTTTTTTTGTACAACGGCCAAGCCGTATCATTCTATAATTAGTATTAGTGAAAGTATATTTTACACGATGTTGTCGATCTTTATCTGCAATGTACATTACATTGTATGTCTTTTAATGCAATGTAGATTGTATTGGAAATTTTAAATGCGCTGTGTGGTTACAGTTATCGAGCGGTCCCCATAGGACCCCAAGCTCCCGTACCTCTCCGGCTCTTTTTTTCCCCGTAAACAACATTTGCATACGTAATCTTCCCTTGTCCCTTTGGCTTCTACCGTGGATCTGATTTTGGGTTTTGATCACTGTCAAAGATTGGTGTGAATTCTCCAACGATCGAAATTGGAACTGCCCTCAGTTTCAGGTAATGGGGAGCGCTGGAGAGCTTAAGGCATTCCATGACGAGGGGTACTTTAGCAGGTTGTGTGCGTCGAGCAACAGGAATTAAAATATGGAAATCAATTACATCAATCGGTGGTAACGAGAGTACCTCTCCCCCTCGCCATGGTAACCACGGAGTTGGGTGGGCAAAGGCATGTTAAAAGGTAATTTCCATTTCCCCTCCCACTCCCACTTGCTGAGCCTGTTTTAAATTGCACAGCTTTGACGCAAAACTGGCACCAGACCTCCGGCTATTCTGATACTGAATCGCACCTGAAAAATCAATATTGAACGCAAACTTTGGCACTTTCAGGACCTGCGGGTGGCTGGGCCAGAGGATGGGCAGACCTCCTCCGACAGGAACACAGCACTTGCCACCCCCGACAACAAGCCAGCACATCTACTAGGGCGTATCCACACACAATAACAAAATTCCTTCTCGAAACCGAGCATGCCGGGCGCGCCACTCGTGGCACGCGTGTGCTATGTGTGTGTCTCGCCCGATCTAGAAGAAGGTTTTGACGTGTTCGGGTCAACGCTGTCATCGATCTTTGACGCAGCAGCAGCAGCAGCAGCAGCGGTAGCAACCCCGCGGCTCGATTAGCGTCATACGAGACGCGTGCGAAACTGGTTTCTTTTGCCACTGTGGGTCGGTTTTAACGAGAGCGGAGGGCCCCACCGGAAGGCGGAAGATGACGCCGTCTGACGAGGCGCGGAGACACACCACACACCACCAACAATAATCATAAAGACGGGGGATGAAGATGGAATCACTTTCAGTTTCTGTTTACGAGTTTGGTCCGGGCGTGTGTGTGTGTGTGCGTGCGCGATATGGTTGGCTTCTTTTTTCTTTCTCTCTCTCTCTCTCGCTCGCAAAAGACGCAACTTCCTAATGTCGCAACTTCTATTGGGGGAGGAAGGTTGTTATGTGTGGTATCGAAATTGGTAAATGAATGAAGACGCAGCGCACAGCGCAAACACCAATTGACATTGGACCGGTTGGTGCCGAATGCCCGTACAACAATCCACCCATCATCATTGAAGAAATGGGCATCGTTTGACATTTGACCTCGAAACATCTTCGTGCGTGCGTGTGTCACGTCTTTCCACCCGATCTCGAACCCGAGGGTAACGAAGACAATTGGTTTCGATATTGAGCGGCTCTCCAATAAAATTCGCCTGTGATTGCGACTTCCCAGACCGCATCCCACTACCAGACCCCCCCTACCCCCAGGTGTTGATGCCGTTACGGCTATTTTCGGGTGGGTCAACTTCCTTCACAGTAGGTGCAATATAATGCAAACTCCGTGTGGGGGTAATTGCTACCATGTGCTGTCCCCCAGGTGCTGCACTCTGTGCGGGGAGAACCGGCGCACGGTACTTCCAGGGCGGACATTAAGCTTAAAATGTTGAATACCGATATTTAAAAAGTAAGTAAATCCGAAAATTCCCTTATTAACAACCATAACTTTGAGAGATAAGACGATTATGTGGAGAATTGTGTCAAATTCTTATTGCAGATGTTATCGTAGACCAGCCAGCCAACAGTTATCGTTCTAAGCAGAATTCCAGACAAGAGGAAACTTCATCCACTAAGGACATGGAAAATTGGGCTACAAGAACGCTTAATCAAAATACAGTAGCACCATATTTTAAAACTCCAAAAACCATGAGCAAGTGATATTAACGAAACTTAGAGTACCCACAGTTACCGACCAACTCAATCTAATTCTGAAAAAGGCAGCTACTATGGTAATGGAATAACGATACGACATATCTTAGCAGTGTTTAAGCTACGACAAAGAAAGAAAATCGTACAAAATATGGAATAATATTGATGAAATATTAGCAAATAACGTAGAAAAAGCAAACAACGTGATGAATTGCTCAATAGTGATAAATATCTACAACAAAATTTAATGTAATTATATTTGTTAGTAATAATAGTAAAAGATTATAAAGCAAAGAGGCATCTATAGAACAAAAAGTAGAGGTGAAAGAATTGAGAATTTTGTTTACAATTAAAAGTTTATCAAAACACAAAATTACGGGATTTTTGATAACGTTATTGGCATGTTCAGCAAGTTGTTGATTTGCTCGAGCATATAGAGTCAATTATTCAGCAGCGAGATTCTAGCATATAGAGGTCAATTCAGCGAGATATTGAATTGTTCGGGAGCAGTTGAAGAGTAGCGGGAGTAGCTATGTTCTGCAGATGAAGCTAGATAAGCATTATGTCGACACATGTTATTAATATGTCGACATTTCAACAGCTTATTGGTACCTTCCTTTTGAAACTGTAAGCCATTAAGTAAGAACAGTTTTCCTTTATTGTGTAACCCCCTTTCGTTTGCAATGTATGTCTGGGAAATTAAAAATGATTAGATGAAGTTGGTTTTTATCACGAATCTCATTAATTCACACTTATTTCGGTTATACAACAATTTTGTTGTCAGCTATCAATAAATATTTTTCCCCACTATTCGTTTTGAGCTGTCGGTACACAGTGGCGCCATCTGGATACCACCAACAGCGCCAGAGCACGCTGAAAGATCATCCGAAGAGTGAAAATAGACAAACGATACATCCAAATCGAGTCAAGTGAAACCCCCATTCACCAATGTCCGCCCCATTGCGCTGAGAGGAACCACCGTGCAAGCGCGCCCTGGCGCAAACAACTCACGCGGAGCTCACTCAGATTTGTTGCTTTGTTGTGGCTGTCGGAAAATTCTACCGACCGTCCGCGCCGGGGCCCGTCGATAATGTAAGCTGACAGGCCCACCCCCGCGGCTATTCTTCGTCGCTCTAGCTCTCGTAAAGAGGCGAAGACGACCGATTTGGAAGATGGTGCACACCCAAAGTTCGCCAGCGCTTGCGAGCGGCGGCAGGTTCGTCAGCAGCGTGAAGCTGACACACCAAACCACCGCAACGGTCCGCACTGTCACGCGCAGCGCACCACCTCCTGTGGGAAAGGTTTTGGAGCAGGAATAGATTTAAAAGGACAGCGCGCGCGCCACCAACAGCGGGCGTGGGTGTTGCGTCAGCAGCTTCTCTCTCGCTGTGCCTCGGACTCTGTATTCCCCCGCTGGAATTTCAGCACATCTTCGTACGCGCACTTGCAGAAGAGCGGATAGGGGGTTATATATGCCCGGGGCCTCAGGTGCAGTAGTCGTGGACTATATATGCAATGCAATTAACCGAAACGGTGCACACACACACACACCTGTTCTGTGTGGACATCCGCTGACGTGGAAAAGGAGCGGCGTAAAATACCCACCACACCTCCTCTACTTCCGTCTATTTCCTCAAGAAACGAAATGGCCTCAGTGCTTGAACCTCGAAACAGGTGTGATTGGAATGGCGGAACTCGAAATCAGCCGTCCATGAGATATCGTTCATAAAAATAGCCAGGCCGGAAAAGAGCGTCAACAAGCCTGAGCTGGGGTGATTGCACAGTGGAATTTCGTTAAACTTCGGATGATTTTACACTACATGAGGAAGACGACAACATCAGGAACAACGCCATGGAATGATTCAAAACCCGATGGCGTGTTGGCCTGATTTTCGGGGACATCTTCTCGGTCTGTGCGTCCGAGACTGTTTCGAAATTATCAACCAAGCGCGCAGGGCGCGTTGTAATACAGCGGACCCGGACCCGCATTATTAATTAACACTTTAGCGCCCCAAAGGGAAAGGAGATTCAGCGTTAACAGCGTTGGAAACCCTTCGTGCAGTGACAATTGTCAATAAGTGTCGCGTCATTCAGATACTACACGGATCTTCCGACCAGGGGAGAGCGGGTGCGATATGTAATACCAAACCTCCCCCTCCCCTGCTGTTGCGATCTACGCACGATCTAGTGCGCACGACACCCAAGAGCGGCGAGTCGGGTTGAATGTTAATTGAGTGTTTTTTTTCTTCTCGCAAATGAAAGCCGAGGCACAGCAAAAGACATAAAAAATACACACGCATCTAATCCCGCATCTGCTGTTAACTGTCTCCTCCCATGGCACTATCTTTGAATTGGATGGGGATTTTCGTTGAGCATTTTCTAGAAATCTTGAGACACTTAATTCCCCGGCGCTGCTTCTTCGCCGAACGGGCGTTTTGGAGTTGGTTTAGAGTTTCCCGCCCCGTTAAAATCGATACAATTTGTGGGCACAGTCCCCACACAGCCAGGACACGACACATCGCCGCACTGGACGGAACCACAGACGAAAATAGCTCCACTGCACACGCACACGCACGTCAAAGTACTGCACCATGCAGAAAAGATGCGAAAATGCGGCGCCATAGTTACGTGAAGTTAAGGTCCCTCAACAGCAGGGGATAGAGTCCACCTGAACAGGCTGAAGAAACATTGGAGCAGCGGGCGCACTCTTGTTTGTTTTGTACAGCTCTTATCCAACCTTCAGAATCTATATATTTCCCTAACCTGACCCCGCAGGCTAGCAAACAAATTCGTGATCGGTCGCGATTGAGCGAGGAGGTCACGTCAGGTATTGCGTGAGCTGCATTTGCCTTGGGGGATGAGAGCTGGGGGGGGGGGGGGGGGGAGCAATCCTAACAGAAATTGAGTGATTCTTGGCTCGCCGGCGGCAGCACAGCCCCTAGAGAAGACGCCGCACACACGCGGTTCTCGGACACGGAATCGATCGAACAGATTCGGACGGGATTGACGGACAGCGGTGTCTCGAACATACAGAGACATCGCTGGCAAGACACGCATTCCAACAACGCACGGCAGAGAAGGTTTTTCGGTGATCGCAACAACCACATAACCGTTGTGTCCCGTTGTCTGTTTTAAAGCTGGGGACTTGGTCTCATTGGCCGGGGGGTGGTGGGAGGGTAGAGAAAAATATCCAAACTTCACCCAAAAGAGGCCCCCGGACACCCCGCCCGCACACCCTCTCTCCAGCTGAGTGTCTGTGTTTGTGCATTGCCCCCAATATCTGGGGACGTCTAGGGGCGGGAGTTATAGGGAGGACAAACAAAGCCGACGCGACCTATCCGAGTCGCGCGCTCTGCCGAGTGGTGATATATTTGGATTCGATGTGCGTCTCTCCTTCACGTTGTTGTTGCTGTTGTTGATGTGTGTGTGTGTGTGCGTGGACGGAGGGCATCGAAGGAAGAAAAAAAAGCAACTCAAAATTGTGTGTGTGTATATAAATATATGAGACCATTAGTATGCGAGGCAACACCCCAAAACACCAACCGCCGCCACCGCCAGCACACATCAACCCAAAGTCTTTGGACCGACCTCCCTCGGCGTCTTGACGCTGCTGCACACACAGACCCGGTGTACAGTGTTACTTCGTTAGTTAACATCCTTAATATTACGCGCTCAAGTCCCAGTGGCCGGGACTCCCACCCTAATGATGACTGGCCAGTGGGGAGGTGGAAGGGGCCTTAATGGACAATATGCCCGGTTTTATTCATAATTATTCTTCAACGTGGTCTCTCTCTCTCTCTCTCTCTCTCTCTTGCGAAGGGTTTGGGATGGAGTACGGATGGAAGTTTGGAAGTGGAGGAGGTACACACTGTTCGATGCGTTGCCATGCCGAATGGATGGAGCGAGCTGACAACCCCCGCTCAACCGACCGTTAAACCCGGGCCAAGATATTAATCCGAAACAAAACCAAGTAACGTTCCCGCGCACCAACCCGCGACCCATTAATTGCATCACAACTGCAGAGAATATGGGCGCGCTCTGCTGCGCGCTGGTTGTTGTTGTTCTCGTCATTTCATCCGCAAATTTATGGATCAACCTAAAACTGCCACTGCAGAAGTGTTTTCTTGTTGCTTCAAATTCGTTGCGGAGTTCACGCACGATTTTCGCACGCGATTTATTGCAATGCACACACCGCCCCGCGATGTGTGTCGCCGTTTCGTATCTTTCTGCGTTTGTTAATGTCATTTTTTGTCTTGTTTTGTTGAGCAGAATTTTCACACAAGTGGACACACCGGACGCCCACACTGATAAATAAGCGCACTTGAAAGTTTGCTACCACCAAGCTCCCTCCCCTGCTGTTCCCATTTCAGCGCGATAAGCAAAACTGAACGGGAGGACTGGACGGCCGCTCAAGAGGAGTCCGTAAATCTAGTGCATCTAGAAGAGCCCCGGGAGCGACTTACAGCAACGATTGAAACCACACTCGAGCAGAATGGATAAGCAAAAACCGGGAACAGTGGGGCAAACACAAATTATGAAATGGCACACGTCTCAAGGATAGGATGCCGCATCGACCGTTCGAACCTAACGAATTCGCGATGATCGCCGCCGCCGTAGTTTTGGGAGCGCTGGCGTTATTGGTGTTTTGCTCGAGAACGACAAGCTTTCCATCCAGCACCATTTCCACCCCTTCCCTTGCATTTTTGTCCTTCGCCTCTCATTCAGGATGCTCCCTTTGGGACCTAAAAAGGTGTCAAAACCCGAGACCCACCGAAGGCACCAGCAGTGTTTGTTTGGCCCAGTGTAAATACACTTTTTGCCTCAATATTCTCTTTTTTGTCTCCAGGATGGTCGTTGTTTTTTTTCTCAACATTTTCCTTACGCTTTCCCAAAAACAACAACTGTGTGCTTTTCACTCTGCTGCTGCTGCTCTTTCTATTTCCTTCCTTTGTCATTTTCACTCTTGAATGGCGATTCTGTGTGCGTCAGAGCACAAATGGTTGGCGACTCGAAAATTGAGAAAAACATCTCCCACACTCCCCCACCGACACACAACTAGCATGGACGAAAGCCAGCCGGACAGCGCTCTTCCCGCTGTGGCATTGCTTCTAGTGGTGTGCTCTCTAGAGCGCACTCACGAATTCGATCCGGCTCCGGCAAAATCGGAATCATTAGCTCTGCCAGGAATCGAAATCTTCTGGAGCCGTCCGGAGTCATCTGGAGTCATTTGGAGTCATCTGGAGTAATTTGGAGTCAACCGGAGTCATCAACCAAACGACTCCATTCGTACGACTCCATCCAGACGACTCCATCCGGACGACTCCAGACGACTCCAGACGACTCCAGAAGACTCCGGTAGACACCGGACGACTCCGGACTACTCTGTACGATTCGGAACGACTTCAGATAACTCCGACCAACTTCGACTCCGGACTACTCCGGATGATTACGTACGACTTCCGACGACTTCCGACGACTCCAGATGATCCAAAACTCCAGATGACTCCAAACTCCTCCAGATGACTTCGGACGATTCTGGATGACTCTGGACGACTCTGGACGACTCTAGATGACTCCGGACGACTCCGGACGACTTCTCACGATTCCAAAAGGCTCCGTATAATGCTGGGCTCCGGATCTACCTTGCAGATCCGGTTCCAACATGTTCGGCGTCGGATCGTAGTCGGCACCGGATTTTTGCCAACTTTACCCATCACTAATTGCTTCGAGTCTCACTCCCCAACAACAAACTTCAGACCGATATATCTCGAGCTCCCCCAAGTGAAAGAACTTAAGCCCCGATAAGTCTTCTCACGACCACACCCCACGCACACGACTCCTCTCCCTTGCACCAAACCGAAGAGGAAGCTTTTCCCAAATCACGCTGGAGCGGTGTATTATTTTCTTTTAGCCGTCCGCGATTGAGTTGGACTTTTGGAGGTCCTTATCGAAACTTTTTCATCCCTTTTTTATTACATTATTTTCTCTCTCTTTCTCTCTCTCTCTCTCTCTTTCTCTTTCTCTCTTTCTCTCTTTATTTCTCTCTCTCTCTCTCTTTCTCTCTCTCTTTCTCTCTCTCTTTCTCTCTCTCTTTCTCTCTCTCTTTCTCTCTCTCTCTTTCTCTCTCTCTCTTGCTCTCTCTCTCTTCTCTCTCTCTCTTCTCTCTCTCTCTTCTCTCTCTCTCTCTCTCTTTCTCTCTCTCTCTCTTTCTCTCTCTCTCTCTTTCTCTCTCTCTCTCTCTCTCTCTCTCTGTCTCACACTGTTTCTCACAAAGCAGTAGCACAAAAACCGCAAAAGCGAGGGCACAGACCACAAACCGGCAAAGCACGAGTGAGCGCGCGAAGGGGCCTGCGGTGGGAAGGAACCGGAGGAAGGGAAGGTCGAGCCACTCGTCAACGTCAAAACCTTCGTGCGCCAATCGACGTGCCGCGATCAACCTTCCACCCACGTAGAGCGGCGCAGTAGCAGCAACAGCCGCCACACACACACAATCGGGTCCCTCTCCTCTGTTAACACTATTTACAGTTGATCATATTATTGCAACCCTCCCCCCGGGGTGCAGCGACAGTGGAAGCAGCAGAGGGGGTGTAACGGGAGCACGATGATGTCAAGGGAATGCACTCAATCCGCCGTTGGGATTCGTCACCGTCACCCACCGTCAACCGATAAGCTAATGAGACACACGCACCCCATCCTATCGCTCTCTCTCTCTCTCTGTGTCTCTCTATCTCGCAACGGAAGCTAATTAATACATTACACATTACATAAGCAGTCGGTTCTCCGCTCGCGTTTCTGCCATATCTCGCTGCTAACAAACGTTTCGCCAGTTTGGTGCGATTGGACATCAGCGTTTTTGTTTTGTTTTCGTAGTTCCTTTGCAGGGCTTCTCTCCCTGAGTTCGCTCTACGCCGGATCCTTTGCAACCCGACCCAAACGTACCACATTCGAGCATGGACTGGACGTTAAAATGGGAGATTTTTGCGACGCAAAGACAGTGCGATGTAATAAAAAAAAAAACAAAGTTGCTGTCTTTCCCGCTCCAGCCCCAGCACAGCACAATGATTGATGAGCTGATCGCAATCATAAAAACAAACAAAAACACACACACAAACAAGATCGTTCTGTGTTTTAAAATGCACAAGCTTGCCTAATTTGCTCGTTATTTTTGTAACACGCTGCTTCTCTTCATCGCGGTTCAGGCAACGCGAGCAGCAAATGTCAAACGTGATGTGTGTGCTGAGGAGCCGATACAACTGGCGAGGGTCGTCTCATAGGCTAGGCAAAACCAACAAAATATCCATAAAACGATACTCGGATGCTCGTTCGGGTGGTTTAAAAAAGAAACACAAGATGATTCGAATAAATATTTCTCCATCGCATAAATCTCCGCCGCTTACGCAGCATACAGGTGTAATCACACACACACACACACACACACACACACACACACACACACACACACACACACACACACACACACACACACACACACACACACACACACACACACACACACACACACACACACACACACACACACACACACACACACACACACACACACACACACACACACACACACACACACACACACACACACACACACACACACACACACACACACACACACACACACACACACACACACACACACACACACACACACACACACACACACACACACACACACACACACACACACACACACACACACACACACACACACACACACACACACACACACACACACACACACACACACACACACACACACACACACACACACACACACACACACAGACACACGAACGAGGGCACATAAAATTTAGCAAAAGTCGCTCTTTTTGCCGTCTTTCAACACCCCCGAGAATCTCGCTCTTCCTCGCTGCCCCTGACGCACCGTTGTCATTCGGCGAAAGAGACGACGGCGAATGACGCAACCTGGGTCGCCACCGCGTTCTAACGAACAGTTTTGGGTTTTTTTTAACTTTTTCAACCAAACTTCTGAGGGAGCAGGGGAGGAAAAAAGTATTGGGACGACACTCAACCGCCTTTCCAAAAAAAAAACTTTGCGCAAGCAACATCGAAAAGCAAAAATGCGAGCAAAACCCGGTTCATCCCGGCATTCGGCACTCGGTTTGACTAGCAATGCCAGCCTGGAAGAAGGAAGGATTCGCTTTTCGGGTGGGAAAAAAACGAGAGCAGTGGCGGAGGGGAAGAGCATGTTAAAATTTTCCAACATTTTCTTACACTTGAAATGATGATCATCACCTGAAGGCCGCATGCAAACTGCGACGGGGTGGGCACACTCCCGCAATGGATGATGGATGGATTTGATTTTACGAGCGCAGGCGGATTTTGCGAGAGCAAACGAAAATTGTGCATTTACATTTCCTGCGGCTTTGGGAGCGGCAAGAAGTAGCTGGCGCACGGGATATGTGTTGCGAAAGAAAAATTTAATTTTCCGTCTGCGGTACTTGTGTTTAGAGGAAGGAAAACCCCCGCCCCCGGATGCTGTCGGAGCAAATCGTAAAAGTGCAGGAACTTTCACTTAACGACGCGTTTATAGCGGGCGACCTGCACTGCTGAGTGTTTCGAGGGCGGCTTGGCTACGGGGTTGAATTTGATTTAGAAGTTTTCATTACCATTTTTATCTCTTCAAATGGTGTGTGCGGAATGTGCAGTGTGCCGTCGCGTAGCCGCCATCATGCACAAGTTTGGTCGTGCGATTTATGCTAGAATGCGTTTATGCATCGCCGCCGGAAACGACGGTATTGGCAATAAAAGTGTTGTGCGCCACAGTCTAAAGCCGAACACTTTCTTTGCTGCATTTCCTATTAGAAAGCCCTACGCCGGAAGCGCTAATAAGATTTTATGGTTCTTGTTGGCGATGGAATTTGCATGACAGCTACGCGCGCAATCCGATCGGATCAAATGCGTCAATCTCCAAAACTAGATATTTTTTAATATTATTAGGCGCACGTGCTGACCACATGTATTCCCGGGCGTGTGCGATATTTAATGGCGTATAGCGAAGCTTTCCACTTGAATGATAGCATGATTTTATTGGGTCACAAACACACTTAAAACGCTCATTTCTTACGCTTTGAGGGATTACAACTGCATTTATGCAAAATGAGAGAATGGTAGAGGAGACGTCCGATAATATTAAGTTAAATCGTAGCCTTTTACTTTTCATCAGACCGACCCGACACATTTCAACTCCGGTTTGGAGCTAGACATATGAAAATTAAAAGGGTTTAAATTTAAGATTTAAATAGCAGACTAAAACGGCTGCCAGAGTCCTCGATTTCAACAGACAGCTCTCCTCTCTCAAGAAGTTTCATTTATTATCATTATTATTCAATGGTTAATCTTGCACGGGCCATACGGCCTGATCAAGATAGATTTACTGTCAGGGGGATGTACCCAATCGGGTATTTTAAATGTTGAGTATTTACCGGGTACGAACTGGTGTTTCACGAGTAATTGAGATTTTGCAATTATAGTATTGAAATAAACATTGACATCGGAAAACAATTTAGAAATTGCTCTCGATATTTGCCAATGATACATATATTCACAGAGTTTTTTGGGGGTTTTGGTTTGTAAAATAACATTTCCATTATGTTATTTCTTCAAAACTACAATTATGTTTACGATAGCCCGGAGTAAGTTTTAAAAAAACATTACTGGGGATCTTTATTTGCGAACTGCTAAACTAAGACTAAAGCTAACTTCTGGATTCGGTACTATTTAGCTAGGCTGGTGTTTTCGGTGCTGCCAGGTTTGCCGGTCACGTTGTCGTCCACGTTTATGATGATCATGTTGCCTCGATCCGTCTGAACATACGACACCACACCTGGTCGTGGGAACCTGCTTCCAGTGGAGTTCCCGTTGGAACTTGACTCCGCGCGTGGAGTAACATCGATGGCTCGCTTGCGACCGTTTTCTTACTCAGCACCTGTATCATAGCGCGTAGCGCATGTGTACATAACTCCTCCCTCCTTAAACGTCGAGCGTCCTCGATCGACTTACCGACGTTTGCAGTGGGATGATGTTGTGAATAGCTTCGGTAGACATTTTCTTCTCTGCATGTTTGGTTTTGTGTTTGTAGATGCAAAATGCAGTTATAAGAAAGCCTGTTAGAACAACAATTAATATCCCTCCTGCAATTGTATGCGTGCGTAAGCGGAGTGTTATTGTATGGAGTTGATGTATGTTACTAATATGCATTGTGTGCAGATCTTGTATACTTGGCTTGTTAAGAGTTATTTCTGTTTTGCTGCCAGTTAAGGGTATGAAGTAGTCTTCTTGGTCTAGCACATCAATATGCGCAGTAAATGTGCTATTTAAGATTTTTACGGTGCAATTGCCGGTTTCAATTAGTGTGGGTACTGCTATTATTTGGCTGTTTGAGCATGAATCAATGACTGGCACTCCAAGGGTGGTATCGATTAGAATGACTCCTGGTTTCATTTCTCGTATTATCGTATGCTCGGAGCTCGTGGTGGTGGTACATTTAGATGGATGATTTCTGATGATATTTGAGATACACTTGTCGTTTAGCGGTTGTGGGTTGTTGCAAATCGTGCACTCCTCGTTAACATTGAAAATGGTGTTTTTATGTTTGGCTACAAATTTTACATCCGTCTCTACTCGGGTGTTGTTTACGTTTAGAGTTTCTATTCGTAAGAGGTCATAATCTTTTCGCTCTACTATCGGTATTTTTACTACTAGAAATATTTTTTTTACCTATTGCTGTAACTATGCATGAAACATATTGTGAAATTTCCTCTTTAAAGTTCAGAAATATTTTCTGATCTTTTAATGTTTGCCATATATATTCCGTTTCGTTTGACGATAGAATATTTTTGTTTATTATGTTAGAACGAGCAAAGCTAATCTGTTCTTCTATGTCTTCTAGCAGTTGTACAATGTTATCAATGTTCAGGATAAGATTTACTTGTTCTATTTCAGTTTTTACGACTTTTATCTGATTATTCATTTGATTTTCGATTTTTTTTAGAGTTTGTGTAATTTTGTTCACTGATTTTTCTATTTCGGAATTAATTCTAACTTGAGCGTTAATGTTGGATATGATTTTGTTTTCTGAATGTTCTAAATGTTCTAGGTTGCTGTTAATTATGTTCAAATCTTCTTGATCTGGATTTCCTGCGATTATTTTTATAATTGTTCCTAAACCATTTATTATGCCTCTCTTTTGTTTTCTAGGTCTTATATTTCCTAATTTCTTATAAGCTGATAGGATTTTATAGTCTAAGGTGTCCTTAAGATGATTGGTTAGGCTAATATTATTGGCTAAATTCTGAATATAGTTAAGGTTAGTTTCTATTTTTTCCAGATTTATTGTATGTATTACTCTATGATATCCAATTTTTATTTTGGCCGTTCCTATTTTTATTGCGACTATTCTATCTTCTCTAGGAATTTCTCTGTAAATTGTTGCTGTTATAAGTTTTGAATTAATCCAAACTATTATGAGGAAAAGAATCATTCCAAATTTCATTTTTAGTTTTTATAATATTCAGCTGTGATTTCTGTAAGGATGAGAAAGAATTTAAATGGTATGTTAGGTTTTTCGTTTCCTTTTCAATTTTGATTTATGAATTTTTCTTCCATTTCGGTCTAAAATATTTGTACCTAGGTTATCGAAAACTTTCGTTTCACGATACCTTTCTTCGTGTTTTAAATTATTTCTTTTCCTTTCGAAGATCGTGTCATTGTCTTTGAATAGTTCTGGTTCTTCTCGTGTTTTGTTTAATTTTTCTATGTATTTGGATTTTTTTTCTTTTTGTTTTGTGGCATACACTCTATAAAGCTCCTCTTTTTGTTTAATTCTTTCTTGAAGGTCCTCAGGGATAGGATCTTCGTTTTTGAAGCCGAAAAATAGTTCTTTAGGGGATATGTTTGTTTGAGAGTGTATAGAATCATTGTAAATTGAGACTGCCAAATTAATTTTTGAAGTAGTTGATAGATTTTTTGTAGAATCTCGTAGTGAGATTATGTTGTGCAATTCTCTTATTGTTCTATGGACAATTTCAATTGTTCCATTTGAAGAGGATTGACCAACACTTGTATAATGGAATTCTACATTATTTTCTTCAAGAAATTGTTTGATTGTGGTGGATTTAAACGAACATTCTTGGTCCATCACAAGCAAACAAGGTCTTCCAACGTTAGCGAAGAATTGAGTTAGTGCTTTTAGTATATGTATAGCGTTTCTTGATTGTAAAGGAATCGCCATGGTTAGTCTTGAGAACTTATCGCAAAGGGTTAGAAAATGTTTATCACTAATTATAAAGATGTCCATATGAACGATTTCCAAAGGTTTTTTAGGAGTGGCAGTAATTTGATATTTTTGTTTATATGGGCGTCTTTCATATTTAGCTTTTTGACATATTTTGCAAATGTTAATAAATTTAGTAATTTTAGTTTTCATGTTTGGAAAATAATATTTTCTAGCAATATGTAGTTTGGTCTCAATAATTCCTCTATGGTTTGCATTATGTTGTCGTTCAATAATCAAATCCTGGTCAATTTCATCAGTTACATCTTCTAAAATTGTTTTTGTCCAAAATAGTTTGATCGATTTTGCGCGAGAGAAATAGTTTTTGTAGATAATTTGTAAGTTTTGTAAGATTTTTTCGCTGCAACAAATGCCAGTAACACATTTGGGAGATGCATATTCTTTGATTATGTTGATCAACATAGCTGGTCCAAAAAGGGGTGTTTTTATTGTTATTCTATGATAATTTCCGAAAAGTGTAATTGCTTCTCGAGAATCATTATTATTTTCTTCTAGTATTATTTGATTTCTAAATTCATTTAGTGGTTTTTCAGTTGCTGGGATGAATTCGTCATCATTAGTATCTGCTGAGTGTTGCGTCATAGTGTCAGTATTGTTAGAGGCAGTATTTGCATTTAATTCGGGTGTTAAAGCAGGGTTTTCCGTTATGCGGGATAGTGCATCTGCATTTCCATTAAGAGTACCTTTTTTATACTTAATTTCAAATTCGAATTCTTCCAAGGCCAGTTTCCAATGAAGAAGTCTTCTATTTAAATCATTTTTCTGTCTTAGCCAAACAAGAGGTTTGTGGTCAGTTCTTATTTCAAAAACTGTTCCGAAAATGTACGGTCGGAAATGCTTGGTTGCCCAAACAATGGCGAGTAGCTCTTTTTCGGTAGCTGAATAGTTGCACTCTGTTTCGTTAAGCGTTCTAGAAGCGTAAGCGATTGGGTGTTCCTTACCATCTTCGAATTTTTGTGAAAGTACAGCGCCAAGGGCGAAGTCACTTGCGTCTGTTTCTAAAATGAATTTTCTGCTAAAATCAGGATATTTTAAAATTGGATCAGTAGTGAGCATTTGTTTACAATCGTTGAAACAATTTATAAATTCGTCATTATGTGTTATTTTAGAACCTTTCTTAAGACATTTTGTGAGAGGTTTGGTCAGTTTTGAAAAATCTTTTATGAATTTTCTGTAATAACCAAGGATTCCTAAGAAGCCTTTAATGTGGGTTGTTGTTTTTGGTATGGGCCAATGCAATATTTTTTCTATTTTGTTTGGATTGGGTTTGATGCCATCTTGAGTTACGATGTGTCCTAAGAATTCACACTCTTTTCTTAAAAATTCACATTTGTCTAATTGAACCTTTAAATTTGATTCAATTAATTTTTTCAACACTTTATTCAAATTGTCCAAATGTTGTTGGAGTGATTTACCAAAAATAATAATATCATCTAGATATACGAGACAGTTTCTTCCTACAAGGTCACCTAAAATATTATTCATGGCTCGTTGAAAAGTAGCAGGTGCGTTTTTCAAGCCAAAGGGCATTCGTATAAACTCGAAGTGTCCTTTTTCTGTGCTAAAAGCTGTTTTTGGTCTATCCTTTTTATCAACTTCAATTTGATGAAAGCCGGATTTTAAATCAAGTGTAGTGAAGTACATGCTTCTACCTAACTTGTCCAAAATTTCTTCTATATTGGGAATAGGGTATCGATCATCGATCGTTTTTTCATTCAATTTTCTATAGTCAACCACGATGCGCCATTTCTCCTTTCCACTTGCATCTGATTTTTTTGGGACTATCCAGATTGGGGATGTCCATGGGGATATAGAATGTTGGATAATACCGTCAGCAATCATTTCTTCGATTTGCCTATTCACTTCTGCTTTATGAATATTGGGGTATCTATAAGTTTTTGTGTGAATGGGTATATCGTCTTTAGTTTTTATTCGATGTCTAATAGCGGTGGTGCATGAATGTTTTTCTTTTTCTTGATGGATGATGCCTAGATTTTGTTTAAGAATTTCGAAAAGTTTATGTTTTTCTTCTTTGTTTAAATGATCGGTGCGAATTAAATTTTCGAGATTTGCTATGTAATTTTGCGGATGATCATTATATGGGTGTGTGCTCATGTGATTTATTTCGATCATTTTGTCTAATTCATATGTTTTTGCTGGTTTAGTCCAATGAAATGTTAATGTGTCGCCGTAATTCCTGGCAAGAACTTTAGCATATCCTTGTTTTGCTTTATAAACGCCTGAAGGAATTATTGTATCTTTTATTTGAATGTCTTTTGGAAGAAAAATGTTTCCTTTTGTTTGAGAAACAGGAAGCTTTATAATTTGAGAATTATTAGCATTTAAGGTAATTGAAGGGGGTTCTAATGTTCTTATTTCTAAGTCGATTGTACGATCGGGTAGAATAAGTTTATGATTTTTTGTATCAATTAGTGTTTCCATATCGGAGAGTGATTCGTATCCGAGTATTCCGTCAAAATAATTATGACATTTGAAAAGGTAAAATTTTAATTTTTTATCTAGAATGGTTATGAATGTGCATTCTTGTGATTTGAACTTACCATTTTTATTTTTTATGGTGATTGTTTCGCATTTCACTCTTTGAGTTAGTGGAACTAATTCTGGATTTAAAAAGTTATTGTTCGCTCCGCTGTCTACTAAAAGTTTGATGTTTGAACCATTTAATTTTGTTGCGTAAAAGGGTAGTCCGTTAATTCCGTTTAACTCGGTGGGTTTAAGTTTGCAGTAATTTGAAAATTTACATCTTCTTCATTATCGGTTTCTTCGTCTGAATCGGATTCTTCTGATATTGTTTTTCCGTCATCTTCTTCGGCTGTATGCGAGAAAATTTTGTTTCTCATATTGGACCGTAAGGATTGATCGACATCCATGGGAACAATTTTTGTACGATCTGAAGATGGTTTCATGTTATTGAATGGTCTATTTTCAAGGTGTTTAGGTTGTGAAAATTTATTATCCCTTTTTACATTTTTGTCGACACTAGGATGTTTTTCGAACCCATTATTGGTGTTTGATTTGGTCCTTTCAGCGTTTTGGAATCTGCATAGAAAGGCATAAGCTGATTCCAAGTCTTCTGGTTGTGCGGTTTGTGCATATCCAAAATATGTTTTGCTCAGACCATTTATGAACGCAGCGAGGCATTCTTGTTCTAAAAACAGGTTAATTGCCTCCCAATGTGAAGCGTATACCGTATTCTGTCTTGCTACTGATTTCATATTGATCAAAATTTCTTTTGTTTTTCTATAGTGAAGGCTCAAAGATTCGTTTTGTTTTAGGTTCCACAGTTGTGTTTGATACGTTGCGATGTTGTTTCGATCGCCATAAACGTTCTGCAAAATATCTGCGACTTCATCAAAAGTAGTAGGGTTTCCGTTCACACAAATAGTGTCACGTGCTTTGCCCTCTATCTTATTAATTACGGTCTGTTCGTAGACACTGAATATTTCTGGTGCCACGTTGTTTCTGAAGAGGTCTAGTGTTTTTTTAACTGTTGTTAACCAACCGATTAACTGTTTTTTGTTTCCGTCGAATCCGGGAATGACCCTAATTGGATCCGGGATACGAAAATAGTCAGCACTGCGACTCGAGGTCGTTGGCTGTTGTTGTTGTTGGAAGCGTTGTAAACTATCGTTTTCCGCTTGGAGTGTGTTAACGCGTTCCTCTAACGAGCGCATAGATTCAATCAATGCGTGTATATTTTGTTCCATTTTCACTGGAATTTTCTTGTCCTTAGTGAAGTTCAAAGAACGAACTTTTGGGAAAGGGGTATATTTTGGCATTCAATGATAAAAATTGTTTGTTGCCTACCGCCTTTTTATTATAAGAGTAGGGGAACTTATGCTTTAGGATGTAACTCACCTTTTTATCCACGTGTCGGGAAATTAGAGTTTTCCGTTACCTGTCCTTTGCTTTGTCCTTCCTCTTCTTCTTCGGTCGCTCGTTGTCCACGGATTGGGTCAGCGATTGTCCTTCCTTTTCTTCCTTGGTCGCTCGTTGTCCACGGATTGGGTCAGCGATTGTCCTTCCTTTTCTTCTTTGGTCACTCGTTGTCCACGGGTTGGGTCAGCGATTGTCCTGCGTTGATTAGTTTACCCAGTAACGCTGGCTGGGGAGTCTTGCCACTAGCTTTTGTTCGAATGTTCTCTTCCAATTCTAAATAGTTGAAACCAACCGTTCGTGCACTTGTTCTTACACTTTATGAAATAATGAAATTCACGCGATCGTCACGAGTCAACCACGGATCGGGCGATGGAGCAAAGTCCGGGCGATACACAGATTTATTTCCGTTATTTCACTGCACTGTACTTGAACACTTGTCACTGAACGTGAATTGGGCCTAGCCGACTGCGCCAATTATGTTTACGATAGCCCGGAGTAAGTTTTAAAAAAACATTACTGGGGATCTTTATTTGCGAACTGCTAAACTAAGACTAAAGCTAACTTCTGGATTCGGTACTATTTAGCTAGGCTGGTGTTTTCGGTGCTGCCAGGTTTGCCGGTCACGTTGTCGTCCACGTTTATGATGATCATGTTGCCTCGATCCGTCTGAACATACGACACCACACCTGGTCGTGGGAACCTGCTTCCAGTGGAGTTCCCGTTGGAACTTGACTCCGCGCGTGGAGTAACATCGATGGCTCGCTTGCGACCGTTTTCTTACTCAGCACCTGTATCATAGCGCGTAGCGCATGTGTACATAACTCTACATTATTCTAACAAATTATATTAAAACTGAGAATGCAATAATTGTTTAATGAAAGGCGACCGCGAGCTTCTTCCAAAGGTAATAGTGATGAAATCCACAAAAGCACAACTCAAACGAATGAAATTATTCCATCGAATCAGAGTTTTCTATGGTTATTGGGTACAACAATCATATTTAATCTAAGCTCTACCTTAACGACTACTTTTTGGAGTACTAAATCTGGCGACAAACAATGATTTGCCCTTTACGTATGAAATTATGATCGAAAAAACTATGTCTCAGAATGGTAATGATCGGATTGAACATTACGCAAGATTTTAGAACGCATGCATAAAAAGCGTTTATCACGGTGAACATTGCCTTCATCCTTATCTACACCTTTCCCGAACAGCGCTGAGGCGGCTGAAGAACATGAAGGCTCCGGGTTTCGATGGGGTCCTCAACATCCTACTAAAGCACCTCCAAGTCATTTGCTTGATAAGCAATATCTTTCACAGGTGTCTTGAGTTGGGCTACTGGAAGTGCGCAAGAGTAGTGCCCATTCTCAAACCCAGCAAAGACCCCACGAATCCCGGAAACTATCGCCCAATCAGCCTCCTTTCCTCGCTAGGTGTTCAATAGCTCAAATAAATGATGTTGCTGAGAAGGCTTGTGGGCTTAGACTAAACTTTATTTTATAAAATATTCTTACATTATCCTATTTCATCCTAATCCTAAGGCATTTGACAATGTCTGGCAGAGTGGGTTTATTCATAAACTTGTCACGTTTTGCATACCAATGTACCTTACAAAGATAATTCAAAACTATTTACAACAAAGGACGTTCGGGGTACGACGCTCTCTGACGTACACTTACTTCCGGCCGGGGTGCCACAGGGTAGTTTGCTGGGTCCACTATTGTACATCCTGTACACTGCGGATATTCCAGCACTACCTTGTGATGGTCAAATTTTCTTGTTCGCAGATGACACTGCTATTGCGGTGAAGGGTAGATCTCTGACAGAGGTGAGCCGTCGTGCTCAGCGCTGCCTTGATACTTCTATACAATATGCTACAAGCTGGAAAACCCGTGTCAACGTGGCCAAGAGTCAGGTCATGATTGTCCCACATCGACGCAAACGGTCTTTGATCCCAACTATGCACAGCAGGGTTGAGGTTAACGGCGTTCTGGTCGAATGGACTAACAAGGTAAAATATTTGGGCCTCACGTTGGATAGTAAGATGCTTTCCCACGGACAGGTTGAGAGTATCTTACGCCAGGGTCAAACTCTCTTAATGAGTTTATACCCACTGATATCGCGCAGGTCCAGACATTCCTTTGTGGACAAACTAGCTGTCTTTAAACAAATCATTCAACCAGCGGTACTTTATGGTTGCCAGGTTTGGGGAACATGTGCCAGGGTACATTGCCAAAAAATACAGGTGATGCTGAAGAAAATGCTAAGAATGATAGCAAATTGCGATCGATACACAAGGAATTCAGATCTTTATGACACATGCGAAGTAGCTCCACTCGATAGCTACATACAACAGCAAACTCGTTTTTTTTATCATATCTCGTCTGAAGATTATACATATGTGTATATTTTTTCCATTTCAGGTACTACCAACGTTTGCAAGTTTATGAGCTCGTTCGTTTCCTGAGATTCGTATATCCAGGCTTGGAATCCAGCATAATGTAACATTGAACCTAATGCAGATTACTTCTATTGAAATAATGTGAGGGTCTTTTGTACGTCCATGTACCAACGCTGAGTATTGTACAGGTGACCCCCGAGATACGACTGTATTTGGGACCGAAAAAATGACCCAAAGCAAGGCGTCAGGCGAAATAGTCGTATGTCGAATATCTGGGAATATAAAGTTTATAACCGAAATAGAAGAGTCGGAATCTATGAAATATTATTTGAAATAATATACGATAATGTATTAATTTTCCTTCAAAAGCCGTTTACACGACATAAAAAATCAAAATCAAAATCGTCGTATCTGCAAATCGTCGTAACTCGAGAGGGTCGTAACTCGGGGGACGCCTGTAATAGGTTCATCATCATCATAAGAAGCAAACATTCAAATATCCATTTATTTTATCCAGGAAAACCTTCCTGATTTGATTCATATTTAGGGAATGACTTTGGATCCTGATTTATTTTTGATCTAGGCTGATGCTGGCTTTATAAAACGATTTTAAACGAATAAATTTTTTTATAGTACAATACAAACAATTTTGTTGTATCCTTTTAAAGGAATAATTTTCTTTTCAACGACGGCTATAGTTACAAAATGATTTTTCATTAAAATTTACACATAAGGAATGGAAAAATAAATCCAACTAATTTCCGAGCCCTGATGATATGATGTTGTCGAAGCCGAAAATGCTGGAATTGAATTACAAGAATTGAAATTAAATTCATTCCAGAGAGTTTTAAAATTTGAAATTGCCTTCACGGTACAAGCCGTTGCTGTTTGGGGCGAAAACTTCAAATCTTATCAGCCCCAAAGCAAAACTGCCACCAAAGAAAAGTTGCCCAATTTAAAGATGGATGGACAACGCTTGAGGTAGGGCAGAAAATAAAAACAACTTTTGGCCGGGAAGATCTGCATTTGCTTACCAAAAATGTGTACCACTGCACAGAAAATGCTCATTTCCTACAGGCGTCACGCATCCATACACACAAACACACACAGACGGAGCTTATGGTAAGGGGCCAGGGAAACGGCGGCATCTTTTTACGGCTGACTCCGCGCGCCCGCTGGACACTGCGCGAAAAGGCAAATCGAAAATAAACTTAATTTTCCGGACACCTCTTCTCGCGGTGCTGCTATTTTTTTTTTATTTCTCTTCTTATGTGTGATGTTTAGATTTTAGTTTAAAAAATTGTACCACCCACTAGCAGCAGGTGACCCTTTTAGCAATACACACACACACACAGGCGAACGAACACACCTGTCCCCCTTGTGCGTTGCCAATTCCTTCTGCCTCTTCATTTTCCACGCCACCGACGGGAGCGGCCAGCGCGTCTCGGATCGATTCTTTCCACCGGCAACAACCGATTTAACAGTTATGCGACACACACCCACCCATACACACAAACAGTGAGGTGTACGCGGCAGCTGAGGCAGGTCAAAAACATTCCATTTCTCCGATTTTTCGGTCCTTTCACCACAAACGCGGCCCCCCCCCCCACCCCCTCTGTCTGTCGGTTGCGGCATTCTCGGGACCGACGCTATTGAAGGAAAAGGATGCTTCGCTTGTGGGTGGCCAGAGAGAGTGTGTGTGAGAGAGAGAGAGAGAGAGGTCAGAGGGGATATACCAAAGTTTTCCGCTCGATCAAAACCACCCGTTTTTCTCGACCCCCGTGCTGGCCCGTTCATTGTCATGCTATAAAGCACCAATTTGTTCGCCTTTCACAAATAAAAATGTGCCGATTTAGAGATATACACGCCGTTCTAAAAATATTGGCTTCCCCCCCACCCGCCGGCCACACCCACTCACCACTCGCCCTTCTCTTCTCTACTATGTTCCTTTTTTTTCAAAGCGAGAAACAGTTGAAGCAAATCGAGGGGTGGAGAATGGAAAACATTTCCATTCGCTTTGCCGATGGAAAGGAGAAAGGGTTAGATTTCCCACCGACAAGGAGAAAGACGGAGGGAGAGATGCCACACACACACACACACACCAGGGAACGGATAGAATGGCGCCCCATCAGCATGAAAAGCAGGTCATTTAAAGGAAATGATATGAAATGCCGCCAGATGCCTCGATGGCGCGCACAATTGCCAACCGCTTTTAAGATTATAATTATTGCGATAGCATCTACGTTTACATACGTTCTTTTTTTTTTGCACCATTTCCACCATCGAGCGATCTACGGGATTAATTGCAAGCGTAAAGAATTACTAATTATTGGTGCCGAACTGCAGCAGCAACAGGAGCAGCAGCACCATCAGTACGATGTTCAACGCTTCGTTGCGGTGGAGCGTTCGTGGTTAAGTGCATGCGTCGCTGTACAGGTAAATGCAAGGTCGTGGGATCAAATCTCTCTCTTGACGTAACAAAAACACGTTGGCTTGTTCTCACTGGATTTTAGTCAATAAGAAAATTGATCGTATGAAGAAAACATCATGAATGAGAATTGCGTGCATGAAAAAAGTAGAATGCCATCTTTATAACAGTAAATATTATAAAAAAAACACACAATCATGAATTCCAATTTTCTTCTAGGCCTCCTCACTTAATGTCTGGATTGATAAATAAATGACGCTATTTTGTGACTCCTCTACAACACGGAGAGGCGGGCGAGCTCCCAAGAGCTCTCCGAATTCTTTGCACGTCCGTCCCAATGACGCTACTACTACCACGTGTGCCCGGGCAAGACAGTAAAACCGGCGCTGCTGGTGCCCTTCGCGTGGCGAAATTCCAGTGCACACACACGTCGGTTTCGCAATCATGTGGTGTGTGACTGTCTATATTATCTGCCAACAAAGTGCATCTCTCCCATTCCCTGAAAATCAAAAGGCACACTGACAGAACAGACACACGCCACAAATGCAGCGACCAAAGCCGGTCGGTCCATCACCGCTTTAACCGAAAAGCGCTTACAGTTGTTGAGAGGAATGGGAGGGGGGGGGGGGGGGAGGTAGCCCTTGAGCGTCTGCAAAACAGTTTAGCCTCCATAAAAAAAACCGCATGTCTCTCTGTCTCTCTCTCTGTCAATTTCTCTCTCTATCTCTTTTTCATTCCCATTTCCACTCAAACGCTCCACCGATAGTTAGCTTTTTTTACGACCAGAACGTGAATCGTCATTCGGACAATTTGTTGGGCTGTGTGCTGTGCCACGGTGCAACATTCTCTCTCTCTCTCGCTCAGCCCGTCCGGAAACGCTTCCCCGCCACAAAATACCATCCCACCCAACCCTACGGGGCTTCGGAAACGTTATTACGCGAATGCACATATATCCATCACTTTGCACGCTTTGTCGCGTCATTTAGCTTCCTCACACTAAACCTCAGCTCCCCGCAGCAGCCACCTCGCCCGCTCGCCGCTTTTCATCGCCGAAAGCTTTAAAGACGCTCTCAGGGCGGGGATAGTACATGTTTCAACGCGCGAAGATAATGCACCGCTCCTCGAGCATGCGAACATAAACCATCCTTCGCTGCGTTACTGTTTGCATTGCCTATAGGGAGGAGGGAAGGTGAGGAAAGTGTAAGTTAATACACACACAAAAACGGCCATGAACATGGAAAAGCCAAAAACACCAAGCGGGCGAAGCTGGAAAGCATTCCATCATCGACCCAGGGAGAGCCGAAAATCCCCCTCAACCTAACCGTCCCTCACTTGCCTCCGCCTCAGGAGTGAAACATTTCATAATAGTTTACTGAAGACACACACACACACACACACACATTCACAGCAAACAGTGAAACCTTAGCACCGTCTTCATCCGAGAGGCACACAGATTATGCAGTTCAACTGTCAACACTGTGCAGTATTGCCTCCCTTACCACAACCCATTCACACTCACACCTTGATCCACTCATGGGAAAGAAAAACGGAAACAGATTTTAACCGGCAATATCACACACACACACACATACACACACATAGAAATGCATTAGTAGCATGTTTGCCACAGTAAGTCGTCCCGAGATTTCGTCTTCCTTCGCTAAACTCAAAGAAGCGACGAATGCACGAGGCGCCCCTTTATGTTTGCTGTTGCATTTAAAAAGCATTACCTCCCTCTGTGCGTGAGAGCGAGACAGAGGGAAAGAGAGAGTGTGTTTCTTTTTTTGTTGTGTTATAAAAAGAAAAATATTGTGAAAAAAAAAACAAAATTTAAAGCGCCATAGAGGACAGAGAAACGCAACGTAACACATCTTAATGGCAAAATGTGTTTCCTTTCCTTCACTATCGGCTCGGAAATGTGTTGATTACAAACGATTTGCACATTGGTTATGCAGTGGACATAAAATCATAAAAGCGAGATGATGGGTTGCATGTTTTTTTTATGACGATTAGTAGGCATATATGATTGCTTTAATAGAACTGTTTTCGTGCAGAGATTGGATATTTTAAATGTTTATAACATACCAAAGGTGGTCCCCGCTTTCATGGGTTAAATTAGAAAGCTGAGCTTTAACCCTTTGCTTTACTGGGTATGGAGCCCTTCACGGTTGTAATCAGTTTTTTGTATGGTGTTTGACAGTTGGAGGCTGAAATCATGTAAACACTCCATACAAAACCACACACAAAACTAGCCAGCAATTTTCAGTCTAGATTATCTAGCCTCAAAGCTAGAATTAGATTCGAGTATCTGCTCGATGAAAATGGCAAAACAAGGTGGTATTTACATTTATCCTAAGATGCATTACAGAGATCTGGTGATAGAATCCAGAATCACAGTGTATGTAGTCCAGGTGGTCTCATAGAATGTTTTTATCACCAAATTTGAACAACACTTTTTGACAGAATGGGTGAAAACTTTTGTTCAAACAAGCTTTCTGGAGGTTTGACAAATACTCAAAACACTCTTAAAATCTTCATTCAGAAACAGAAGCGATGCAAATCAGACTTCTAAATTAAACCTATATATTATATTAAACCTGTTATTATTATATATTAAACGTGTATATTATACCATCTTAGATAGCTGCTCGAAAACTGCTATACAATGCATACAGCTAACAGGCTGAAATTTCAGCCTACCAACTTAAAACGGAAAGGACCCCATTATTGGACAACTTGGGTAGGGTTTTCCATTCGTAGTTGACTGTAATTATTTGTTCAATCATATTCAATCTCTAATTCGTGTATATCTCCGATTTTTCAACTTGGTTCATTCGTTTTTTAAGCAAATGTCCACAAATTATTTATACTAATTTTTAAAACAAAATCTTGAGGGAAACTGAATTAACTCTATCGTTACTGTCTTGGCTAAGTTCTTATTTAGTAAGCAGCAAATACAGAAATTAATAGAAACGAGTCTCAAAAAACGTTCAAGAGCACTTCAGAAGTTGCGTAAAGCAGTCATCTCCACTTAAATTTTTGCTATTTTTATATTAATGGTCCTACGAGTATCTAAAATGCATGTGTTCATTACGAGGCAATTATAACCACTACTACTATAACCGATCTTTATTGTCTAAAGTCCTTCAACATGTCGTTTGTTGTTGTTCTTGAGTATTGTTTAATTATATGGTGTCCCTAATTCGACTGTTTGGGTGAATAAGCTTGAATCAGTCCAAAGAAAATGTACCCTGTTACTTTATAAAGCAACACGCCCTGCTGCAATTCGTCCGTACCACACACGGTACCTAATGTTGGGAATTCTATCTTTAAAATATCGATAAAGGTTTGCCCCAAGTGTTTTTGTGACAGAAATACTCTCAATCCAAATTAACTATGGTCCGGTTACAGGGTTATGCAAGATGATTTCAGAGATATTTAATAACTTTAGGATACAAGCACGACGGATTTTTGAAAAAATAACACAAATTCCATGTGACCTTTAACTGCAAGGGACACGTTAAAAAAGCTAATTCCGAACCCACATCGATCCTGGGACTGTTCTCGAGCCATTCCTCTAATATTACAGAGTTCATCCTGGTACTGGAACTGATTCCAATCCCAGACAGGTGTCTGAATTGGTCAAGAACCTGCAACAGATCCTTACACCATATCGATAGTGAAATTCCGATCCCATACCAGGGATCAGGGAACAGTCTTGAAGCTGCTCCCAAAGCCGTATAGATCCTGGATCTGATTCCTGACCCCAAAGAGGTCCTGTCACATATACCTACCGGTAATGGAACGGATCCCGAACTGTTTCTAGAGGTTCTGATAAAGATTCCATTTCCGTCCTGGAACATATCCTGACACCATTCCAGATCCTGATACTGCACCCTTTATAATTCGTCTCCAAAAATTAATATCTGAATCTGTCTAAGTCAAGGAACTATCCATGCCAGTGGTATTCCTATTTGTTGCTTTTTGTAGTTGCATTGCGGAGTCCCACGGTATTATCAGCAACTCAAAGGACATAACAACATTCCCGTCCTGGGTTTAAGTCTCGTATGGGCCTAGGCAAGAATTGACTATCCGGCTGCGTACTACTTATTAAGTCTGGAAAGCCTGTATAGGCCGGCAATGACCCGTTACCGCTAAAAAGTTGCAGTTACATGTTTATAGAAATGTTGCCGCGACATTTTCATACATCCAGACATAAAGTAGGACACTTCTGACTTCGAGACCTACTAGACAGTTGTTTGGCCCACTTATTGTAAAAATTTCCTAACACGTCGTAGTTGACATTCTTTAACAATGCTTCAGCCAAAAACTCAGTCGAAAAACTACGTAAACGCTCTGATCGCTTCTGATCGTTACTTGTATCGCCCATGCCTTACTTCGCAAAATACTCAAAAAGAAGTTGGCGTTGCGTTTCCCATAGCCTAAGCGATTGCCATTGTATGGATGTAAACGCAGCAAAAACCAGCCAAGGAATCGTTGGATAGTAACGCTCTCTACCCTAAGCAATGCGGTCAGGCCCGTCTCTACTGACTAATAAATAATAGCTAAAAAAAACTCCGCACATAGATAATTTAAACGCATGACGGCAAATTACACCATTGGTGCCGTGACTAGGATGTGCCTATTACTTCGTACATTAAGTCGCATTTGTCAACAACCATAACGCTTGAAGCGTGGTTTTGGATGCAATAACTTGTAATTGATAGTACCATAAAAAAAAAACAATATGTTTACAATTGCACACCAAACTTGTCTCTTACCAACGGCATTTTAGCTCAGGATAATAAAACAAAAATCAAATTTGTTGCGCTTACAAACTGTTGTTCGGGGAGGTTGTGGCGAATTGCCTCTTTACAGCAGCGCTAAATGCTAATGCAGGGGAGTACCGTTTCGTCCGACGTGCGAATAATTACAAATTGTAACCCCGTGACAGTGGTGCCGACCCCTCCGGACACTCGGACGCTTTTGATCAATCACGTTTGAAGGAAAAAATTAAATAAAGCTCCCGCTTACCCCGTCCCCAACCATTCCCTCAATCATTACAACTATCAACCCGTAAGGGTATTATTCAATTAAAGTGGGAATGATGAGGAGGCGCAGGGTTTCTCTTTTATCGCAATGTCCCTCGCAATGCCGCGCGCAAAGCGCACTTTAATGCTGCGAACCTGAACGCGCGCACAATACCAAAACATCCTTTTCGCCGCCGACGGGGATGCGTGTACAAAAAAAAGGGTTACAGCAACAGCTCCGCGCGAAAGGAGCAAGATACGCGCAAACACACCCCGACACACAAATGCACACAACAATCAACAATAGACCGGCAACAGCGCAATCAAATAGCGCAAAAAAAAAAAACCGTACATCTGTCCAATACCTTCCCGCCGTCCATCGGACAGGTTGAAAATACACAGCAGAATCAATCAAATCAAATTAGCTAACGCTGCTCTCATCCCTCGCTCTCTCTCTATCTCTCTCTCGTTGCTACAGGGGGGTCCACAGCGGTAAAGGTGGTAACGCTGAATCGAAGACACGTGGACTGTGTGTGTATGTTCTACTGCAAACATTTTTATATCCTCGCCATCGAGCCGGGACCACACACAGCAAATGGAACGGAGAAATTGAATTGACACAGCGCGCGGCGTTGGTTGGTCACGCGAAAAGCGCGGCCTTGCGCCGGACGCGTATCTGTTGCGAACAACAGTCTCATCTTCTGGTTCGTTGGCTCGTTGGTTGGGGTTTTTATTCTTATGTTTACGTTGTTACCCCCCCGGCCCGAAGGTGCCACACGCTAACAACAGAGAGAGAGAGCGCGTGGAATCGATCGGGGTTTTCCTCCACCAAACGAGATGCATTTTCCGCCTCGAGATGCAGCGGACGGTGGTGTAGCACACACAACAGCGTGCGCTGGAGGATTTCATGCACGTCCCACACACACACACACACAATTTTCCCCCGATTGATCGAAACCGATCGAAACCAGAGCAAACAGAGGCGCGCGGCGGTGCGAGAAGACGACAGCAGGGCAGCGGTTTTATTTTTATATACCACCGGATACAAAACACTTGATGGAAAAAGATTGTGTTTCTTTTTTTTGTTTTCTTTCGCCCCGACGACAACACAACGAAGCTCTTCGCTGGAGCAAGCATCCTTCGCCACAAGCAATGGGGTTTGATTGCAAACTTAATTTTATTGCGAAACCCCGAAAATACTGTGAATGTGTTTCTCTCTCTTTCCGCAATAGTCTAGCCTTTCCCAACTACACTGGAGCGAAAAATGATGGCATCTTTAGAACGGTGAGGAAAAACCACACTAGTGATGGGTACAGTTGGCAATAATCCGGAGTCGACTCCGATCCGACTATGATAAATTCGGATTCGATTCCGGAAGGTAGGTCCATCCTGTATTATTCGGAGACGTTTGGAATCATTCGGAGTCGGAGTCGTCCGGAGTTAATGGAAGTCGGAGTCATCCGAAGTCGTGCAGAGTCGTCCGGAGTCGCCAGGAGTCTTTCGGAGTCATTCGGAGCCGTTCGGAGTCGTTTGGAGTCGTCCGGAGTCGTCCTAACAAACGACTGTCGACGTCCTAACATACTCCGAACGACTCTGGATGACTCTGGACTACTCTGGACGACTCTGAACGACTCTGGAGAACTCCGGACGACTCTGGACAACTCCGGACGACCTCGGACGACTCGGGCCGACTCCGGACGACTTCGCACGACTCCGTGTGGGTTTGAGCGACTCCGGACGACGCTGGGCGACTCTGACTCCGGGCGGATCCAGTGGTTCCATTTTCTCGGAGTCGAAATCTGACTAGCAATAGTCGGAGTCGGTTCGAAGTCGTGGGTGCATTCCAGAGAGCACATCACTAAAACACACACATCAACTAATCAGCTGCTCCTTTCCGTTTGTAGCGTAGCAAGGACAGCTCTTCCCGGTTACTGAGCGTTACTTTGTGTGCTGTGCGTAACGCTCCACGAATTTAACACCCTGCAACTGTGCCTCACCACTTGCTTTCTCAGCAGCCCCTCTAGTTAATTGTGCTAAAGAGGATAAGCCTGTAGCTTGTCATGGATGTCCAGATGCCATGCGAATATAGGAGCCTCCACAATTAAGCGCACGCTGCTCCCGGAGATGGTTCTATTTCCGTCCTGGAGTCAAGGCGCAAGGTCGCCCGGAAAACTCGATTAAACTCACAATCACACAGACACACACACACACACAAACGCGCGTAGGCGTGAAAAAATCCTCTATCCATCGCTCAAATCGCTCGCTACAAAGTAGCCTTGCCACAACAGATTCGCTCCATTCCCTCAGGAAGTTCTAGAGCTGTTGGGAGGGGTCGTCAAAGTGGAAGAGTAACGTGGCAGTGGAAAGGTGCGGCGGTGTGGAATCGATCACCTTACCAAGCGACACACACACACACACATGAGTGACAATCCAGACGCTTAATCGGGCATGGAAAATTGGAGCAATAAGGCAGAAAACCGGGACGACGACGGCGACAGCAACAGAAGACGGTCTTGTTCCGCTTTTTTTTTGTTTCACCATTGCGGATCCTCTCTACGACCTCGTCGTCCGCACGTCCACCGAGCAGTGTGTGTGTGTGTGTGTGTCTCGGCATCTCGGTCAATTCCGCTACGTATGCCATACTGCTGTTTTTTTCTCCTTTACTCGACCCGCTAAAAATAGTTCCATCCGGAATGCCAGAGCAAACAAAACGGGGAAAAGGGAAGGGAAGGACAGAGAAAATGATAGATCGTGTGTCGAAGACATTTAGCAAACCAGCGCGGGCACAGGCGCTGCTCCGATTTTGGAGCATTAAAATTCTGCACAGGAAGAAGCAGGCTTCCAGATCAAAGGGAATTTCGGCTGCTGAGTTGGTGATACCGCTTTAGTGAACCTCCAGATATTGGTGTTTGAGTTTTTCTTGGACCTTAAAAAAGCGCTCCTTCTTGAAGGCCAGTTTTTGTATTGAGGGTCGCACCGTTGTTGAAGTATGTAAAAACTTCCAGAGCCCGTTAGTTACTAATGTCCCCGACCGGTGTAGTAACTGCCGGCGAGATGCAGGATTAGCAGATACCAGTGACGAGAGTAGCAGAGAGATCATTATCGGCAAATAATGCCATCATCATCATCATCGTTAGAAGAGTTCCTCATTCCATCCAACAACTCCAACACAAACCTGCCGGACCGAGACACCGAGAACTTCACGACACACCTGAAAGCTCGGGTGATGATGCAACCAATTCACTCTCAGATTGGAATGGGGAACGCAAAAGGTTACAGCAGCAGTTTCGATTTAGGCGCCACTTTTCATGGAGTTTGTCCGTTGCCTTCATCCACACGTGCGGAAGTGTCTTGCAAGCTGCAATTCTGACGTATTCAAACCGACACGCTGAGCGGAGAATGCTCTTTTCCCTCCCGAATTGACCTTTTCCGCAGGCGGGCATAGGCTGGTAGGAGGTGGGGAGAAGCAGCTCCTCTGCGAACCAAGCAACCACCTAATGGATCGATGTAAACATTTTTAATTAGCTGCTGGTGCATAGCTGGGGTTCGCGCACTGACGCGAGTTCGTTCGGGAGTTCTCTCGTGAGGAATTCTCGCAATAATGGATACCAACACACCACCCGCAACACTCGAGAATGAGAGTTCCGGAGGTCCCAACTTTCCTCGGCTGGGCACCGCAGGATGCGCACAGATCCGCGGCACAGCTCCAGAGACTCGCTGCTGTGTGTGTTCAGGAAAACATTTAATGAGTTAATTTTGCATCGGAGCGACGACTTCCGGCGCCTCATTATCGATGGCCACCGTGGCTCGTTATCGCCGACCTCGCGGACACTCGCACGGAGGGCAAAGACGGTGCCGTGTTGTGTTGTGGTGTGCGCCAGAGAGACCCACCCATGGCCGCGCGGGAAAAAAAAAACAAAACAGAAACCGGAACCAGGAAATAAAACACAATTCATCTTCATGGCTTTGTTGTTGCTCTCCCTAATTAACGCGCGCGAACAAATGGCCAACTATTTGCCAACGCGCGGCGGCAGAACTGACTTCTTCTCCGGATTCCCCTCCGCCTGGTGCTAGGTAGTAGGCGGCAGAGGTTTCAGCTGCGAGGTGGAGGCGGCGCGATAAACTAATAATTGGATCGGACATACATCTCGGCCCCCCTCGGGTAAGGGGGCGCAATTCCGGGCCGCCCAACAGGTTGCCCAACGACGAGGGAAAGACGAGATTCGCTCTGGACAGAATAATAATAATAAAAAAAGAGTTTCGACTAGCATCAGCTCTCGGTGCCTTCGCTCAGATTTATCATTATCGTGCAGGACAGAACAATAGGTCATACCCTGGGGCGGGGGAGATATAGGCGCCCACACAACCCAACCTCCTCGGGTCCCATTGTGTCATTGGAGGATGATGAATTTGCGTCACAACAAAATTGCATCCATTTGCGATGCTCCACGGCCAAGGGGGACGCGCGGGATGCATCTCTCCATACCTACCATGTCCTACGCCTCACTCAATTGTTTGTTGTATTGAGCTCTTCTTGAGCTGGGAAGGGCTTGGTGTCAAGACAAGAGTTGATGAATTTTGTAGCTTACACTTGCAAGTCGAGTACATTCGAGAGAGAGAGAGAGCGAGAGAGAGCGACAGAGAGCGACAGAGAGCATCTTTCCCGCGCTGCTATATGATAAGGTAGGTCCGGGAGGGCACATTTTACGACACCTACGCAGCAACAACAGAACGCAGAAGGACGGTAGAACGAATCCTATCTGGGATGACATTTAGAGCGCTCCATCAAGGGCCCCGTTCGCATTGTATTCTATTGAGCACTCCTTCAACGACGATTGTGTCCGATTCTACGCTTCTTATCGCAACTTTCATTCTCTCTCTCTCTCTCTCCCAGAAGTGCCTACACAAGCGACGGTTCGTTTTTCAAAGAACACATTTGGCATTTTGTTTTTTTTTTTCTTTAACACAGAAGCGCGTAATCTCTAATTGATGCCTCATATTACGACCGTTGGAAGAACATACGAATTGCATGGAACAGTTGCCTTCTTATTTTCATGTAGAACGTCTTCCAATGTTCGGTAGAATTTTGAAAACTTCTTGCTTAATCTTCGACAGAGATCTGTCATTTTTCACATTCAATGCTTTATATTAGGAATTGGAATGGGCCAGAAATGACCAGTCCCGTGGTACAATCGTCAGCTCACACGACCTAACAACAAACTCATCGTGGGTTCACGCCTCGTATGGACTGACCTGACGGCCTATGCAGTATCTCTAGTATGTACTCTCGATCGCTTTAGCAGACCGACATGACACCAACCCAAGCGGAAATTTTCGGACGATAACTCATACACTCTCATAATTTAACAAGCAATATATGACAGTATGTGTGGTTCTTCCATTCGTAACATTTCGCTCTCCAAGCCAAGCGTTGAAGCAGGTTATGTGTATTTCTTTTTGACTATTATGTGCAGTTTGCATTTAAATCAGTTGTGTTCTTTCGTATCGTATCATTCATATAAACACCAACAATGTAAAAACTATTAAACTTCAAAATGTCTAACGCTAGACGTGCAATGAAGATAGCAAATATGCCATTGCACGCGGTTGTAGTTATGTGCCGAAAAAAGTCTGAATCTCGTACACTATTTCGTTTGTCAAATCGTGCACGAAATATCAATCGAAAACACAGCCGAAAAGTGACATTTTCACTCGCTTGGGAAGGGTTGTCCCAAGTAGCAACCGAAGCTTTTTTCTCCCAGTTTCAACCCCCTCATGTCCACAAACTGCCTTCGCTTACTATTCCTATCCCGTTTCTACATTCCACAACGTTTGTTGCGTTCTCGCTCATCAGGGTGTTAGTCAATTCTCTCTTGCCACACGAAGAGAATTCTCCTGCACACTTCGTGTGTTGGATTCTACCCATCCCTGTTGAACACACGTCATTTTCTTCCATCGCACTCATCAGGGTGTTTGGTCTTTTCCATCCAAGCCAAAGAGCGACTTCAGTGTGCTCTGAACCGTGGATGTGAGAGTGTGTGTTTGTGTGCTGCGTGAACTATTTTTCCTGCGTGAAACACTTTACATACTGCGCCATCCGCGGTGTTCTTTCTGCTTCATCGGAGGACGAACTTCTATCATCTAATTGTTTGGGTAAGTGTCTTTTTCTAAGTGTCTAGTGCTATGTGACATTTATTCTAATTCTAATATTATTCTAATATGCAATGTTTTGCACATTACAAGTTTCAGATGTGTGCTGCTACCGCTAGCTGTTCCTCAAACTACTTAAAAAGTGTGACACTGTGTGCACAGGCGTTCAAGTTTCAATTGATCCTCAAGCACAAAGGTAAGTTTGTCACATCTTTAAATGAAGTGTAATCTTTTTAACAAAGTGTGTCTATTAATTGTGTATTTTCATCAACAGCCTTCATACAACACCGCGGTTGAGGCGCGCCAAATCTGATGACATCTTTCCTGAACCAAGCAGGCTGAACACGCGCACCACCACGGGCTCCAGCGCGGTGTGAAGAGGGAAGAAGAAAAGGCAGAATTGGAAACAGCCGCACCAGGCTTCCAACCACCGTGTGTGTGTGTATGTAAGTATGTGAGAACACATGTGTGAATCCTCTTGTGGGAACTGCAAAAAGAAGAGAATAAAGAGTGTGAAGCAGCTAGACTGCCGCAACCAAATCAAGAGAGTGAATTCTCATTTCAATCCGAAAAACTGGGAGAGAGTGATGACATGCGAGAGAGAATAAAACTAGAAACACGAGAGAGGACACGAAGCGCTTTCGGGTTTTTTTTCGCCTTCGCGCACTTTTTGCTTTATGCGCGCGAAAAAGTGAGCCTTGATCAGCGCGATGGCTCCCATACAAAGGCCTTCGGCTTTGCTATCTGGGGTTACGCCTAACCAGAAGAAAAAGAAGAACAATGCCCAATAGGCCCGTAGTGCTAAACTGCGGCTAGCACATTCAATCGCATCGCACATTTTCCTGTTTTTTTTCTATATCTTGAAAAGATATGATTTCGGTCAATATGGAGCCGGTCTGATGGTACAGTCGTCAACTCGTACGACTTAACAACACGCCCGTCATGGGTTCAAGCCCCGAATAGACCGTGCCCCCATACGTAGGACTGACTATCCTGCTATGGTAACAATAAGTCACTGAAAGCCAAGCTCACTTCACTAGAGGGTACAGACAGACCTTGACCGACAATGGTTGTTGTGCCAAAGAAGAAGAAGAAGAAGAAGGATGATTTTAATTAAATTTCAATTTTTTTTCTTTAATATGAATTTTGTTGCATTTTCTGCACCTTTCCATTACATCGAAAATCCTATTTGATATACCAATATCCAAATTGTCCAATAGTTTTTGACGAACATCTCTCAAGCTTTCCAAATAGCGAATTATAATGTATTTACATCGGAAAACTGGCAATATTTTTGCATACTTCCTTAACAAAATTATTCTTTCAATATTTTCTACCGAATTACGATCAAATTTGTGGAAGGGTCATTGTAAAATTATCATTTTTTTACTAACTATATTATAAATTTCTAACCATCCCAAAATTTTGATCCTTAGCTGGTAGAAATTATTGATAGAATAATTGTGATTAGAGTGTATTGCAAAAAAATTGCCAGTTTTCCGATTCAAATATAATTCAGGCTATTTAGAAAGCTTGAGAGAGGTTCGTAATAAACTATTGGACAATTTCGACATTAGTATATCAAATAGGATGTTCGATGTAATGGAAGGTGCATGATAAAATGCAACAAAATTTAAATTAATGAACATCTATTGTTATAAAATTTAAGTAAAATCTACCTTAAATCGTAATTTATTCCATTGCAGTGAGAGAAATTGGATGATAAAAATAACGTAAATTAGTTATTGCAAGAGCTTTATGCATGGTAAAATATTTAAAAATGAGCTCAATTCCTTTTTCACCACCACAAACAAACACTCCATATTGACCATATATCTTATGGGCTACTTGATCTAATCGGTGGAATGTTTCAAATAGTTAGGGGGATGTTAGCAACGTTGCTGTGGAGTTTTGCAGTCACATGGGGGAATATTTTAACCAATCCCGAAAAGTATTCAAAACAGCTATGGAGTTTTGCATCCAGCTATGGAGCGCTCAGTTGTAGCGCTGTAGAAATCAAATGTAGGGTTTTCAAAAGAACCACATGATGATTTTTGAGTTTTCCGCGCCTCTAACGGAAATGAGGATGAAAGATGTTGTTATTGCTGAAAATACAAAATATGTAGACAGCAGCACCAGTTCTTTACGTACGCGGAAATACCGGGCAAATATCGAGCAATGAAAACAAGCCGCTGTGCACTTTGAACGTTTGAAACTTCATATGGTAACCAAACTATTCTATGTTGTACACAAAAGATTTTGTTTTTCATTTTTTGTTCTTGTTTTATTTGCTCACAACTTTGTTGCTGCGAAAATCAAATGCGATCTGTTATCGATTTCGACTATCCACACCGTCTGTTGACGCAAATGTTGGTCAAACGCTTCGAAACATGGAATCTGTAACAGATATGTATGTTCCGGGTGCATTCTTTCGTATTGCTAACTCACCTCGAAGTGTTACAGGCACGGTTTGCGAAGGGTAGAATGTAAAAAAAAAGGGTATTGCACTGAGCTTTGTAGAGAGCTAAAAGACGCAACAGCTGATTTGCCAGACTAAGCAGCCTGCCCAGACTAAACAATTTATAGCGTTGCATCCAACGGACTGCATAGTTATTAGTGATGGGTAAATACCAAACTATTCCAAAGTCGGATCGACTTGGGGTTTGGTAGTTACGGAATAAAGCCCGCAGTCATCCGGACTCATCCGAAATTATTCATACATGACCGAGGTCATCCGGACTTGATCCGAATCTGTAAAAATTATTGCAAGAATACAATATTTCATTTAGAAAGAATTATACTATACTACGACTGTTATACTGAATCGTAAATATTAGGCATGGGCAAAACGATTCTTTTCACCGAACGCGAACGAACTAGTTCGCTCACCAAAAAGAACCGAACGTGAACGACGATTCTTTCGTTCTTTTTTTCATGGGGTTTTTATTCACAAAGAACATTCGTTATTTTTTTCATTTACCCACCATAGACGCATACTGTAGCCAAAGAAGTACTCATTCTGCGGTTGAAACCAATCATTTAAAAACATTAAATAAATCAGCCCATCTGCTGTTTGGTCAACACAATCTATCGCAAAACCGACCAAAAACTAGCATGTAAAAAACTAATACGAGCAAAAATGTCTCCAGCATATATTGTACCCTATGTCTTATACACACTCAAGGATTCTATAAAAAAAAAACTACTTAAACATGGATAAACATGATGAGCGCAATCGTTTCAGTTCAGTTCATTCGCGAACAATGACTAATGCGTTTGAACGGGCTCGATCTATTGAATTGTATAGGTATAATTTACACACCAACAGAACACAGATCGAACACCAGTTCGAACGCGTTCGATGAATTCAGTTGTGTAGGTACGATTTCCACACCAACAGAACACAGATCGAACACCAGTTCGAACGCGTTCGATGAATTCAGTTGTGTAGGTACGATTTCCACACCAACAGAACACAGATCGAACACTAACCGATCAGATCGAACGCGTTCGATGAATTCAGTTGTGTAGGTACGATTTCCACACCAACAGAACACAGATCGAACACCAGTTCGAACGCGTTCGGTGAATTCAGTTGTGTAGGTACGATTTACATACCAACAGTACACAGATCGAACACTAACCGATCAGATCGAACGCGTTCGATGAATTCAGTTGTGTAGGTACGATTTACACACCAACAGAACACAGATCGAACACCAGTTCGAACGCGTTCGATAAATTCAGTCGTATAGATACGATTTCCACACCAACAGCACACGTATCGAACACTGCTGGACAAATTCGACGGCGTTCGAGGAATTGAGTTGTATGGGTACGATTTCAACACCAACAGGGTACATTTTGATCTCTGACGACCCGTTCGCACGGTGCGAGAAAGAGCGAGAAAGCAATATGATTTTGCACGTTTCATTACCACATTTATGTGTGCCGTCAAACACTGACGGAACGTTCGAACGTGTTCGGTGTAGTCAGTTTCTTCCAAAAGTCCTGGTCGTTCTTTTTGTTAAGAATCTCGTTCGTTCGTTCACTTTACCGAACTGTTCGAACGGTGCGATTCTCGTTCATTTTACACATGCCTAGTAAATATTCGATGCTTTCTTTGACATGGCAACACACTCATCCAGAATTGTCAGAACGCTAACGGACAGACATTTCTGGAATTTGGAATTTGCATCGCCAAACTAAACTACTTGATCGGACTCATCCCGACTGACCCGGAATTGCGGAGTCGAATCCGATTATGATCCGGAGTCGGAATCATATATTGAGCACCGGAGTCGGTGTTGATACACGACTCCACTCAGGATGTACCGATCAAGAATAATTAGATCCAGTGAAGAAGAGAGTAATTAAGCGATAGGCTCACTGTAGACGCCAAAAACCAACAAGATATCCAAAAACCAGTGTCTGAAATGTCTACATTAGTTGACAATAATCAAACTACGGCATCTCGCAGGTCCAATTCTGCAGGGCCGAGTAGACCATCTCATCTAATATCATCGATTTAGATATCTCAGTTGCATACCATCGAGATGAATATCGCAGAAGCTAATTTCCCTTGGTTGCGTTTAGGTTTCGATGTGGCGAAGAATTTTACGAGCTGTGTTGTGCTCTCTTCATCTGGCTCCACACCTTATCCGCGTCCGCTGGGTCACCAACATTCCTGGAACACTGGAACTCTACACGGCAGTAAAATCTTTCAGAAGCAAAACTCTCCCCCACAGTACAGAGTACGAACGCGTTTGATCCCAAAACCTGCCCAGGCGTTCCTACTCTATTCCACAGTTCTATTCGCCGCCTCCCTTCTTCGACTGCATGCATGTTTTGTGTCGTTCTCTTCCGCGAAGCATAAACAAAACCGGTCGCATCCCGTGCCAGGCGCAGGCCAGAAGCGAAGGAAGCAAATACCGGCGCATCTGTTGCCGGGTGTTGCTAGTGCTGCTGTTGCTCCAGGCACATAACAACAAAATCTATATTCCATCAAAAAGCCCTCCGGTTTGCCAGCAGACACCGGCAGCAGGGGCAAAAGCACATTTATTTACGTTACCGGCGCGCATTTTGGTGCACGGAATTGGTTGTGGTTGTTTTGTTGGACCTGTTTTGAAAGCGAACAGAGAATTTTCTGAACTTCTGTGTGTCATTCTCGTTCGAGATCGTGCACCATCTTGAAATCAATACAATGTCCCCGGCTTCTGCATCAACTTCCCAACGAGCTCAAACTCAAAACTCGGAAAATTCAAAACGCACCAAAGATGCCTCAACGAACACTTACCGGGGAAATGAGTGGCCTCCCCCCACCGATGATTGTTATTTGTTGTCGTTTGTCCTCGGCACCCCTTGGGCTAGCGCCGGACCGCTTCCGTTGATTGAGAAGACATCCGCGCCACCGAGACACGACGACCCTCGAGCCCGGGGCCGGCAGCAGCACTGAACGGTTGATAGGAGAGCCGGAGATCAATCCTGCAGACGGAGTGTAGCGGTGGAGAAAGGACATTTGATGATGAAAATATATTGCACCGAGTAGCGCCGTGGTGACACGACCCGGCTAGGTCACGAACTGTTTTTCTCCACTTTGGCGTTTGGGTTCTCCCGATTGCCGTACAATTCGATGCTACTCACCGCGGGGGACTGTGGATGGGCGGTGGCGCCGCGTTCCGCCTGGTTGTAGCTGTTTTCCGGTTCACGAACGAACTTTCTTTACTTTGCTTGTTTTTTTTGCTTTTAAACCTTCTCCTTCTTTCTTTAGACCCCACCCTCTCACGGTCATTTGTTTTCGGTTACAGTTGATTGAAGAGTGTTGGTTGAGTCGCGACGCAGAAGGTTCACACCAGTGTGAAGGATGATGATATCACATACACAGCCGACAGGCCCACACACTCCCACACCAAAACACATACACAAACACATACACACACACAAATATACACTTGCAGATGCACTGCACTCGGGGTTTGCACTTTAAGCTTCCCACACCACCACCGCTTTGCACGTTGCTCTCCAGCCGCCTCCGTCGACGGGCAGGTGCGGCACGGCCGGTTCAGGTGCAACCGTGGCACGTGTCGTTGCAGTTGCAGCAGTTCCGCTCGCTACCTCTACTACCGGTGGCAGACGGCGACGAAGACGTTCGGTCAACCGTGCCCGGTTGCACATTCTGTCCAGCAGGACGGCGCGATCGACGGCACTGGTAGCACGCGCGCCACCCCCGTTACACATCGGGCGGAAGGGACATTACGCAGAATAGGAACGGTTGTAGGAATGTGCACACCTGATCACACTGAAACCCACACACACACACGGGCGTAACGCACGCACAAAGTCTTGACCCGTGCAAAGAGTTTACGGCTTAGCGGCTGGGCAGCACAGGAAAAGGAGAGATCGATCGTTGTTCGTGTCACTCGTGCGCTCGCTGCAAAACAAAAAGGGAAATGGTATTCTTCAGAACCTTGAGCTAGATGATGATTTTGGTGCACGACACTTGGCTAATTCATTGCCACGCACTGCTTAGAGTAGGTCCAATGGAATTTCGTCGCCCTGCACTCGCTACAAATACGTTCGTTTTAATGAGTTTTCCTGTGCTGCTGCGGTGAAGGAGAAGGAGCGCGACCCCGATTTACCCGGATGTGTACCATGAAGGCTTGCACAAATCCGATTTCCCGAGTTGCCTCCCCTCAGCGGGAGACGGGAACCAACTCACACACCCACACTCACACACCCACACATACACACACACACACACACACACACACACACACACAGATACACGCTCATACAAGCAATAACCCTCCGAAAACCGTCGCCTAGCCCACAAGGACAACACAACAGCAAGCATTCGTGGGTGGGAGTTTGGGGCGTCTTTGACGTTTCTCAGGTGCGGGAAAGAAAACTCCACTTCCCCACAAAACAAGGAGCCGCCACACACACACACACACACGGACACACCAAAGCATGCTAACAAGGATACTGAACACGGCGTACAAGGACATCCATCCCAACTCCGGCAGCACAGGGCCAATGATTGCGAAAAGGTTGCGGCGGCGACCGAATTTTCTTTTTTTGTTTTTTTTTTGTTTTTGGCTGGAGGTCAGAAAATCCTTCCGAGCTATGTGGATTGGTGTGTGTGTGTTTGGGAGGGTGTTGAATTTCTCCTCCATTTTACACTCCAACCGGGTGGGCACATCAACAAATAATTCTAGCCTTTTGTATCGATTTCGTGTGTACGAGTTTAACGGGCAACAGAAACAAAAAGGGAAAGAAGAAACGGCCTCATACAGACATACATACACACACACACACACATACACCACATCCCGCGCCAGTCGTTTTCATCGGGTGTGCTCAGACGAAAAACTCGCCTTTTTGCAGTCAACCCTTGCAGAGTGCGCGATTCATCCAGGGAAAGTGAAAAGCGGAATAAAAATCCAAATCCAAACGTTTGATCTATTTAATTTTTTTTGTTTAGCAGGAAATTGAACAAAACGAAGAGCCAGACAATCAACAATCATCGGGACACCATAATGTCTGCTACCAACATGAAGAAATCAAATCACAATCGTTCTTTCGAGGCCCTAACTTTGAGGTTTTCTGCTATATTTCATTAAATTTTTATCAGAACATAGCTTATCGCACACCAAAAGAAAGGATATGCAATTCCCCAACTTTTTAGACTGTAAAACTTATTGAAGCAATGCATTAAATGCATTTCCTTGTGATTCCCCATTGATCATTAGTTTTTTTTTTTATTTATTGATTCTTTTAATTTATTAAATCAATTTTTTTTTGTAGTCCAAATAGTTGAAGAATTGAATATCCTTACTATTGTACGATAAGCCATATGCTGATTAATATTTAATGAAATATAGCAGAAAATTCCAAAATTTCACGTTCAACTTCACTGGAACTGTAATCCGCGCTTTAAACAGAACGACTAATGAACGAATGAAAGGTTTATGGAAGGAAAAAATCTGTTATTGAAATATCTGGAAGTTTTTGTTTGGAGATTACTTCTTCTTACTTCTGCTACATTACTTCTTGGAGCAATGCTAGAAGAAAATTTTTTCTTTTTTTTTTGTTTTGTTTCCATACTTACACTGTGAGAGAGAAAACTTAAACATATCTTGCGTGAATCATTATTTTTTTAACCCAAAGTCACAAATGTCTGATTGCGATGTCAGGATTGAGTTTGATTTGAACTCTGTTTAGCTGAAAGCTATATGGGCAGCCAAAAATGGTATGTTCCTTGATTCCCCCAAAAAATGGTATGTTCCCTTAATGGTAAGTGGAGCATTGGAATTACTCGAGGGAGGATCTGCAAGCAGCATAGTAGCGGAATTTAGGGCAAGGGTGCTATGTTAAACAATTGTGCCTGTAACTTACAAGAAACGTGTTTGATATAAGCCGATTTAGCCGTCTTTGCCATTTTAGACTTCTCTTTTAACTTACACCGGTTTTCGAGCCCAAGTAAACAATATTAAGGTACTTTTGAAAATTGTTCAACTGGAAGTGAACACTTCACGGCGATCCATTGTTGTGGAAATTCTCGAACTGATTTCGTCTCTGATTTTTTTTATTCCAATTTAGGAACTGATTCTCATTCCAGAGCTAATTCCTATTCTGGAGTCAATTCTGATTCCATTACCGGAGCAAATTGCGATTCCCATGGCCGATTCCGATTCCGGAACCAAAATTTGATTCTAGAAACTTGATAGATTTTTGATTTTTGGAGATAACTTCGGAATCGGCTCCAGAATCGGCTCCGGAATTGGCTCCGGCATCGGCTCCAGAATCGGAATCGATTCCAGCGTAAGAATCGGCTCCGGAATTGGTTCCGAACACGATTGAACGAAGCTAAGACAGGCATAAGTATTTAAGTTGCCCGTCACATATTTACATACAGTTGAAGAATATTCAAAGGCAGCTTAACATTGTCCACTTGGGATCGAAAACGGTGTGAAATAAAATAATCCTTCCAAAGGGAAGTGCACTTTATATGATGGAAATTGGACTCTATAGCACCCTTGTTGGACAAATCCAATAGCATTTTCCAAGGAGCCTGTCCAAAACGGGTGCCATATTGTCCAATTTCCATCATATAAAGTTAACTTCCGATAAGAAAAAGTCAATAATGTGTCCCACAGCTATGAGAACTCCTGGAAAACACTGTATTTGATATGGTTGAAACACTATCATTTTCTGCTCAATTTTGCTACACAATACAAAATAGTAGTTGAAAACAACACTGTGAAACATCAACTTCTTCTTCTTTGGCTCAACAACCGGATGTCGGTCAAGGCCTGCCTGTACCCACTTGTGGGCTTGGCTTTCAGTGACTAATTGATTCCCCCCATAGCAGGATAGTCGGTCCTACGTATGGCGGCGCGGTCTATTTGGGGATTGAACCCATGACGGGCATGTTGTTAAGTCGTACGAGTTGACGACTGTACTACGAGACCGGAGAAACGTCAACTATTTTATACGAAATTCGACACAGGCATAAAACCCTTCAGGTAGGTGGTGCTGGTGTAATAAAACCAAACGTAAAGCCCCATAAAAATCTCACAACATTTCCCATTTCGCTACGGGAGCGGGTTAACTGTAAGCGGGCAATAAAAATGTTTCGAACTAGAACGGGCGACCGCCCAGACAGAAGAAAGGGCTCTAATCACCAGAACAAAACACGTTGCTTCCCGGCCTCCGAAGGGGCAAAGGGCAGAACAAAACACCACCACAACGCACCTGCGTTAAGGCGTGGAGTGAAGTGAGAGAGTATGCAACAGCCAAAACTCCACTGGATATTGTCTGCGATGGCACAAGTGCATCGTCGCACGTGTGCCACACACCGCGATAGACCCGATGGTGATTGCGTGAAGCAACAGTAAACGATGGTACAAAGGGGGAAGAAAGTACGAAGGCGCCTCTAACGGCGATTATTCACAGGGTCGCAAATCGATTCGCCAAGGAATATTCGCACACTGCGATCCGAAGCAAACCCTCCTCGATAGCGCCGCTTCGCCCCGAACACCGGGCTCGGGCCCCCCACACACACACACACACACAGGACGGAGTAGAGCCATTTATTGGAGGAGTTTGTGCCATTTCGCACGTCCGAAACCCATGGTCGAAGATGGAAGATATATTAAGTCAAACCCTCCGAACGTTCCTCTTCCTATCTCGCCATCGCGTGCCGCGGTGCTCGGGTTCACTCTATCGGAACGCGCACGGAGCCAGATTACACAGTTGGGAAATCGCAAGACTGATCCCTCCAGAAATCTAACCTAAACAACGACAAACAAGTTGGAAAACGAACGAGACGAGAGCAACCGCAAACCCAAACCAAATAAACAACCAAAACAAAGAACGTTTGCCGGACATTTGAAACAATTTGGAGCCACTCCGACACACACGATTGGAATGTATTAGTTTTTTTTTTCTAGTTTTTTTAGGAAGACAGAGACGAGCATCATCAGCATTTTTTTTTTTTGACGAAATCGAAAGCGCGCACGTGGTTCCCTCTGCCCCTATCAGATTCGGGGACCCTGTTCCTGTTTTCGTACAAGATTTGGGGGACACGCGTTTCTGCTGCTGCTGTTGCGATTCTTGCGAATTCTATTAATTCCTGCTACAAAGGGGTGAGCTTAAGATGTGCGTGTGTGTGTGTATGTGTGTGTAGAGGCACTTGAAAACTCCCGGTGTCCTGCGGCGTGTTCAAAGACGTCAATGCTCGAGCGAAGTTTTGCCAAAGCCGGGAGGAGTTGAAAGATGGGTTTATTTTTTATTTATTTTTTGTAATTCTGCTGGTGGTTGGTTGTTTTGTTCTAACGCCACACATCCGGTTCTCTCTACCGGTAGCGACACACACACACACACACACACACAGCCACAGACAAGAGACATTCACAGGGTAACAACACCCAAGATGCAGGAGCCAGACATTCGGCGGCGGGATGGCGGAAGGAGATTGGCTGAAGCAACACACACACAAAAAAGTACAATGGCTCCCTTTCTGTGTCTCTCTAGCGCGGGCTAGAGTGATAATGCTTTGGGGGGAAGGAGGTTTTGTGTACAACACGCAGCGTTTCTTCTTCACCACACAAAAACGGTCTCTCATAATCAAACTGACGCACACAACACACACACACACACACAACCGATGGGGGAGCAATACACTGTGTTTTTTTTTTTTTTTTTTTTTTTTTTTTGGGGGGGAGAGACGTGCAGAGAAGAAAAAGGAGTTGTTTTTTCGCTTCTCGCTCTCTGCTGGAGGATCTGTTTTTTTTTTTTGGGGAGGAGTGTGCTGGAAGAAGTGTGGATATGCGCGAACAGTCTCGTTGGAGCAAAAACAGCACACACCATTATGCCCAGCACTCCTTGCATAGAGTGAGGGGCAAGGATCTTTTAAGAGCACGCACACACACACTCACAAGCACACTTACATAAAAGAGGCACACACACATACACACAGAGTTGGAAGTGTTTTGTCCGCGGATTTGCTTGTTATGCACAACGGGCAGCAACGGGCGCGCGCGCGTCTCGGAAGGAGCTTCGATGCCTGCGAAGTCCCGATGCAAAGTGACAGCAGCCACGGCACACGAACCACGGCATGCTGCTGCTGCTGGGTCCGGCGAACCTGATCGATCGAAGAGGAGGGGGAAAGGGGGACAGCACGCTCTAGCTGGATGCTGTTAGTGAAGCAGCGTGTGTGTGTGCGTGTGTTGATGATCCACAACTCCTTTGCGTCGTTCATCCCCAATCAACAACAACAACAAAAGGAACCGCGACCACACCTCTCGCTCTTTCCCTCTTTCACTCTCTCTCTCGCTCTCACACAGGAGGGAAAAATAACGAACTGCTCCTTCGTCCTGTGCACCAGCAACTCCACTTCACTCCACCAAACACACAGCAAAAAAAAAGGACCACCACCACACCACTGCCCGGCAGAATGGGCAGAAACAACGCACACAACGCACACGCCACACGCTTTCCCGCACTTACCCAGTTCGACTACGACGGTGTTACTGCTGCTGCATGCTGCTTGCTGCTGGTTCGGCCCGCGCGGATGGCTTCAACTGTGTACGTACGCGCGAAACGGTTGCGTCCGTCTCGCTCGCCGTGTATACAAATTTTGGCGAGAACGGGCGAACCGAACCGATGGGAGCGCACGCACACGCGACGGTTCTACGGCGCCGTGCGTGCGCATGCACACAGCAGAAAGGGACAGCGACGGGCGACAGAGCGGGAGCAGTGCAGTGGGTTCAGGCTTTCCGCTAGACGCACACAACGAGAAAGAAAAAAAACCGCTCCCATCCATCCCCGGAGCGTGAGCGCAATGGCAGCGGTGGTTGCGATTGTTCTCTCGCTTGCGCGCTTGCGTTTACACTGCTTCGCGGCGGCACGCAATCTTGCCTGGTGTCCCCTGTACCGTCCCGCACCTGTTCGTTCGACGGCACGGTTCGCGTACAAACACGTGCGCCAGAATGGGTTGAAAAAAAAAACCGCGATCGGTTGCTTTCTCTTTCCTGCAACTTGTGGTTTGCCCTTCCTTTTCACGCTTGCTGTTAACGGTAGAAGAGAAAACGAGATGGACTGTGTCGATTCGTTTTCGGTGGAACTTTGACAGCGTTTACAAGCGGGCAGGTTCAGGTGTTCGTTTCTTGGAAACAAACACCAAGCCAGTCTGATAGGCGTGCACGCGGTCGTCAGGAAGAATCAATTCAAATAACAAAGCGTTCTTCTCTGCCCTTTCGTTAACTAGAATGAGCTTTGAATCTTTCTTTCAAATGCTTGTGTCGTGGTAAGGAAAACAAACAAACACTGCCACCGGACCGCTTGGACTGGACATTGCTTGACAGATACGGGAGTACGGAGCAGCATGAGCAAGGACCGTAAAGATATCAGGTCAAGTTATAAGCCCGTTTTGACAGCTAGGTGGAAGAAGAATCGACGAAGAAAACTGACAGTTAGTTTTCCGCTTTTGGCGAACGCTTCAAGTTCTCGAAGAAAAAAATCCATTTTAAATTACGGACTGTGTTCTAATAAACTAAAATATTCACCCAAATTGATCTCCACCAAATATTGACCATGCAAAACGTAAACAATCCATCAATACATATACAAGCGGAAAACCATCTGTCAAAATCGGAGCCCAGGGGGGGGATCGCCAAAAGCGCTATAACTACACCTCATTATACATTCCACCTTGAGCATGAGCCATTTTATACCGTTATTTTGAAATCATGCTTGCTTATCATACGGACGTCACACGAGACGTAAACTCAAAAAGTTTACGCTTGATTTGTATGGAAAAGCGTAAACTTCCTGTCAAAAGATTATAGGATTGTATTACGGACGTCACACGAGGCGTAAACTCAAAAAGTTTACGCTTGATTTGTATGGGAGAGCGTAAACTTCC